>NC_138197.1:76328573-76733535 GCF_964194105.1 Spermophilus citellus
AGTTGAGTGTCATGAGTCAGAGGAGTATTAAGAAATTCCTTGTGAGTCTGGTGCAGTGGCACATGCATGTAATCCCAGCGGCTCAGGAGGCTGAGGATTAGGAGTTCAAAGCCAGCCTCAGCAATAGCCAGGCACTAAGCAATCAATGAGACCCTGTTTCTAAATAAAATACAAAATAGGGCTGCAGATGTGGCTTAATGGTTGAGTGCTGCTGAGTTCAATCCTGGGTACCACCCCAAACAAAAAAAAAAGAAAGAAAAGAAAAGAAAAAAGAAAAACCCTGGGGCCATCAGCATTGTTTCAAGGGGAGAAGTATTGACCTTGTTCCTCAGTCCCAGAATCTGTGCTTCCATGAAAGTGTAAATCATTTCTCTCCTTTATCGTTTAGGTTTCAGTTGTAGCCATTGCCTCCTTCATCCCTTTGTAAGAGGAAAATGAAAGGAAAGAGTATACATTTAGTCCACATTATTCAAATAAGAAAAAAAATATATCTAGATTTTGTCACCTTACATACCCATTTCTAGACATTAGGGTTAAAAAAGACTCCTAGGGGAAGGTTGGAGGCCTCTCTGTTTGTGCCTCTCCTTGACAGAATCTATTGCTTATTTTCTTAGATGACATATTTTTAAGTTAAAAGCAAGAGATTTTCTCATTCTTTGATAGTTTCTGGTGATGTTTTTATTTATATGTATTAATTGTAAACATTAATGGGGTTCAGTGTCACATTTCAAATAAATGCATACACTGTACATGGATCAAATCCTTTATCCTATTATGATTTTATTTTCATCCTTGTGTTTATATTAATTCGATATTAGAAAACACAAATTTTGTGTACCATTCCATTGCTTTTCCTCAAATATACTGCTTTTGTTGCTAACATAAACCACCATGGATATCTATTCTATGAAGTGAAAATACTATAAGGTATGGATTTAGTTTTATATCTAGAATATTCCAAATGATGAGTCTTGGGAAATTGCTAGGAATAAATTATCCTACTAAAGAAAACTTGGCAAATGGATTCAAGGTAACAACTAAATTTTAACAGGTGTGGATAGGGCCTTGATTTCAATGGAAGATCATTTGTTTTTTTAATCTGAGCATGATACCCTAACATGTTGTGGGATGCTGTTTATTGTTTTGAGTACAAATGCAACATAACCCAGTATATTGACATACTTTATATGTGTTAATATGAGCATGGTGCTTCTCAAGCATTTAAGGTAAAAGCTGGATTATACTGATCATGAATATAAATTATCAGACCCACAGAAAATATTGCAGCATGTATAGTATTTCTGAATAAAAGGTCTTGTATGAAAAGCCTCTTCTATTTTGAATGTCTAGTAATTAATTTGATTTTCAATTTATCCCAGATTTATTGAGGTACCATTTAACTGATACAAAATATCCTTAAACAGTCACACCTACATGATTAAGTTCCTCCACATCCAAATTTCTTCCAAAACCTGTGTGGTAAAGTAGAAACAATGCCACACAGTGATTTTTTTTTTCTTAAGAACAATACACTTAATACATTCACAGGATTCCAAATGAAAAACAACATTACTCATGCTATATGTTTTCAGTTTTCCTTGGACAACACAAAAAACACAGTACTCAACCTTCCGTTTTCACCAGAGGAATGTGAAATCTCATTTTGACACATATACTCTCATTTTGACACACAAACAAGTTTAAAGAAATAAAAACAACATTAAACTACTGCAGCACCAGCTGACTTCCTTCAGTCTCCACTCAAAAAAACACAGAACTCAACCTGTGTGTTTTCATGGGAGGAATGTGAAATCTCATTTTGACACAAAGACAAGTTTAAAGAACTAAAACAACCTTGAACCTATTGTGGTACCAGCTGACTTCCTACAGCTTCCACTCTGTCCCACACCACACCACCCACAGCTGCACAGGGAACTCTCCCCCTCCACCCTTGTTTCCTCAACAGAAAATTAAATATTTAGAGGTATGTCACTGAATTAAAACTACTATAACATGCTAAAAAAAAGCCAATTTATTTGTTGAAAGAGAGGAGTAAGATTAGATGATGCTTAAAAGGCATAGGGAAAACTATTAACATTTGTCTCATTTCTTCACTCTGGTTTTAGAACATAGGATTGTGCCCAAAGGAACTAATGATGCCAAGAAATACCCCAAACACTAATTATAAAGGACTATGCTAATGTTTATGAAAAGCTTATGATAATGTGGAAAAATATTTAAGTTATAAAGTTAAATGAAAAAGTAGGATACAAAACTGTATATGTATTATGATCTCAACCATGTCAAAAGCAATAAAACAAAATATGCCCTGTAAGAGGCTGAAAGAAATTAGTTGAAAAGGTCAAGAGCGGTTGTATTTAAGTAGTGTGTTACTGGGATCTTTTTTTTTTTCTTTTTTTAACTTTCCTGTCTCTTCTAAATTTTCTCTCATGGAAGGATTTTTTTTCAAAAAAAATATTAATTACAAAGAAGTAAGTCTGAATTAAGTTTTGAATTTGAATCCAATCTATAAGAAAGGATGTGAACGTTCATAAAACTGTAAAACGTTCCAGGCTCCTAGACAATCCCACTGTTAGGAGTAACTAGCCTGAGGGTAGAGGGGTTTGGCTTCTCCACATCCCAGGAAAAAGTGTGACCAGGTCCTACTGATGCAAATGCTGAACTGAAGAGAAATGTAATGGTTTTACAGAAAGGAACAGATATCCATGCCTGGCAACAACTTTTTTTATAGTAGGAGCTCTTCCACACTAAATTAAACATGAGGATGGCTCTTTCCTGCTATTGCCTAGATACATGTCAAGTTACAAGAACACTATTATCAACCAGGCATAGTGGCACATGCCTATAATCCCAGCGATTTGAGAGGCTGAAGCAGGATTCTAAGTTCAAGACCAGCCTTGGCAATTTAGCAAGACCTTCAGCAACTTACCAAAATCCTGTCTCAAAATAAAAAACAAAATGGGCTGGAGAGGTGGCTCAGTGGTAGAACACCCCTGGGTTCAATCCCCAGTACCAAAAACAAAAACAAAAAGCACAAACACTATTATCACAGTGGCTATGGAAAGCTGATCCTCGTTTAGAAACATTAATAAAACAGTATTGCAACAAGAGTTGGCAAGAAAAGTGCAACACTTAGAAAAAGTGCTTTCTATAAAAATGATTCCCTTTAAGATGTTTCTTTACTGCACACACTTTAAGGCCTCCCTCCCTTCTCCTCAACAAGAGAGGAGGCCAACCCTCCAAAAGCTTTCTTCTAAATCATCCATCAGACTGAAGGCGCACAGTGTCTGAGGCACTAGGGTCTCAAAGAGGAGAAAACCTGTCCCTGTCTCAAGGACGTTGCAGTCTTGTAAAAGTGGGAGGTGGACATATCCCCCAACCACCACATGTCCCTTAAAAGCAGACATTGCCTCTTTCTTACCATTAAAGAACATGCTGCAATTCTCACTGAATTACTTACACAAATATCTTTACACTGAAACTTTCCTGACTTACTAGGAGGCAAAAATGCAAGTATTTTCTCTTGGTGAGTACTTCTTGAAAGAGCAGGTCCTAGGTGACACTTCTGACATTCGCCCCTAAGCATCACAGCGCCTAGTGAAGTCAGTTAACGTGCTTCTTTCTAGGCAATGGGAGCTTATTTTACTCCAAAAAAGATATTTTGAAACCGAGAGTAAGTGACCAGTCCTATATCTAGATCAATCCTCATCAGTGTGATCAAAGCTGAGATGCAGGAACGGTAACTTCAATTAAATTCTTCAGTCTCCTATTCCAATCGTTGATTTTCAATGTGCTCCTGTGTTAGCCGTTCCAGGTCTTTCCGCACATTAGGATGGTCTTCCAGATCTTCGTAGAGGGACATGACGATGTCCAGTCTCCTGTAGTTCTCGGGCTTGACTAGGCTTCGGACAACCTGCAGGCATCGCTCTTTCAGAGTATACACTGGCAGAGTGATGTTGGCAAAAATAGGCTGTCCGTCAACATTGAGAGATGGCACAAATAGTTCAGTTTGGTTAACCAGAAGCCCGTCATATGTGCCTGCGTCTGAAGAGCCAAAGGTGACCTCGGTAGCTGTGGATGCGGCGGCCCTTGCCCGGCGGCAGCGTGGGGTAGGGCTGCGGCTCGCCGTCGAAGTTGAGCCACACAGGTAGCACGACGCGCGGGCTGCGGTTGCAAAAGATGACCTGGGAGGGCTCGCGCGAGTTCACTGAGCGCAGCACCGGCCGCTGCCGCCCGGCCTCCATCGGCGCCCGGCCTCCATCGGCGCCCGGCCTCCATCGGCGCCCGGCCTCCATCGGCGCCCGCCTCCGCCCCTTCCCGGCTCCCCGCCTTCCGGGGCATTACCCCCGCAGCCTAGACAATCCTCGCCACACAGTGATTTAAAACACAGGCTTTTAGTTCAAATCTCAGACTCTCGACAATCTATCAGATTTACCTAGATGTTTATAAAACTTATCTTTCTCAACACTAATATATGGATATTAACAGCGTCTACTTTATACAGTACTGGGATGAATAGGTATTTAATAGGTTGCTTTACTATAACTAGGACTGTAAAACATGGGCCATTCTACTTGAAATCCTTCTACGACAAGACACATATATTCAGCTCCTCCTGTGTCTAATTCCACCAGATCAGAATAGTCAGCAATGAATCGTCAGAATTTGGTTAACATTAGTCTCATGTACACTGCAAATCTATGGGAGGGAGGATATGTGTAAATACATTGGGAGAGAGTGTTAAGCACACCATGTAAGCTTAAAATCACAAGGCAGGACATCACTATCTTCATAAAAATGTTTAAGGTCTAATAGTTAATATATACGTTCATTTTAACTCATTTCTGTAACTGGAGAGAGTCAGGAGTCTACTTTCATTCTTCTGCATGTTGATATCTAATTCTCCCAGCTCCATTTAGGGAAAAAACTGTCTTATTTTGTCAAAAATCAGTGGCTTAGATGTAAATATTTCTGTTTTCTTCTAGGCTATTTTGCTCCACTGGTCTGTGTCCTTGGGTCTATGCCAACACTATGCCATTTTGATTACTACACTTTTACACTGTGTTTTGAACTTAGGTAACAGGATGACTCCTCCTTCATTATTTTTTGAATGGTTATTTGTGGTTGATTGATTTGGCTATTTGGGGTTTTCTGTGGTTCACACAAATTTCAGAATTATGCTTTCGGGTTTGGTGAAGAAGCCATTGGCATTTGATAGAGATCTCATTAAACATGTAGCTGGTTTGGGCTATTATAGACCTGCTAACAATATTGATTCTTCTAACCCAAAAACATAGGATATTTTTCCGTTTTTGTATGTGTGTCCTCTTCAGTTTCTTTCATCAAAATTTTATAGTTTTTATTACAGAGAGATCTTGCACCTCTTTGCATAAATTTATTCATAAGCATTGATTTTTAAACTATTATAAATGAAATTTCTTTCTCAATTTCTGTTTCAAATAATCTCCTATTGGTGTATTCATTCAAATGCTATTTATTCTGTGTGTTCCTTTTGTGTGCAACTTGAATAAATTTGTTAGTTCTAGTTAGTTTTGGGGGGAGTTTGGAGGTCTTTCTTTATATATAAGGTCATGTCATCTTCAAAAGTGACAGTCTGACATCATCAGGGAGTGTTCCCCATTGCACTACACCAGAGGCAGAACCCAGTCCATGTAGTACTCCCCCCAACCCAGGCTACTCCATTTTGACCCCAATCCAACTGTGTTCTTCCCCCAGTGCAGTGAATGAGTTGCTCTTCTGAGCTGCTGCTATGCCCCCACCCACTGTGCTTCCCATGGAGACTGAAAGGTACAGGCTGCACAGACTGTGATGCATTACCTACGCACATTAGAGTGACCCCAACCCACACACAGGCCCTAGAGACTGTCAGGGGCATGACACATACCACAGGCAACCTTCCCAAGCTGCCCAGTGAGCTGCATTAAACCTGTCTGGTGCAAGTAGAAGAGCCCCCCCTTGGGAAACCTGTGGATACTGACAGGTGACCTCCTGCTGCTATGTTTGCATACAATAGATGATTAATAGAAAAGTGAGAAATAGTTGATAGAAAGATGACAGATCAATGATAGATACATAATAGATAGAACCAAATAATATTTCCCCAAAGATGGCATCAAATTAAAAAGCTTCTGCACATCAAAAGAAAGAATTAGGAATGTGAAGAGAGAACCTACAGAATCAAAGAAAATCTTTGCTCACTACTCTGTGACAGAGGATTAATATTTAGAATAAACAAAAAATTAAAAAATACTTAACACCAAAAAATAAAATAACCCAATTAATAAATGAGCAAATGAATTAAACACTTCTCAGATAAAAAATAGAAATGTTCAACAAATAGATGAAAAAATGTTCAACATCATTAGCAATTAGGAAATGTAAATCAAAACTACACTGAGGGCTGGGCACAGAGGATCACACCTGTAATCCCAGAAGCCCGGCTTGAAAAACTAAAGCAGGAGGATTGTGAGTTCAAAGCCAGTCTCAGCAAGGGTGAGGTACTAAGCAACTCAGTGAGACCCTGTCTCTAAATAAAATACAAAATAGGGCTGGGGATGTGGCTCAGTGGTTGAGTGTCCCTGACTTCAATCCCTGGTACCAGAAAAAAAATTTTAAAAAACCTACACTGAGATTTTATTCAGAATGGCAAGCATCAAGCATACAAATAATAATAAATTCTGGAGAAGATGCAGAGAAAAAAGAACGTTTTTACACTGTTGGTGGGATTTGAAATTAGTACAACTACTATGGAAATCTGTATACAGTTTCCTCAAAAAACTAGGAATGGAACTACTATGTGACCCAACTGTCCCAGACCCTGATATTTATTCTGAAGAATTAAAGTCATCATTCTATAGTGATCCATGCATACCATGGTTATAGCAGCAAAATTCACAATAGCCAAACTAGGGAACCAGTCTAGATATTCATCAATAGAAGGATGGATAAAGAAATTATGATACTGGGCTGGGGATGTGGCTTAAGTGGTAGCGCACTCGCCTGGAATGCGTGCAGCACGGGTTCGATATTCAGCACCACATACAAAGTGTTGTGTCCGACAAAAACTAAAAATAAATATTAAAAAATCTCTCTCTCTCTCTCTGTCTCTCTCTCTCTTTCTCTCTCCCTTTTTAAATAAAAATAAATTATGATACTGATGTGCATATGCGCACACACACACACACACACACACACACACACAGTTTTATCCCATCATAAAGAAAAATGAAATTATGTCACTTGCAGGAAAATGGATAGAATTTGAGGTAATTACATTAAGTGAAATAAGCTAAACTCAGAAGATCAAAGATTACATGTTTGCCCTCATATTTGGAAGCTAAAGAGGTAAAAGGAAAAGAAGCAGAAAGGATTTCACAAAAATTAAAAGGAGATCATTAGAAGAAAGGGAGGAGGAAAAAAATGGGAAGGAACAGGGAAGTGCTGGGGAGTGATATTTGCCACATTACATTGTTCTATTGTGTGCAGGCAGGAATCTGTAACAACACCATATATGTAACACCATGATGGGACATAACAGTATGTCCAACTGTAATGCACCAGTGAAAAAATGTGGAACGAGGGAAAAAAGAATCCCCCTAAAAAAGATGAACATCCTGATATTTTTACAATATGTATGAACCTAGAGAACACTACTCTAAATTAAATAACTCAGACACAAAAAAAAAGTCATTATTTAATCTCTTGTATGAGAAATGTATAATAGATAAAAAGCAGAAGAGAAGCAGAAAATAGAACAGTGGCTGTGGGTGGGAGAAGCAGGAAAATGTTTGGTCAATGGTACAAAGTTTGCTAACCAAGACAAGTAAGTTCTGGGGAGCTATGGCACAACAATATGACTATACTTAGCAATGCCATGGCATACATTTTAAATTTGTTAAGAGAGTGAATTTTAACTGTCGTCACCATGGAAAGACAAAAAAACTATGAGGTGAGAGGGAGAAAACATAGGAGGCAGTAATGGCAACTCTGCTGCCTAAAAGAAAGTAAATTTTAATATAAGACAGAAATTGAACAATAGTTTTTCAGAAGGAAGTACATGAAATAGCACTGTCCAAAAAGTTAGATGATAGCCTATAACAAATAATAATACATTGCATTATCCACATTTTTTAAAATTTGGAGTTACCATATTCACAATGAACAATGTAAATTAGACCAAAGAATTTTAGTAGAGATAACAAGTTTGGGGATGATAAAAAGCTCTATTCTTTAAGAAACCATAACTGCTCTAAGTGTTTGTGGATAGAATAATGCTTCAAAATACAGAAAGCATAAACTGATTAAACTACCAGGAGAAAAAGAAAAATACACTATTATGGTTAGAAACATTGAAACACTTGTGTCAATAATTGATTGAACTACTACAGAAATTCAGTAAGTATATAGGAGACTTAAGCAAAACCTCTATAACTATGGCCTTACTGACTTTATTCACAGAACACTCCACCCAAAGAAGAGCAGAAATGTTCTAAAGTTCACAGAAAATATTTACTAAAATGGACAGTATTCAGGGCAGGTCTAGATGAATTTCAAAGGATTCAAATTATACAAAACATAATATCTGGTCAAAGAGAATTAAGATAGAAATCATTCACAAGAGAAACTTAACTGAAAATACAACGAAAGCAGAATTCACAGGTAAATTGATGGTTCTATAGCAGTAATAGCAATTAAAATGTGGAAAGTCTATCATCAGCCGTAATCTTAGCCATGAAGCTACATCAGCTCTCAGGGAGGCTGGGTAGTATTTAATCTGGGCACTTTGTCACCCTCAATAAAACCAGAATTCAGTAACTATGGATAAAAAGAAGCAGAACAAGAAGAGAAATGACCAGTGTTAGCTACAGCTCATCAGTTATTTCTCAAAACTTTGCTCAAAAGACAGTAGAATGAATTGGGCATAACTTTCCTCTGTTCATATATGAATATACAATCAGTGTAACTCAACATCATGTACAACCACAAGAACAGGAAGTTATACTCCACGTGTGTGCGATATGTCAAAATACTTTCTAATGTCACGAATATCTAAAAAGAACATATTTTAAAAACTTTACTCAATAAAGACACATGTCCTTTATCTACAACCTATCCCCTTTGTCAGGGATGACAGACGCTGTCTCACAGTGCCTCTACTGAATCTGAGAAAACTCAGTGGAACAGTGCTGAGAGGAACAGGCAAGACACCTGCTGCAGTGAACACCTCCATCATGTGACAAAAGAATCAACAGGAACAGCAGGAGCTAGAGTCCAGAAATGATGGCAGAAACAGTCAAAGCCTTAGTCACTTCCATAAAGTAGTGAGAAGTCAAAGTAAAAAATAGAGAGAGAGAATATATCCTGGGACCAAGGACTTTTCATTCAGTGCTTAGATGCAAAACTCTCTGTTGCTTTAAATATCACAGGTAAGTCCACCACTTATCTGAAAAGATACAAGGAGGAAGGTGGATTGACAATGTGGGCCAGGCAGACTAGGAGAAAAATCACATCTGAAATGCCAATAAACCTCCTAATTATTGGGGGAAGGAGCTCATGTTGTGTTCCACAGAAGCAGATATTGGAGTGTATGATAAACTTCTGTTCAAAACCTGCACCACCCCTGGAAGTACACTGATTCGCAGTCCTCTGATCATCAGTTTTTTTACCTGAAAAACAGGACTTCTTAAATTTTCTCTAAGTATAGTATTTTTATATTACACGAGATTTAGGTCACAAATACATAACATATAATACATATGAAGTAGCAGGCAGGAACTAATCCTGGGGAAATACAGAGATTCAACAAAGTAATCAAAACTGAATTCAAACATATTAAACTCTCCAGGTCTCTGAGGACACTGTCCCTATTGCTACATAAATTTTTACACTGTTGATTAGACTGCCACCAATTTGTGAATAACTTCTCAAACTGAGTCACCAAGGACTGAGTTGTTTGCTCTGTTGTTCCCTGTAAAGTGGTAGCAATACAAAGCAAAGGCTGCTATAACAGAAATTTCAGGGAAGCCTGCCTCCCTGGATTAGACCACATGAGCTCTCTAATAGACTAGAATTTTCTTTTTTGCTCTATACCACTAATTTTTTCCTTGAACAAACAGAATCAATGGGTAATTAGTTTAAGATGCCGTTTTAGATGTGTAAATTAAAGAGAAGATAGAGACTGGTTTCATATAGCAGGAGTAATGAAAATCTAGAGGGGAACTCTCATTGTCACACCTGCCTGAGTGTGAGTGTGTGTGTGCATGTGTGTGTCCACCCATACATGTCCTCTTGTTGAGGCTGAGGGTGGGGACTGTGATAGGTGAAAATGAGTGGGCACAGGATACACACAAAGCTCCTCGACAGCTAATGCTCCTACACTGTGGTTCTGTCAAAGCCCTCTAATGAAGACGGGTCCAAAAAGTAAGTATATAATTAGTATGTAATTTTTGTGACATATTTTCCATATTCTATAAATCAGGCAGAGGGTGAACAATCAGTTTTAAAATCTTAAATTCACTTCATTAAAGGGGGTTGACAATTAATTCTATTAACGTGTTATTCTGAAAAAAATAGAATTTTATTTTGATAGCTAGTTTCTCCTTTTCCTGGCCATGAGTATCAGTTGAGGAGACTGTTTTAACTCTCTAGAACCAGAATACTACGGAAAAGACACCTCTACTCAGTAATATCTACTAGTGTCATAGATATCAAATAATATCCATACTAGATATGATCTTAGAAGAAACATCCCCTTTTTATCTCAGGTATTTAAGTCATTTTACCATGGATTTGGCAGATGCAGAATTCAAACTCTTCTTGAACCTAAACTCTCCAATCTATGAGAAGTCTTGGTCCCAAATGAAAATTAAATGAGGTTTGTTTCAAACATAATAGACAAGTATCTGCAATATATTTTAAAATGCACTGGACAGTTCATGAAAAAAAATCAAAACCAAATCACCAATTTACTAAAATACATGGGAGAGAACAGGGAGGGGAACAGGGGTAATTCAGTGTGAACAAATAAACCTGGTCTATCACCTTGTATTTGCCAGGTTCCCTGATGTACAAAACCAACTCTAAGGTGAATTATTTCTCCCATGCAGTTTTCCTTGTTCTAAAATCATACCTGTGTACGCTGAGCCATGTGTCTTACTTTTGGTGACACCTTGGACTGCCAAATTTTGTACAGAACCTGTTTGATCTGAATTGATATAGGAAAATATGAATAGATACTAGTATAACTAAGAATAATTGTCAAGGAAGAAGCATGAAATAGATACTGTTTCGAATCTAAAATTACATTTCTGCTGTTACCTTGTGTTACAATTTCAATGAAAATGTGTTAATATGAAATAGTATCTTCTACTAGTGACCTCAAATCTTCTTTAGGGAGCAACTTTTTCATAGGTGAACCTATAGGTGAGTATCTGACATAATGCTCTATACATAATAAGTAACTATTGAATGTTTATTTGCATGAACAAATATTGATTGTTTTCTTGGACAGTAATAAATAAGAGAAAAGAACTTTGTCTTTGATTCTCAAATGGACCACAAATACTGAGTGCAAGTGGGGCAGTTATCTAATCAAAAACTAAGTTTCTTCCTCTTTTATACAAAAATTTGTAGGATTTTTTTAATAAACTGTGAGCTGTATCTAAAATTGAACATTTAACAATCCCCTTCCTAAGACATATTTTATAATGTCTTATTTTATAACATTATAATTTTTAAGTTATAATATGTATACATGGCTGGTAATGAGTTCATAGGATTTTCTAAACAAGTTGCATATCTGAAAACAGCTCCTTAAAATATGGAACTGCAATGAGGGTTAAGTTTGGATACAAAGTGAAGCAGAATTCCCTGAGCCCATATCTAACGTGGTTCTTCAAAATATATCAGTTTTAATACAAGGAGGCTTGAAACTTCTGGGTTGAGGTGAAATGGACAGAGATAAAGGCCATTGAGAAAGGTAGGGTACTTTATTATTTGTTTACAAAGATGAGTTTGTTAGAGTCCATCTGTTCCTAGATGTTGCCTGAGCTAGTTACATTACCAAAAACCCAGAGAACATAAACAAGATTAGGAAGACAGTTGGTAAATTAGCAGGGAGAATGATTGGAATGAAACAGCAGGAATCATTCAAAAAAGAGGTCAGAGACAGACTCAGCTGACTGAGTGGCACTAAGAAGACTGGGTGGACCAGGCTGCAAAGAAAGCAACACCACAGATCTCTCCTCCTGGGCTCTGTCCTTGACCAACACCACAGCAGGACTCAATCAGGTTCATGCTCAGTTTCCAGAAAATGGTTCTTTATACCACTTCGAAGTTTCAGAAAACACAATGCCTAAGAGTCTCAAACTGGCTAGAAATTCTTTTCACTATAGGAGATGAGTGGAGTAAAGTAAAGGGATCAAGGAAGAGGGAGGAGTAAGGGCGAAGAAGGGAAGAATGAATGTACACACTTTCCTATGTACATCTATGAATATGCCCCAACCAATTGCACCTTCATGTATATCCAGAAGACATAAATATAAAAATTATAAATAAATAGATGGGAAAGGGGAAGTAGTAAAGACTGAATAAGAGCAAATTACTTTCCATGCTTGTGTAATTATATTAAAATGAACCCCAATATACTGTTTCACTAATACTATGTATACTAAAATGAACTGATAAAAAGAAATAATTTTCATTCATAAAGTATAAGAAAAAAAAGCTAAGGTGCACCTTTATGTTCTAAATTTTTCACCTTATTAAGAGATAATTCAGCAAAAAGAAAAAAATAACTCTAAAATGAATGTGCTGCTGTTAAAATTCACTACAATATAAAATAATCAATATAAAATTCTAATTAACAGTTTATCCTTGATTTTAAAAATAGAACATTACAGTATGGCAGGGGAAGGCAAAGAAAGGTGAAGATGGGAGAAGAGAAGTCCAAAAGTGTCATAGTTCTTCCAGAATAAGACACATAGAATGTCACCTGCAGGCAATATTGTTAATAAACTGCATTCTGTATATATGATTTATGTTTTGTATGGTTTTTATTTGATATTATTACTTATGCAGTACAAGCATAAGACCAATATTCAAAATTTCCTGTAGAAACCTTCTTGTAAGATGTCAATGGTATGGGTATTTTCAATGAGGTAATTGATTTCCAGGTAAAGGAATATTAAGTGCACTGAGCTGTCTGTCGGGATGTCACCAGTCAGGCTCCAATGCTGGCTTCTTTTCACACCTGTCTTCAGATCCACTCACTTGTGACTTGGCACAAGGCAGGGATGAGAAATCATACAGCAATAACAACATTCATCCTGCTGGGATTGACGGATGATCCAAAACTACAAGTTCTAATTTTCATATTTTTGTTTCTCACTTACTTATTGAGTGTGGCTGGGAACCTCACCATTATCACACTCACACTTTTGGATTCTCATCTTAAAACTCCCATGTATTTTTTCCTCCGAAATTTCTCTTTCCTGGAAGTCTCATTCACCACTGTTTGTATTCCCAGATTCCTGTACACCATGACAACTGGTGACAACACTGTTACTTACAATGCTTGTTTCACCCAGGTATTTTTTGTTGTCCTCTTTGGAGCAACAGAATTTTTTCTCCTAGCTGCCATGTCCTATGACCGCTATGTGGCCATCTGTAAGCCCCTACACTACACAACCATCATGAGCAACAGAGTCTGTGCTATACTTGTCCTCAGCTGTTGGTTTGCTGGCCTGCTGATCATCCTACCACCCCTTGGCTTAGGTCTCCAGTTGGAATTCTGTGACTCAAATGAGATTGATCACTTTGGCTGTGATGCATCTCCCCTTCTACAGATAACCTGCTCAGACACAGTGTTTTTAGAGAAAATAGTCTTGACTTCTGCCATACTGACACTAAGTATTACCTTGGTGTGTGTCTCTCTCTCCTACACATACATCATCAAGACCATTCTAAAATTTCCTTCTGCCCAACAAAGGAAAAAGGCCTTTTCCACCTGCTCCTCCCACATGATTGTGGTTTCCATCACCTATGGCAGCTGCATCTTCATCTATGTCAAGCCTTCAGCAAAGGAAGGAGTGGCCATTAACAAGGTGGTGTCCATCCTCACTACTTCAGTTGCCCCTTTGCTTAACCCTTTCATCTATACACTTCGAAACAAACAAGTAAAAGCAGCTTTCAAAGACACAGTAAAACGGATTGTATTTCTCACAAAGAACTGATAGCCTATTGGTGTTTTTAAAGCCTTACTTAACATTTAAATCTGAATAACTGTGAGCACTGGTCATGTAAATGACAAACATGGCTTCTTCCAATTTGGTAGACTCATCAAGCTAATGTTCTCCCTGGAACATTTTTCTCTTATAAAACAAAAACCAAAATCAAACAATTTATTTTGCCTTTTTTGAAATTTCCATTATTCAGAATGGTTTCCTCAATAATTGCATGCCCCAGAGATTAGTCAAAGACTCAACGTCCTAAAAAGGAAATGTAAAGCAGAAGTTGCATCTCTGGCCACATGACCTTCTTATAATGTGGAATGGAAGTATCCAGAGACCACTTCTCACTTGTGTGAGACATAAACTCACAGAGAACAAGCTCTGAATTTAGAAGCATTATGACTAAATTTTGGTTGGGTAGATTCTGTAACTATTCAGATTTTCATCACCTCTTGATTCAAGAATGTTAGAGTTTAGGAATATTGATCAAGTTATCAAAACAAGTTCATTATTTGGAAAGGATATTCTAAGATGTCAAAGATAAAATTAGAGTATGAAAAACATGGATGGATCTATAGAAGATGGACAGAGAAGGAAAAACAAATATTAGTCACGTACATATTTAGAATTCTATTGACAGTTAAACAGTCTTTCTGTTGTTTTGTGCTTTATAATTATGGAAATAAACTTTTGTGCTTTTATAGTACATACGTAACTGTTGTCTTTATCAAACATAAAATTATTCAACTACACTGTATATTTTGATCAGACATATAAATTGTTCATATTATGGCCATAATATGGGTATAATCTTCCTTTATACTTCAAAAATATTGAAAAAAAATCAGATTGTTGCCAAAGGGCATTCTTCTTTTTGCCTTTCTAAGACACCAACAAAACACAACCATGTGTCCTCTAGATTCTCTTCCGATCATTAATTTAAGCATATATATATATATATATATATATATATATATATATATACATATATATATATATGGAGAGAGAAAGAGAGAGAGAGAGAGAGAGAGTTAATAACTTCACGCACATTGTGAGTTTTTAGCAAGCAGAATTTATGTGCAGAATAATGGACCCGTCTAGAGCTGCCCTGCTCAGACACATGCATCTTAGAAAGGATGCTCATGCTCCTGGCTATACTGACTCTAGTAAATACTTTGGTTCTGGTGACATTTTCTTACACATACATCATCAGGACCATTCTGAGGATCCCCTCTGCCCAGCAAAGGACAAAGGCCTTTTCCACTTGCTCTTCCCACATGATTGTCATCTCCCTGTCTTAAGGCAGCTGCAAGTTTATGTACATTAATCCCTCTATAAAAGAAGGAGGTGCTTTCAACAAAGGAATAGCTGTGCTCATTACTTCAGTCACCCCCATGTTGAATCCCTTCATTTATACACTAAGAAACCACCAAGTAAAGCAAGGCTTCAAGGACACTCTCAGAAAGATTGTGAAGTTTTAAGAAAAAAAAAAGAACACCCTTCATTAAAAATGTATTTGCACTTCATAAATATATATTCAGAGTCTACTAAATTTCAAGGGTTGAACTGGCTCTTGAAGATAAAAATCCAGAAATCATATGTTCTAATGTTCAAGGAATCTACAAATCTAGAAAAGAGGTAAGGTATGTAGACTCTACATTTTTGGATAAATTTACAAAAAATAAATGAAATAACATAGTAAGTTGTACTAGAGACAGGTGAATGATCCAGGAAAGAACAGAAAGACTTAGCTCTTCTTTACAAAAGTGTCTTCAAATTTAAGAAGCAAAACACTACTTGTTAAGGAGAAGTGGTGAAGAATCTGGGGTGATGAAGAAGCCAGATCATAAAGTGTGTAATTGCAAACTGTGGGGTTAGTTGAGTGTCATGAGTCAGAGGAGTGTTAAGAAATGCCTTATAAGCCTGGTGCAGTGGCACATACCTGTAATCCCAGCAGCTCAGGAGGCTGAGACAGGACTGCGAGTTCAAAGCCAGCCTCAGCAAAAGCCAGACACTAAGCAATTCAATCAGACCCTGTCTCTAATAAAATATAAAATAGGGCTGGGATGTGGCTCACTGGTTGAGTGCCCCTGAGTTCAATCCCCAGTAACCACTGCCCCCCCAAAAAAAAAGAAGAAAAGAAAAAAGAAACTCCCTGTGGCCATCAGCACTTTGAGGCACTGACCTTCTTCCTCAGTCCCAGAGACTGTGCTTCCATTAAAGTGTAATTTCATTTCTCTCCTTTATCATTTAGGTTTCAGTTATACTCACTGCAATCTCAATCCTTTTGTAAGAGGAAAATGAAAGGAAAGAGTATACATTTAGTTGACTTCATTCAAATAATAAAAAAAAAACTCTCTAGATTTTGTCACGTCACATACCCACTTTCTAGAGGTTAGGGTTAAAAGAGGCTCCTAGAGGAAGGTCGAGGCCTCTCTGTTTGTGCCCCTCCGTGACAGAATCTGTTGTTTATTTTCTTGGGTGATATATTTTTAAGTTAATAGCAAGAGATTTTCTCTCTCTTTGATAGTTTCTCATGATGTTTTTATTTATATGCATTCATTGTAAACATTAATGGGGTTCAGTGTCATATTTCAACTACATGCAAACACTGTACAGGGATCAATTCCTTTATCCTATTATGGTTTTATTTTCATCCTTTTGTTTATATTGATTAGATATTAGAAAACACAAATTTTGTGACCTGTTCTATTCCATTAACTTCTTCAAATATACTGCTTTTGTTGCTAACATAAACCACCACGGATACCTATTCTGTGAATTCAAAATAATATACAGTATGGATTTAGTTTTATATCTAGAATATTCCAAATTATGAACCTTAGAAAATAGCTGGAATAAACTAACGTACAAAAAAAAAAAAAACCTCCGCAAATGGATTCAGGGTAACAACTTAAATTTTAACAGGTACTGGTAGGACCTTGATTTCAATGGAAGGACATTTGTTTTTCATCTGAGCATGTCTAGGTAGTTTAATGATATCCAAACAATTTGTGGGATGTTGTTTACTGTTTTTAGTACAAATGCAACATAACCCACTACATGGATATACTTTTTATATCCTAACATGAGCATGGTGCTTCTCAAGCATTTAAGGTAAAAGCTGGATTGTACTGATCATGAATACAAATTGTCAGACCCACAGAAAGTATTGGAGTATGTATAGTATTGCTGAATAAAAGGTCTTGTATGGAAAGCCTCTACTATTTTGAATGTCTAGTATTTAATTTGATTTTCAATTTTTTCCAGATTCATTGATGTACCAGCTCTGCTGAGCTGCTGCTATGCCCCCCACCCACTGTGCTTCCCATGGAGACTGAAAGGTACAGGCTGCACAGACTGTGATGCATTATCTAGGCACATTAGATGACCCCAACCCACACACAGGCCCTAGAGATTGGCAGGGGCATGACATATACCACAGGCAACCTTACCAAGCTGCCAACCGAGATGCATTTCACCTGTCTGGTGCAAGTAGAACAGCCCCACCCATGGGCAACCTGTGGATACTGACAGGTGACTTCCTGCTGCCATGTTTGCACACAATAGATGATTAATAGAAAAGTGAGAAATAGTTGATAGAAAGATAGATCAATGATAGATACATAATAGATAGAACTAAATAATATTTTCCCCTAAGATGGCATCAAATTAAAAAGCTTCTGCACAGCAAAGAATTGCTCACTACTCTGTGACAGAGGATTAATATCTAGAATAAATAAAAAATTAAAAAATACTTAGCGCCAAAAAATCAAATAACCCAATTAATAAGTGAGCAAATAAACTAAACCCTTCTCAGATAAAAAATAGAAATGGACAACAAATAGGTGAAGAAATGTTCAACATCATTAGCAATTAGGAAATGTAAATCAAAAATACACTGAAGGCCAGGCACAGAGGCTCACACCTATAATCCCAGAAGCCCGGCTTGGAAAGCTAAACCAGGAGGATTGTGAGTTCAAAGCCAGTCTCAGCAGGGTGAGGTACTAAGCAATTCAGTGAGATCATGTCTCTAAATAAAATACAAAATAGGGCTGGGGAAGTGACTCAGTGGTTGAGTGTCCCTACTTCAATCCCTGGTACCAAAAAAAAAAAAAAAAAAACCCTACACTGACATTTTATTCAGAATAGCAAGCATCAAGCATACAAATAATAATAAATTCTGGAGAAGATGAGGAGAAAAAAGAACACTTTTACACTGTTGGTGGGATTTGAAATTAGTACAACTACTATGGAAATTTGTATACAATTTCCTCAAAAACCTAGGAATGGAACTATTATATGACCCAACTGTATCAGACCCTGATATTTATTGTGAAGAATTAAAATCATCATTCTACAGTGATCCATGCATACCATGGTTATAGCAGCAAAATTCACAATAGCCAAACTAGGGAACCAGTCTAGATATTCATCAATAGAAGGATGGATAAAGAAATTATGATACTGGGGCTGGGGATGTGGCTCAAGCAGTAGCTCACTTGACTGGCATGTGTGCAGCCTGGGTTCCATCCTCAGCCCCACATACAAACAAAGATGTTGTGTCCAACGAAAACTAAAAAATAAATATTAAAAAAAATTCTCTCTCTCTCAGTCTCTCTCTCTCTCTCCCCCCTTATAAAAAAAAGAAATTATGATACTGATGTGCATATGCACACACACACACACACACACACACACACACACACACACACACACAGGGTTTATCCCATCATAAAGAAAAATGAAATTATGTCACTTGCAGGAAAATGGATAGAATTTGAGGTCATTACCTTCACTGATATAAGCCAAACTCAGAAGATCAAAGACTACATGTTTGCCTTCATATTTGAAAGACAGAGAGGTAAAAGGAAAAGAAGCAGGGGAAGGGATTTAACAAAAATTAAAGGGAGATCATTAGAAGAAAAGGAGGAGGGAAAATTTAAAAAGGAACAGGGAAGTGCTGGGGATTGATATTTGGCACATTACATTGTTCTATTGTGTGCAGGCAGGAGTGTGTAACAACACCATGTATGTAACAACATGGAGGGACATAACAGTATGTTCAACTGTAATGCACTAGTGAAAAAAATGTGGAAGGAAAGAAAAAGAATCCCCCTAAAAAAGATGAACATCCTGATATTTTTACAATATGTATGAACCTAGAGGACACTATTCTAAGTTAAAATAAGTCAGACACTAAAAAAGATCATTGTTTAATCTCTTGTATGAGGAATGTAAAATAGATAAAAAAAAAACAGAAGAGAAACATAGAACAGTGGCTGTGGGTGGGAGAAGCAGGGAGATGTTTGGTCAATAGGTACAACGTTTGCTAAGCAAGACAAGTAAGTTCTGGAGAGCTAAGGCACAACAATATGACTATAATTTGCAATGTCATGGCACACATTTTAAATGTGTTGAGAGAATGAATTTCAAGTGTCGTTAACATGGAAAGACAGAAAAACTATGAGATAAGAGGAAGAAAAAATAGGCAGCAGCAATAGTAACTCTGCTGCCTAAAAGAAAGTAAATTTTAATATAAGACAGAAATTGAACAACAGTTTTTCAGAAGGAAATACATGAAATAGCACTATACAAAAAGTTGGATGATAGCCTATAACAAATAATAATGCATTGCATTATCTACATTTTTTAAAATTTGGAGTGACCATATTCACAATGAACAATGTAAATTAGACCAAAGAATTTTAGTAGAGATAACAAGTTTGGGGATGATAAAAAGCTCTATTCTTTAAGAAACCATAACTGCTCTAAGTGTTTGTGGATAGAATAAGGCTTCAAAAATATAGGAAGCATAAATTGATTAAACTACAAGGAGAAAAAGAAAAATACACTATTATAGTTAGCAACATTGAAACACTTGTGTCAATGTTTAATTGAACTAATATAGAAATTCAGTAAGTATATAGGAGACTTAAGCAAAACCTCTATAACTATGGCCTTACTGACTTTATTCACAGAATACTCCACCCAAAGAAGAGCAGAAATGTTCTAAAGTTCACAGAAAATATTTACTAAGATAGACAGTATTCAGGGCAGTTCTATATGAATTTCAAATGATTCAAATTATACAAAACATAATATATGGTCAAAGAGAATTAAGATAGAAATCATTCACAAGAGAAACTTAACTGAAAATACGACTAAAGCAGAATTCACAGGTAAATTGATGGTTCTATAGCAGCAATAGCAATTAAAATGTGAAGTCTCTCATCAGCCAAGATCTTAGCCATGCAGTTACATCAGCTCTCAGGGAGGCCGGTAATATTTTATCTTGGCACTTTGTCACCCTAAATAACACCAACATTCAGTAACTATGGATAAAAAGAAGCAGAACAAGAAGAGAAATGACCAGTGTTAGCTACAGCTCATCAGTTATTTCTCAAAATTTTGCTCAAAAGACAGTAGAATGAATTGGGCATAACTTTCCTCTGTTCATATATGAATATACAATCAGTGTAACTCCACATCATGTACAACCACAAGAACAGGAAGTTATACTCCACGTGTGTATGATATGTCAAAATACTTTCTAATGTCACGAATATCTAAAAGAACATATTAAAAAAAACTTTACTCAATAAAGACACATGTCCTTTATCTACAACCTATCCCCTTTGTCAGGGATGACAGACCCTGTCTCACAGTGCCTCTACTGAATCTGAGAAAACTCAGTGGAACAGTGCTGAGAGGAACAGGCAAGACACCTGCTGCAGTGAACACCTCCATCATGTGACAAAAGAATCAACAGGAACAGCAGGAGCTAGAGTGCAGAAATGATGGTAGAAACAGTCAAAGCCTTAGTCACTTCCATAACGTAGTGAGAAGTCAAAGTAAAAAAATATAGAAAGAAAAACATATCCTGGGAACAAGGACTTTTCATTCAGTGCTTAGATGCAAAACTCTCTGTTCCTTTAAACTTCACAGGTAGGTCCACTGCTTATTTGAAAAGCTACAAGTAGGAAGGGGGCTTTGACAATGTGGGCCAGGCAGACTAGGATAAAATCACATCTGAAATGCCCTGAGCCTCTTAATTATTGGAGGAAGGAGCTCATGTTATGTTCCACAGAAGCAAATATTGGAGTGTAAGATAAACTTTTGTTCAAAACTTGCACCACCTCTGGAAGCACACTGACTGGCAGTCTTCTGATCCTGTGTTCCTATCTACAAAACAGGACTTCTTAAATTTTCTTTGAGTATAGTATTTTATTTTACACAGGATTTAGGTCACAAATACATAACGTATACTATGTATGAAGTACCAGGCAGGATCTAATCCTGTGGAAATAAGGAGATTCAACAAAGTAATAAAAACTGAATTCAAACATACTAAACTCTCCAGGTCTCTGAGGACACTGTCCCTATTGCTACACAAATTTTTACATTGTTCATTAGACTGCCACCAATTTGTGAATAACTTCTCAAATTGAGTCACCAAGGACTGAGTTGTTTGCTCTGTTGTTCCCTGTGCACTGGTAGAAATATAAAACAAAGGTTGCTATTACAGAAATTTCAGGGAAGCCTGCCTCCCTGACCAAGACCACATGAGCTCTCCAACAGACTAGAATTTCCCTTTTTACTCTACACCACTATTTTTTTTCCCTTGAACAAACAGAATCAAAGGGAAATCTGGTATAAGATGCCATTTTAGATGTGTGGAATAAAGAGAGGATAGAGACTGGTCTCATGATAGCAGGAGTGATGAAAATCTAGACAGGAACTGTCAATTGACACACTTGCCTGAGGGTGAGTGTGCGTGTGCATGAACACATATACATGTGCTCCTGTGGAGGCTGAGGGTGGGAATGGGACAGGTGAAAATGAGTGGGCACAGAATACACACAAAGCTCCTCGACAGCTAATGCTCCTACACTGTCATTCTGTCAAAGCCCTCTAATGAAGACGGGTCCAAAAAGTAAGTATATAATTAGTATGGAATTTTTGTGACATATATTCCATATTCTGAAAATCAGGCAGAGGGTGAAAAATCAGTTTAAATCTTATATTTGGTTCATTGAAGGGGGTTGACAATTCATTCTATAAAAGTGTCATTCTGAAGAAAAATGAAATTAGAATTTTCCTCTGATGGCCAGTTTCTCCTTTATCCTGGCCATGAGTATCAGTTGAGAAGACTGTTTTAACTCTCTAGTAACATAGAAGGCTACAAAAAGACACCTCTCCTCAGAAGTATCTGCTAGTGTCATGGATATCAAACAATATCCATATTAGATATGTTCTTAGAAGAAACATGCCCTTTTTATCCATCAGGTATTTAAGTCCTTTTACCACAGATTTGTCAGATGCAGAATTCAAACTCTTCTTGGACCTAAACTGTTCAATCTGTGAGAAGTCTTGTTCCCAAATGAAGACTAAATGAGGTTCATTTCAAACATAATAAACAATTGTCTAAAATATATTTTAAAATGCACTAGACTGTAAATTTAAAAAAATAAAATCCAATCACCAAAGTGACTAAGAATACATGGGAGAGAACAGAGGAAGGGGAACTGGGGTAATTCAGTGTGAATTAAAAAACCTGGTCTATCACCTTGTATTTGCAGGGGCCCTGATGGTACAATACCATCTCTCAGATGAATTATTTCTCCCATGCAGTTTTCCTTGTTCTAAAATCATACCTGTGTACCCTGAGCCATGTGTCCTGCTTTTGGTGACACCTGGGACTGCCAAATTTTGTACAGAGCCTGTTGTATCTGATTTGATATATGTACTAGTATAACTAAGAATAATTGTCAAAGAAGAAGCATGAAATAGTTACTGTTTCAAACACAAAATTACATTTCTGCTGTTACCTTGTGTTCCCAAGTCAATGAAAATGTGTTAATATGAAACAGTATCTTATACTGGTGACCTCAAATCTTCTTTAGGGAGCAACTTTTTCATAGGTGAACCTATAGGTGGGTATCTGATATAATGCTCTATACATCATAAGTAATTACTGAATGTTTATTTGAATGAAAGAATTTTGATTGTTTTCTTGTACAGTAATAAATAAGAGAAAAGAACCTTGTGTTTGATTCTCAAATGGACCATAAATATTGGGTGCAAATGAGACAGTTGTTTAAACGATTAAAAACTAAGTTTCTTCCTATTTTATACAAAAGTTTGTAGGATTTTTTTATATAAATTGTGAGCTGTATCTAAAATTGAAAATTTAACAATCCCCCTTCTAACAGACATATTTTATAATGTCATATTTTATAATAACATTTTATAATTTTTAAGTTATTAAATACATACACACTGCTGATAATGAATTTATAATATTTTCTTTTACAAGTTGCATATCTGAAAACAGCTGCTTAAAATACGGAACTGAAATGAAGGTTAAGTTTGGATACAAATTGAAGCAGAATTCCCTGAGCCCATATCTAATCTGGTTCCTGAAAATACATCAATTAGTATACAAGGAGGCTTGAAACTTCTGGGAAGTGCTGAAATAAAGTGACAGACATAAAGGCCAAAGAGAAAGGTAGGGAACTTTTATTATTTGTTTACAAAAATGACTTTGTTAGAGTCCATCTGTTCCTAGATGTTGCCTGATCTAGTTACATTACCAAAAACCCAGAGAACATAAACAAGATTAGGAAGACAGTTGGTAAATTAGCAGGGAAAATGATTGGAATGAAACAGCAGGAATCATTCAAAAAAGAGGTCACAGACAGACTCAGGTGACTGAGTGGCACTAAGAAGACTGGGTGGACCAGGCTGCAAAGAAAGCAACACCACACATCTCTCCTCCTGGGCTCTGTCCTTGACCAACACCACAGCAGGACTCAATCAGTTTCATGCTCAGGTTCCAGAAAAGGGTTCTTTATACCACTTCGAAGGTTCAGGAAACACAATGCCCAAGAGTCTCAAAACTGGCTAGAAATTCTTTTCACTATAGAAGAGAGATCAGTGGAGTAGAGTAAAGGGATCAAGGAAGAGGAAGGGGAAAGAAGGGAAGAATGAATATACACACTTTCCTATGTACATCTATGAATATGCCCCAACCAATCGCACCTTCATGTATATCCAGAAGGCATAAATATAAAAATTATAAATAAATAGAAGGGAAAGGGGAAGTAGTGAGGACTTAATAGAAAATTACATTCCATGCTTATATAATTATACTAAAATGAAGCCCAATATAATGTTTCACTAATACTGTGTATAATAAAATGAACCCATAAAAAGAAATAATTTTCATTCATAAAGTATAAGAACAAAAAAGCTAAGGTGCACTTTTATGTTCTAAATTTTTCACCTCATTCAGAGACAAATGAACAAAAAGAAAAAAATAACTCTAAAATGAATGTGCTGCTGTTAAAATTCATTACAACAACTTTAAATGATCAACATAAAATCTTAATTAACAGATCCTCCTTGATTTTAAAAATATAACATTACAGTATGTCAGCGGAAGGTAAAGAAAGGTGAAGATGGGAGAAGAGAAGTCCAAAATTGTCATAGTTCTTCCAGAATAAGAACACATAGAGTATCACCTGCAGGCAATATTGTTAATAAACTGCATTCTTCACATATAATTTATGTTTTGTTTGGTTTTTATTTGACATTATTACTGATGCAGTACAAGCACAAGTTCTATATTCAAAATTTTCTGTAGAAACCTTCTTGTAAGATGTCAATGTTATGAGTGTGTTCAATATGGTAATTGATCATCAGGTA
Organism: Spermophilus citellus; assembly: GCF_964194105.1. Taxonomy (NCBI): domain Eukaryota; kingdom Metazoa; phylum Chordata; class Mammalia; order Rodentia; family Sciuridae; genus Spermophilus; species Spermophilus citellus. The sequence continues at coordinate 76,353,554 of NC_138197.1, forward strand.
AAGAAATATTAAGTGCACTGAGCTGTCTGGCTGGGATGTCTCCAGTCAGGCTCCAATGCTGGCATCTTTTGACACCTCTCTTCAGGTCCACTCGCTTGTGACTTGGCACAAGGAAGGGATGAGAAATCATACAGCAATAACAACATTCATCCTGCTGGGATTGACGGATGATCCAAAACTACAAGTTCTAATTTTCATATTTTTGTTTCTCACTTACATGTTGAGTGTGGCTGGGAACCTCACCATTATCACACTCACACTTTTGGATTCTCATCTTAAAACTCCCATGTATTTTTTCCTCCAAAATTTCTCTTTCCTGGAAGTCTCATTCACCACTGTTTGTATTCCCAGATTCCTGTACACCATGACAACTGGTGACAACACTGTTACCTACAATGCTTGTGCCACCCAATTATTTTTTATTGTCCTGTTTGCAGCAACAGAATTTTTTCTCCTGGCTGCCATGTCCTATGACCGCTATGTGGCCATCTGTAAGCCCCTGCACTACACAACCATCATGAGCAACAGAGTCTGTGCTATACTTGTCCTCAGCTGTTGGTTTGCTGGCCTGCTGATCATCCTCCCACCCCTTGGCTTAGGTCTCCAGTTGGAATTCTGTGACTCATATGAGATTGATCACTTTGGCTGTGATGCATCTCCCCTTCTACAGATAACCTGCTCAGACACAGTGTTTTTAGAGAAAATAGTCTTGACTTCTGCCATACTGACACTAAGTATTACCTTGGTGTGTGTCTCTCTCTCCTACACATACATCATCAAGACCATTCTAAAATTTCCTTCTGCCCAACAAAGGAAAAAGGCCTTTTCCACTTGCTCCTCCCACATGATTGTGGTTTCCATCACCTATGGCAGCTGCATCTTCATCTATGTCAAGCCTTCAGCAAAGGAAGGAGTGGCCATTAACAAGGTGGTGTCCATCCTCACTACTTCAGTTGCCCCTTTGCTTAACCCTTTCATCTATACACTTCGAAACAAACAAGTAAAAGCAGCTTTCAAAGACACAGTAAAACGGATTGTATATCTCTCAAAGAACTGAGAGCATATTGATGTTTGCTGAGGCTTACTTACATTTAAATCTGAATAACTGTGATCACTGTTCATGAAAATGACAAACATGGCTTCTTCCAATTTGGTAGACTCATTAAGCTAATGTTCTCCCTGGAACATTTTTCTCTTATAATATAAAAACCAAAATCAAACAATTTATTTTGCCTTCTTTTAAGTTTCCTTTATTCAGAATGGTTTCTTCAATAATTGCATGCCCCAGAGATTAGTCAAAGACCCAATGTCATTAAAAGGAAATTCAAAGCAGAAGTTGCATCTCTGGCCATATGCCCTTCATATAATGTGGAATGGAAATATCCCGAGACCACTTCTCACTTCTGTGAGACATAAACTCACAAAGAACAAGCTCTGAATTTAGAAGCATGATGACTAAATTTTGGTTGGGTAAGTTCTCTAACTATTCAGATTTTAGCACCTCCCAATTCAAGAATGTTAGAGTTTAGGAATATTGATCGACTTTTCAAAACAAGTTCATTATTTGGAAAGGATATTCTAAGATGTCAAAGATAAAATTAGAGTATGAAAAACATGGATGGATCTATAGAAGAGGGACAGAGAAGGAAAAACAAATATTAGTCATGCACATAATTAGAATTCTATTGACTGATAAACTCTCTTTTTGTTGTTTTGTGCTTTATAATTATGAAAATAAACTTTTGTGCTTTTATAGTACATATGGAACTATTGTCCTTGTTTATCAAACATCAAATTATTCAACTACACTTCATATTTTGATCAGACATATAAATTGTTCATATTATGGCCATAGTATGGGTATAATCTTACTTTATACTTCAAAAATATTGAAAAATAAAATCAGACTATTGCCAAAGGGCATTCTTATTTTTGCCTTTCTAAGACACCAACAAAACACAACCATATGTCCTCTAGTTTCTCTTCTGATCATTAATTTAAGCATATACATATATATATATATATATATATATATATATATATATATATATATAGAGAGAGAGAGAGAGAGAGAGAGAGAGAGAGAGTGAGAGAGAGAGATAATAACTTCACCCACATTGTGAGTTTTTAGCAAGCAGGATCTTTGTGCAGAATAATGGGCCCCTCCTGGAGCTGGCCTGCGCAGACACAAGCCTCTTGGAAAGATAGATATGCTTGTGGCTGTGGTGACTCTAGTGATTACTTTGGTTCTGGTGACATTTTCTTACACATACATCATGAGGACCATTCTGAGAATCCTCTCTGCCCAGCAAAGGACAAAGGCCTTTTCCACTTGCTCTTCCCACATGATTGTCATCTCCCTGTCTTATGGCAGCTGCATGTTTATGTACATTAATCCCCCTATAAAAGAAGGAGGTGCTTTCAACAAAGGAATAGCTGTGCTCATTACTTCAGTCACCCCCATGTTGAATCCCTTCATTTATACACTAAGAAGTCAACAAGTAAAGCAAGTCTTCAAAGACACTGTCAGAAAGATTGTGAAGTTTTCAGAAAAAAAAACAGAACACCCTTCAATGAAAAATGTATTTGCACTTTATAGATATGTATTGAGAGTTTACTAAATTTCAAGGGTTGAACTGGCTCTTGGAGATAAAAATACAGAAATCATATGTTCTAATATGCAAGGAATCTGCAAATCTAGAATAGAGTTAAGGTATATAGTCTCAAACTTTTTGGATAAATTTACAAAAACGAAATGAAATTACATAGTAAGAGACAGTTTAATGATCCAGCAAAGAACAGAAAGACTTAGCTCTTCTTTACAAAATTGACTTCAAATTTAAGAAGCAAAATATTGCTTGTTAAGGAGAAGTGGTGAAGAATCTGGGGTGATGAAGAAGGCCAGATCATAAAGTGTGTAATTGCAAACTGTGGGGTTAGTTGAGTGTCATGAGTCAGAGGAGTGTTAAGAAATGCCTTATAAGCCTGGTGCAGTGGCACATACCTGTAATCCCAGCGGCTCAGGAGGCTGAGACAGGACTGCGAGTTCAAAGCCAGCCTCAGCAAAAGCCAGACACTAAGCAATTCAATGAGACCCTGTCTCTAATAAAATATAAAATAGGGCTGGGGAATGTGGCTCAGTGGTTGAGTGCCCCTGAGTTCAATCCCCAGTAACCACCGCCTCCCCCCCCAAAAAAAAAGAAAAAAAAAGAAACTCCCTGTGGCCATCAGCACTGTGAGGCACTGACCTTGTTCCTCAGTCCCAGAGACTGTGCTTCCATTAAAGTGTAATTTCATTTCTCTCCTTTATCATTTAGATTTCAGTTATACCCATTTCAATCCCAATCCTTTTGTAATAGGAAAATGAAAGGAAAGAGTATACATTTAGTTGACTTCATTCAAATAATAAAAAAAAAACTCTCTAGATTTTGTCACCTCACATACCCACTTTCTAGAGGTTAGGGTTAAAAGAGGCTCCTAGAGGAAGGTTGGAGGCCTCTCTGTTTGTGCCTCTCCTTGACAGAATCTATTGTTTAATTTCTTAGATGACATATTTTTAAGTTAATAGTAAGAGATTTTCTCTCTCTTTGATAGTTTCTGGTGATGTTTTTATTTATATCCATTCATTGTAAACATTAATGGGGTTCAGTGTCATATTTCAACTTCATGCAAACACTATATACGGATCAATTCCTTTATCCTATTATGGTTTATTTTCATCCTTTTGTTCATATTGATTAGATATTAGAAAACACAAATTTTGTGGTCTGCTCTATTCCATTAACTTCTTCAAATATACTGCTTTTGTTGCTAACCTAAGCCACCCCAGATATCTATTCTGTGAAGTGAAAATAATATAAGGTATGGATTTAGTTTTATATCTAGAATATTCCAAATTATGAACCTTAGAAAATAGCTGGAATAAACTACCATAACAAAAAAAAAAACTCAGCAAATGGATTCAGGGTAACAACTTAAATTTTAACAGGTACTGGTAGGACCTTGATTTCAATGAAAGGACATTTGTTTTTCATCTGAGCATGTCTATGTAGTTTAATGATATCCAAACATGTTGTGGGATGTTGTTTACTGTTTTGAGGACAAATGCAACATAACCCAGTATATTTATATACTTTATTGATATACTTTATTGATATATGCTAACATGAGCATGGTGCTTCTCAAGCATTTAAGGTAAAAGCTGGATTGTACTGATCATGAATACAAATTGTCAGACCCACAGAAAGTATTGGAGTATGTATAGTATTTCTGAATAAAAGGTCTTGTATGGAAAGCCTCTGCCATTTTGAATATCTAGTATTTAATTTGATTTTCAATTTATTCCAGATTCATTGAGGTACCATTTAACTGATACAGAATATCCTTAAACAGTCACACCTACATTATTAATTTCCTCCACATCCAAATTTCTCTCAAAATCTTTGTGGTAAAGTAGAAGCAATGCCACACAGTGATTTCAAAAATAGGCTTTAGTTCAAGTCTCAGACTCTCAATGATCTATCAGAATTACCTAGGGTCATTTTCTTGAACTTAATGAAGCTTATCTTTCTTAACTAAAATATGGATATTAACAGTGTCTGTTTTATAGGGTACTGGGAAGAATAGATATTAAATTGATTTCTTTAATATAATAAGTCTATAAAATGTTGGCCATTCTACTTGAAATCTTTCTGCAACAAGAGGTATATATTCTACTCCTCCTGTGTCTAATTCCATGCTTAGATCGGAGATCAGTGAAATTCTTGCCTATGTTCCAGATAAAGACATCAGAATAGTCAGCAATGAATCGTCAGAATTTGGTTAACATTAGCCTCATGTACACTGAATATCTGTGGGAGAGAGGAAATGTATGAATATGCTGGGAGAGAGTGGTAAGCACACCATGTAAGTCAATGCTTAAAATCACAAGACAGGACATCACTATTTTCATAAAAATGTTTAAGGTCTAATAGTTAGTATATACATTCATTTTAACTCATTTCTATAACTGGAGAGAGTAAGGAGTCTGCTTTCAGTCTTCTGCATGTTGATATCCAATTCTCCCAGAACCATTTAGGGAAAAACTCTCTTATTTTGTCAAAAATCAGTTGGTTTAGATGTATATATTTCTGTATTCTTCTAGGCTATTTTGCTCCACTGGTCTATGTCCCTGATTCTATGCCAACACTATGCCATTTTGATTACTACACTTTTACAATGTGTTTTCAACTTAGGTAGTAATAGGATGACTCCTGCTTCATTATTTTTTGAATGGTTATTTGGGGTTCATTGATTTGGCTATTTGGGGTTTTCTGTGGATCCATACAAATTTCAGAATTATGCTTTCAGGTTTGGTGGAAAAAGATGTGGGCAATTTCATAAAGATTTCATTAAACATGTAGATGGTGTGGGATATTATAGACATGTTAACAATATTGATTCTTCTAACCCAAAAACATAGGATATATTTCCATTTTTGTATGTGTGTCCTCTTCAATTTCTTTCATCTAAATTTTTCTTTAAAGAGAGAGTGAGAGAGGGGAGAGAGAGAGAGAGAGAGAGAGAGAATTTTTAATATTTATTTTTTAGTTCTCGGCGGACACAACATCTTTGTTGGTATGTGGTGCTGAGGATCGAACCTGGGTCGCACGCACGCCAGGCGAGCGCGATACTGCTTGAGCCACATCCCCAGCCCCCATCTAAATTTTATAGTTTTTATTGTATAGAGAGATCTTGCACCTCTTTGCTTAAATTTATTTATAAGCATCGATTTTTTAACTATTATAAATAAAATTTCTTTCTCAATTTCTGTTTCAAGTAATTTCCTATTGGTGTATTCAAATGCTATTTATTCTGTATGTTCATTTGTGTTCAACTTGAATGAATTTGTTAGTTCTAGTTAGTTTTGGGGGGAGTTTCGAGGTCTTTCTTTATATATAAGATCATGTCATCTTTAAAAGTGACAGTCTGACATCATCAGGGTGTGTGCCTCACTGCACTACACCAGAGGCAGAACCCAGTCCATGTAGTACTCCCCCCAAACCAGGCTGCTCCATTTGAGACCCAATCCAACTGTGTTCTTCCCCCAGTACAGTGAATGAGTTGCTCTGCTGAACTGCTGCTATGCCCCCACCCACTGTGCTTCCCATGGAGATTAAAAGGTACAGGTTGCACAGAGTATGATGCATTACCTAGGTGCATTAGAGTGACCCCAACCCACACACAGGCCCTAGAGACTGGCAGGGGCATGACACATACCACAGGCAACTTTACCAAGCTGCCAACTGAGCTGCATTTCACCTGTCTGGTGCAAGTAGAACAACTCCAACCTTGGGCAACCTGTGGATACTGACAGGTGACCTCCTGCTGTTTTGTTTGCACACAATAGATGATTAATAGAAAAGTGAGAAATAGTTGAGAGAAAGATGACAGATCAATGATAGATACATAATAGATAGAACCAAATAATATTTTCCCCAAAGATGGTATCAAATTAAAAAGCTTCTGCACAGCAAAAGAAAGAATTAGGAATGTGAAGACAGAACCTACAGAATCAAAGAAAATCTTTGCTCACTACTCTGTGACAGAGGATTAATATCTAGAATAAATAAAAAACTAAAAAATACTTAACACCAAAAAATCAAATAACCTAATTAATAAATGAGCAAATGAATTAAACTCTTCTCAAGATAAAAAAGAGAAATGGTCAACAAATAGATGAAAAATGTTCAACATCATTAACAATTAGGAAATGTAAGTCAAACTACACTGAAGGCCGGGCACAGAGGCTCACACCTGTAATCCCAGAAGCCCAGCATAGAAAGCTAAAGCAGAAGGATTGTGAGTTCAAAGCCAGCCTCAGCAAGGGTGAGGTACTAAGCAACTCAATGAGATCATGTCTCTAAATAAAATACAAAACAGTGCTGGTGGTGTGGCTCAGCGGTTGAGTGTCCCTGAGTTCAATCCCTGGTACCAAAAAAAAAAAAAAAAAAAACCTACACTGAGATTTTATCTCACACCATTCATTCAGAATGGTAAACATCAAGCATACAAATAATAATAAATTCTGGAGAAGATGAGGAGAAAAAAGAACACTTTTACACTGTTGGTGGGATTTGAAATTAGTACAACTACTATGGAAATCTGTATACAGTTTTTTCAAAAAACTAGGAATGGAACTACTGTAAGACCCAACTGTACCAGACCCTGATATTTATTCTGAAGAATTAAAGTCATCATTCTATAGTGATCCATGCATACCATGGTTATAGCAGCAAAATTCACAATAGCCAAACTAGGGAACCAGTCTAGATATTCATCAATAAAAGGATGGATAAAGAAATTATTAGAAGATCCAACATGGCACGGGCGTGGAGACATCAACTCTCTGACCTCTTCAGCTTCGCGGGCATAGGGAGTCGTAAACCATCTAAATGCTGTTTGCTCAGAATCACTAGGCAATGCTGAGCTGATGTGGATCTGGGGCGAACATTCTGGGCCTCTCAGAACACACACCCAGCCTGGATCAGCTGAATTGAAGCTCCCGTTTGCCTGCATCTCGCAGACAAACTGCTGTGACTCAGCATTAAACGATCCCACTGAAACAACTGGTCGGCCCTTCTGAACCTGCGGAGGTTAATACCAACTGGGCCTTCATAGGCAGTGGCCACAGGATTGAGACGGGGCTTGGGAGAGCCAGTCAGGACCCACCGTTGCATTGGTCACCCAGTAAAGGGAACCAATTGTCGCAATTTGCATGGGATAACACCATGGCAGAGAACTGACGTCACCAGAATGCAGCGGAGGAGATAACTTCATTGAAACCAGTGGCGACAGGTGTGTAACCCCCTAGCCCTCCCTCTCCACACAGCAGAGAAACCAGGGCCCCTCCCAGCTCTCCTGTAAGGGCCCCACCCAGCTCTCCCGTGAGCGGGATAGTCAGACCCAGGGAATCAGGAGTGGCGCAGAACCCCGGCTACCGCTCCCACCAGTACTGACAACTGAGGTCTCTTGCACCAGCTACCGGGGGCGTGGCTACCTGAGGGCAAGCAAAATTCACTGAGGGTTCTCAGCCCCAAGCTCCACTAACTTAGGGTCTGAGGGAATGGCAAACAGGGAGAATGTGCCCAGTCATCCATGAAAACAGGGCTCCCGGGAGCATCAGACCTGGCGTGTAGCTAGTATTGTGGTGAGCGTCACTGGTGAGCAGGGCCTGGCCTGAGGAAAAGTGGGGAAGTGACTAGACACAAGAGAAGGCCGTAAACACTCAAGATTGGAGACCCGCCCAGTCGGGGAGGAGGAGCTGCTAAACAATGATTGGTTCCCGCATATTGACAGAAGAAGCTTGGCCCGGTGGGCACAGATCCACCTACTGGAAGAGAAGTTAATCAAACTCTAAGAGTGCATTTATTAATTTTTTTTATTATTTGGGTTTTTTTCATTTTCATTATTTTTATTTTAAAAATTTTTTTTAAATTTTTTTAATTATCTTTTTAATTTTAATTTTTTTATTATTTTTTTCAATGTTTTTTCTTTTTTTCTTTTCTATTTTTTTTCTTGTGTCCTTTCATTTCTTTTCAATTTTCTTATTCCCCCTTCCTTGTATTCTACCTGCTTACTCTCATTCTCTTTAGTGACTTCTTCCCTTCCCTACTAATACCTTTCCTCCCAAGCATCAAATAAATTTATAAGAGTAAACACTAACACAGCAGTCAAACAGAACAAGAAGTAACATGAGCAGCATGAAAAAGCAAGGAAGAAAAGGAGTACAAACAATGCAGGACAGCCTAAATATTCAGGAGGACTTAGAGGAATCAGAAAAATAGTCAAATAAAGAACTCAAGGAATACCTTAGACAGATGAAATGGAACCTGAAAGAGGATATGAGACAGCAAATTCAAGCAGCGAAAGAACACATTGAGAATGAATTACAGAAACAGATAAAAGAAGAAGTTAAGCATCTTTATCAGGAGATAGAGATTATAAAAAATAATCAAACAATAATTCTAGAAATTAAGGAAATGATAAACCAAATTAAAAACTCAAATGAGAGTATCACTAACAGAGTGGAGCAAGTAGAAACCAGAACGTCAGATAATGAAGAAAAATATATCATCTTGAAAAGAGTGTAGCCAACTCAGAAAGGCTGGTAAAAAATCACGAAAAAAACATCCAAGAGATATGGGATAACATTAAAAAAAAACAAACTTAAGAGTCATCGGGATAGAGGAAGGTATAGAGGTTCAAACCAAGGGAATGAGCCACCTGCTGAATGAAATAATTATAGAAAACTTTCCAGAAATAAAAAAGGAAATGGATATACAAATTGTCAATGCATACAGGACACCGAGCATACAAAATCACTGTAGACCAACGCCAAGACACATTGTTATGAAGATATCCAACATACAGAACAAAGAGAAAATATTAAAAGTTACAAGAGAAAGGAGGCAGATTACATTCAGAGGTAAATCAATAAGGCTAACAACGGATTTTTTATCACAGACGCTGAAAGAGAGAAGATCCTGGAACAACGTATTTCAAACACTGAAAGACAATGGATGCCAACAAAGAATTTTGTATCCAGCAAAATTAAGCTTCAGGTATGACAATGAAATAAAAATCTTTCATGATAAACAAAAGTTAAAAGAATTTGCAGCCAGAAAACCAGCATTGCAAAGCATCTTGAGCAAAACACTACACGAGGAAGAAATGAAAAACAATAACCAAAACCAACAGTGGGAAGTGCCTCAGTAAAGACAGAGGGCAGGGGGAAAGCTAACCATGGAGAAACAAACTAAATTTAAAAAAAAGATAAATAATCAAACATGGCTGGAATTACAAATCATATATCAATAGTAACTCTAAATGTTAATGGCTTAAACTCTCCAATAAAGCGATATAGGCTGGTAACATGGGTTAAAAAAAAAATCCAACAATATGCTGCCTCCAGGAGGAAATTGGAAAAGACATACACAGGCTGAAGGTGACTTATACAATGAACACTACAGAACCCTAAAAACAGAAATGGAAGAAGATCTTAAAATATGGAAAAATATACCCTGTTCATGGATAGGCAGAACTAACATCATCAAAATGGTGATATTACCAAAAGTTCTCTATAGGTTTAATGCAATGCCAATCAAACTCCCAATGGCATTACTTGTAGAAATAGATAAAGCAATCATGAAATTCATATGGAAAAATAAAAGACCCAGAATAGCAAAAGCAACACTAAGCAGGAAGTGCGAATCAGGCGGTATAGCGATACCAGATTTCAAACTATATTACAGAGCAATAGTAACAAAAACAGCATGGTACTGGTACCAAAACAGGCAGGTGGACCAATGGTACAGAATAGAGGACACAGAGACTAATCCACAAAGCTACAACTATCTTATATTAGATAAAGGGGCTAAAAACATGCAATGGAGGAAGGATAGCATCTTCAACAAATAGTGCTGGGAAAACTGGAAATCCATATGCAACAAAATGAAACTAAATCCCTTTCTCTCGCCATGCACAAAAGTTAACTCAAAATGGATCAAGGAGCTTGATATCAAATCAGAGACTCTGTGTCTGATAGAAGAAAAAGTTGGCTCCGATCTACATATTGTGGGGTCAGGCTCCAAATTCCTTAATAGGACACCCATAGCCCAAGAGTTAATAACAAGAATCAACAAATGGGACTTACTTAAACTAAAAAGTTTTTATCAGCAAGAGAAACAATAAGAGAGGTAAATAGGGAGCCTACATCCTGGGAACAAATTTTTACTCCTCACACTTCAGATAGAGCCCTAATATCCAGAGTATACAAAGAACTAAAAAATTAGACAATAAGATAACAAATAACCCAATCAACAAATAGGCCAAGAACCTGAACAGACACTTCTCAGAGAAGGACATACAATAAATCAGCAACTACGTGAAAAAATGCTCACCATCTCTAGCAGTCAGAGAAATGCAAATCAAAACCACCCTAAAATACCATCTCACTCCAGTAAGATTGGCAGCCATTAGGAAGTCAAACAACAACAAGTGCTAGCAAGGATGTGGGGAAAAGGGTACTCTTGTACATTGCTGGTGGGACTGCAAATTGATTCGGCCAATTTGGAAAGCAGTATGGAGATTCCTGGGAAAGATGGGAATGGAACCACCATTTGACCCAGCTATTGCCCTTCTCGGACTATTCCCTGAAGACCTTAAAAGAACATACTACAGGAATACTGCCACATCGATGTTCATAGCAGCACAATTCACAATAGCTACACTGTGGAACCAACCCAGATGCCCTTCAATAGATGAATGGATAAAAAAAATGTGGCATTTATACACATTGGAGTATTATGCAGCACTAAAAAATGACAAAATCATGGAATTTGCAGGGAAATGAATGGCATTAGAGCAGATTATGCTAAGTGAAGCTAGCCAATCCCTAAAAAACAAATGCCAAATGTCTTCTTTGATATAATGAGAGCAACTAAGAACAGAGCAGGGAGGAAGAGCAGGAGGAAAAGATTAACATTAAACAGAGACATGAGGTGGGAGGGAAAGGGAGAGAAAAGGGAAATCGCATGGAAATGGAAGGAGACCCTCATTGTTATACAAAATTACATATAAGAGGTTGTGAGGGGAATGGGAAAAAACAAGGAGAGAAATGAATTACAGTATATGGGGTAGAGAGAGAAGATGGGAGGGGAAGGGAGGGAGGATAGTACAGGATAGGAAAGGTAGCAGAATACAGCAATTACTAATAGGGCATTATGTAAAAATGTGGATGTGTAATGATGTGATTCTGCAATCTGTATTTGGGGTAAAAATGGGAGTTCATAACCCACTTGAATCTAATGTATGAAATATGATATGTCAAGAGCTTTGTAAGGTTTTGAACAACCAATAAAAAAATAATTAGTATGAGCATAATTGACATTTTTCATGATTTTCTGAAATTAATAAGTTGTTAATTTTTGTTTCTCAAAAAAAAAAGAAATTATGATACTGATGTGCACATGCACACACACACACACACACACACACAGAGAGAGAGAGAGAGAGAGAGAGAGAGAGAGAGAGAGAGTTTTATCCCATCATAAAGAAAAATGAAATTATGTGGCTTGCAGGAAAATGGATAGAATTTGAGATCATTATGTTAAGTGAATTAGGCCAAACTCAGAAGATCAAAGATTACATGTTTGCCCTCATATTTGGGAGTTACAAAGTTAAAAGGAAAAGAAACAGGGTAAGGGATTTCACAAAAATTTAAAGGAGATCATTAGAAGAAAGGGAGGAGTGAAAATTTGGGAAGGAACAGGGAAGTGGCTGGGGAGTGATATTTGCCACATTACATTGTTCTGTTGTGTGCAGGCAGGAGTCTGTAACCACACCATGTATGTAACAACATGGAGGGACATAACAGTGTGTTCAACTGTAATGCACCAGTGAAAAAATGTGGAAGGAGTGAAAAAAAGAATCCCCATAAAAAAAGTTGAACATCCTGGCATTTTGACAATATGTATGAATGCAGAGGACACTATTCTAAATTAATAAGTCAGACACTAAAAAAGATCATTGTTTAATCTCTTGTATGAGGAATGTACAATAGATTAAAAAAAACAGAAGAGAAGCAGAGAATAGAATAGGGGCTGTGGGTTGGAGAAGCAGGGAGATGTTTGGTCAATGAGTACAAAGTTTGCTAAGCAAGACAAGTAAGTTCTGGAGATCTAACGCACAACATTATGACTATACTTTGCAATGCCATGGCATACATTTTAAATGTGTTAAGAGAGTGAATTTTAAGTGTCGTCACCATGGAAAGACAAAAACTATGATTCGAGAGGAAGAAAACATACGCGGCAGCATTGGCAACTCTGCTGCCTAAAAGAAAGTAAATTTTAATATAAGACAGAAATTGAACAACAGTTTTTCAGACGAAATACATGAAATAGCACTATCCAAAAAGTTAGATGATAGCCTATAACAAATAATAACGCATTGCATTATCCACATTTTTTAAAATTTGGAGTGACCATATTCACAATGAACAATGTAAATTAGACCAAAGAATTTTAGTAGAGATAACAAGTTTGGGGATGATAAAAAGCTCTATTCTTTAAGAAACCATAATTACTCTAAGTGTTTGTGCAGAGGATAATGCTTCAAAATATAGAAAGCATTAACTGATTAAACTACAAGGAGAAAAAGACAAATACAATATTATAGTTAGAAAACATTGAATCACTTGAGTCAATGATTAATTGAACTAATATATAAATTCAGTAAGTATGTAGGCGACATAAGCAAAACCCTGTATAACTATGGCCTTTCTGACTTTATTACAGAACACTCCACCCAAAAAAGAGCGGAAATTTTCTAAGTTCACAGAAAATATTTACTAAGATAGACAGTATTCAGGGCGGGTCTAGATGAATTTCAAAGGATTCAAATTATACAAAACATAATATCTGGTCAAAGAGAATTTAGATAGAAATCATCCACAAGAGAAACTTAACTGAAAATACAATTAAAGCTGAATTCACACGGAAATTGTTGGTTCTATAGCAGTAATAGCAATTAAAATGTGGAAAGTCTATCATCAGCCATAATCTTAGCCATGCAGCTACATCAGCTCTCAGGGAGGCTGGGTAGTATTTTACCTGGGCACTTTGTCACCCTCAATAAAACTAGCATTCAGGAACTATGGATAAAAAGAAGCAGAACAAGGAGGGAAATGACCAGTGTTAGCTAAAGCTCATCAGCTATTCCTCAAAACTTTGCTCAAAATACAGGAGAATGAATTGTGCATAACTATCCTCTGTTCATATATGAATATATGACCAGTGGAACTCCACATCATGTACAACCACAAGAAGAGGAAGTTATACTCCACGTATGTACAAGATGTCAAAATATATTCTAATGTCAGGAATATCTAAAAGAACATATTTAAAAAAAAACTTTACTCAACAAAGACACATGTCCTTTATCTACAACCTATCCCCTTTATCAGGGATGAAAGACACTGTCTCACAGTGAATGGGTGAATGAATGTGAGAAAACTCAGTGGAACAGTGCTGAGAGGAACAGGCAAGACACCTGCTGCAGTGAACATCTCCATCATGTGACAAAGAATCAACAGGAACAGCAGGAGCTGGAGTCCATAAATGATGACAGAAACATCAAAGAAAAAGCCTTAGTAACTTCCATAAAGTAGTGAGAAGTCAAAGTAAAAAAATATAGAAAGAAAAACATATCCTAGGAACAAGGACTTTTCATTCAGTGCTTAGATGCAAAACTCTCTGTTGCTTTAAACATCACAGGTAAGTCCACCGCTTATCTGAAAAGATACAAGTAGGAAATGGGGGGTTGACAATGTGGGCCAGGCAGACTAGGAGAAAATCACATTTGAAATGCCAGTGAGCCTCCTAATTATTGGGGGAAGGAGCTCATGTTGTGTTCCACAGAAGCAAATATTGGAGTGGAAGATAAACTTTTGTTCAAAACTGTACCACCCATGGAAGCACACTGACTCACAGTCCTCTGATCCTCAGTTTTCCTATCTAAAAACAGGACTTCTTAAACATCTTTAAGTATAGTATTTTTATTTTACATGGGATTTAGGTCACAAATACATAACGTATAATACATATGAAGTAGCAGGCAGGATCTAATCCTGGGGAAATACAGAGATTCAACAAAGTAATCAAAAGGGAATTCAAACATTAAATGCTCCAGGTCTCTGAGGACACTGTCCCTATTGCTACATAAATTTTTGTATTGTTCATTAGACTGCCAACAATTTGTGAATAACTTCTCAAACTGAGTCACCAAGGACTGAGTTGTTTGCTCTGTTGTTTCCTGTGCACTGGTAGCAACATAAAGCAAAGGCTGCTATTACAAAAATTTCAGTGAAGCCTGCCTCCCTGACCAAGACCACATGAACTCTCCAACAGACTAGAATTTCCCTTTTTACTCTACAACGCTATTTTTTTTTCCTTGAACTAACAGAATCAAAGGGTAATCAGGTATAAGATGCCATTTTAGATGTGGGGAATAAAGAGAGGATAGAGACTTGTCTCGTGATAGCAGGAGTGATGAAAATCTAGACAGGAACTGTCAATTGCCACACTTGCCTAAGGTTGAGTGTGTGTGTATGAGTGTGTCCACATATACATGTGCTCCTGTGGAGGCTGAATGTGGGGACTGAGACAGGTGAAAATGAGTGGGAACAGAATACACACAAAGCTCTTTGACAGCTAAGGCTCCTACACTGTGGTTCTGTCAAAGCCCTCTAATGAAGACGGGTCCAAAAAGTAAGTATATAATTAGTATGGAATTTTTGTGACATATATTCCATATTCTGAAAAACAGGCAGAGGGTGAACAATCAGATTTAAAATCTTATATTTGGTTCATTGAAGGGGGTTGACAATTCATTCTATAAAAGTGTCATTCTGAAGAAAAATGAAATTAGAATTTTCCTCTGATGGCCAGTTTCTCCTTTATCCTGGCCATGAGTATCAGTTGAGGAGACTGTTTTAATTCTCTAGAAACACAGAAGACTACAGAAAAGACACCTCTACTCAGAAGTATCTGCTAGTGTCATGGATATCAAACAATATCCATATTAGATATGTTCCTGGAAGAAACATGCCCTTTTTATCCATCAGGTATTTAAGTCCTTTTGCCACGGATTTGGCTGATGCAGAATTCAAACTCTTCTTGGACCTAAACTGTCCAATCTGTGAGAAGTCTTGGTCCCAAATGAAGACTAAATGAGGTTCATTTCAAACATAATATACAAGTATCTAAAATATATTTTAAAATGCACTAGACTGTTCATTTAAAAAAATAAAAACCGAATCATAAAGTGACTAAGAATACATGAGAGAGAACAGAAGAAGAGGAACAGGGGTAATTCAGTGTGAATAAAAAAAACCTGGTCTATCACCTTGTATTTGCAGGGGCCCTGATGGTACAATACTATCTCTCAGATGAATTATTTCTCCCATGCAGTTTTCTTTGTTCTAAAATCATATCTGTGTACCCTGAGCCATGTGTCCTGCTTTTGGTGACACCTTGGACTGCCAAATTTTGAACAGAGCCTGTTGGATCTCAATTGATATAGGAAATTAAGAATAGATACTAGTATAACTAAGAATAATTGTCAAGGAAGAAGAATGAAATAGTTAGTGTTTCGGTTACAAAATTCTATTTCTGCTGTTACCTTGTGTTAACATGTTAATGAAAATGTGTTAATATGAAAGAGTATCTTCTACTGGTGACCTCAAATCTTCTATAGGGAGCAATTTTTCATAGGTGAACCTATAGGTGAGTATCTGATATAGTACTCTAAACATCATAAGTAATTATTTAATATTTATTTTAATGAAAGAATTTGATTATTTTCTTGGATAGTAATAAATAAGAGAAAAGAACCTTGTCTTTGATTCTCAAATGGACCATAAATGTTGGGTGCAAATGAGGCAGTTGTTTAAACAGTTAAAAACTTAGTTTCTTCCACTTTTATACAAAAGTTTGTAGGATTTGTTTTCTACAAATTGTGAGCTATATCTAAAATTGAACATCTAACAATTCCCCTTCTAACAGATATATTTTATAATGTCATATTTTATAATAACATTTTATAATTTTTAAGTTATTGAATACATATACACCGCTGATAATGAATTTATAATATTTTCTTTTACAAGTTGCATATCTGAAAACAGCTCCTTAAAATATGGAACTGCAATGAGGGTTTAAGTTTGGATACAAAGTGAAGCAGAATTCCCTGAGCCCATATCTAACGTGGTTCCTGAAAATACATCAATTGGAATACAAGGAGGCTTGAAACTTCTGGGAAGTGCTGAAATGGACAGAGATAATGGCCATAGAGAAAGGTAGGTAACTTTATTATTTGTTTACAAAGATGAGTTTGTAAGATTACATCTGTTCCTAGATGTTGCCTGAGCTAGTTACATTACCAAAAACCCAGAGAACATGAACAACTTTAGGAAGACAGTTGGTAAATTAGCAGGGAGAATGATTGGAATAAAACAGCAGGAATCATTCAAAAAAGAGGTCAGAGACAGACTCAGCTGACTGAGTGGCACTAAGAAGACTGGGTAGATGGGGCTGCAAAGAAAGCAGCACCACAGATCTCTCCTCCTGGGCTCTGTCCTTGACCAACACCACAGCAGGACTCAGTCAGGTTCATGCTCAGGTTCCAGAAAATGGTTCTTTATACCACTTCAAAGGTTCAGGAAACACAATGCCCAAGAGTCTCAAACTGGCTAGAAATTATTTTTACTATAGAAGAGAGAAGAGAGGAGTAGAGTAAAGGGTTCAAGGAAAAGGGAGGGGAAAGGGGAAGAAGAGTAGAATGAATGTACACACTTTTCTATGTACATCTATGAATATGCCCAAACCAATCTCACTTTCATATATATCCAAAATGCATAAATACAAAAATTATAAATAAAAAGAAGAAAGATCAAAAGAATAGAAGAAGGGAAATGGGAATTAGTAAGACTGAATCAGAGCAAATTATATTCCATGCTTGTATAATTATATTAAAATGAACCCCAATACAATGTTTCATTAATACTGTGTATCCTAAAATGACCTCATAAAAAGAAATACTTTTCATTCAAAAAATATAAGAACAAAAAAGTTAAGGTGCATCTTTGTGATCTAACTTATCATCCTTTTTAGAGATAATTTAAGCACAAAGAAAAAATTAACACTAACATGAATGTGCTGCTGTTAAAAGTCATTGGAACAACATTAAATGATCAACATGAAATCCTAATTAACAGATCCTCCTTGATTTGCAAAATAGAATGTTACAGTATGGCAGGGGAAGGCAAAGAAAGATAAAGGTGGGAGAAGAGAAGTCTAAAATTGTCATAGTTTTTCAGGAATATGAACACATAGAGTATCACCTGCAGGCAATATTGTTAATAAACTGCATTCTGCACATACGATTTATGTTTTGTTTGGTATTTACTTGACATTTTTACTAATGTGGTTTGTCATCAGAGAATTACAAGCATAAGATCTATATTCAAATTTCCTGTGGAAACTTTCTTGTAAGATGTCAATGTTATGAGTGTGTTCAATACGGTAATTGATTACCAGGTAAAGAAATATTAAGTGCACTGAGCTGTCTGGCTGGGATATCACCAGTCAGGCTTCAGTGCTGGCTTCTTTTGACACATCTCTTCAGGTCCAGTCACTTGTGACTTGGCACAAGGCAGGGATGAGAAATCATACAACAATAACAACATTCATCCTGCTGGGATTGACGGATGATCCAAAACTACAAGTTCTAATTTTCATATTTTTGTTTCTCACTTACATGTTGAGTGTGGCTGGGAACCTCACCATTATCACACTCACACTTTTGGATTCTCATCTTAAAACTCCCATGTATTTTTTCCTCCGAAATTTCTCTTTCCTGGAAGTCTCATTCACCACTGTTTGTATTCCCAGATTCCTGTACACCATGACAACTGGTGACAACACTGTTACTTACAATGCTTGTGCCACCAAATTATTTTTTGTTGTCCTCTTTGGAGCAACAGAATTTTTTCTCCTGGCTGCCATGTCCTATGACAGCTATGTGGCCATCTGTAAGCCCCTGCACTACACAACCATCATGAGCAACAGAGTCTGTGCTACACTCGTCCTCTGCTGTCTTAACTTCTGCCATACTGACACTAATTACTACCTTGGTGTGTGTCTTTCTCTCCTACACATACATCATCAAGACCATTCTAAAATTTCCTTCTGCCCAACAAAGGAAAAAGGCCTTTTCCACCTGCTCCTCCCAAATGATTGTGGTTTCCATCACATATGGCAGCTGCATCTTCATCTATGTCAAGCCTTCAGCAAAGGAAGGAGTGGCCATCAACAAGGTGGTGTCCATCCTCACTACTTCAGTTGCCCCTTTGCTTAACCCTTTCATCTATACACTTCGAAACAAACAAGTAAAGGCAGCTTTCAAAGACACAGTAAAACGGATTGTATTTCTCTCAAAGAACTGAGAGCCTATTGATTTTTTTGAGGCTTATTTACATTTAAATCTGAATAACTGTGAGCACTGTTCATAAAAATGACAAACATGGCTTCTTCCAATTTGGTAGACTCATCAAGCTAAAGTTCTCCCTGGAACATTTTTCTCTTATAATCCAAAAACCAAAATCAAACAATTTATTTTGCCTTCTTTTAAGTTTCCTTTATTCAGAATGGTTTCTTCAATAATCGCAGGCCCAGATATTAGTCAAAGACCCAATGTCATTAAAAAGAAATGCAAAGCAGAAGTTGCATCTCTGGCCATATGCCCTTCTTGTGATATTTAATGGAAATATCCAGATACCACTTCTCATTTGTGTGAGACATAAACTCACAGAGAACAAGCCCTGGATTTAGAAGCATTATGACTATATTTTGGTTGGGTAAGTTCTCCAACTATTCAGATTTACATCAGCTCTTGACTCCAGAATGTTAGAGTTTAAGAAAATTGATCAAGTTATCACAAAAAAAGTCCATTATTTGGAAAGGATATTCTAAGATGTCAAAGATAAAATCAAGGTTTGGAAAACTGGGTCTAGAGAAGAGTGCAGAGAAGGAAAACAAGGACTAGTCATTCTTATAATTTGAATTCAATTAACTGATAAACAGTCTTTTGTTGTTTTGTGCTTTATAATTATGAAAATAAACTTTTGTGCTTTTATAGTACTTATGGAACTATTGTCTATGTTTATCAAACATCAAATTATTCAACTACGCTTTATATTTTGGGTCAGACATATAAATTGTTTATATTATGGCCATAGTATGGGTATAATCTTCCTATATACTTCAAAAAGATTGAGAAAAAAATCAGAGTACTGCCAAAGGGCATTCTTCTTTTTGCCTTTCTAAGACACCAACAAAACACAACCATGTGTTATCTAGTTTCTCTTCTGATCATTAATTTAAGCCTATATCTATGTTATTTATATATATATATATATATATATATATATATATATATATATATATATACACACTGAGTGAATAACTTCATTTACATTGCGATTGTAGAAAGCAGAATTTATGTGCAGAATACTGGGCCCCTCCTAGAGCTGGCCTGCTCAGACACAAGCCTCTTAGGATGATCATGCTCATGGCTGTGGTGACTCTAGTGATTACTTTGGTTCTGGTGACAGTTTCTTACACATACATCATCAGGACCATTCTGAGAATCCTCTCTGCCCAGCAAAGGACAAAGGCCTTTTCCACTTGCTCTTCCCACATGATTGTCATCTCCCTGTCTTATGGCAGCTGCATGTTTATGTACATTAATCCCCTATAAAAGAAGAAGGTATTTTCCTTTCAACAAAGGAATAGCTGTGCTCATTACTTCAGTCAACCCTGTGTTGAATCTCTTCATTTATACACTAAGAAATCAACAAGTAAAGCAAGTCTTCAAAGACACTGTCAGAAACATTGTGAAGTTTTAAAGAAAAAAAAAGAACACCCTTCATTGAAAAATGTATTTGCACTTCATAAATATGAATGAAGGAAAAAGGCCTTTTCCACCAACTCCTCCCACATGATTGTGGTTTAGTCTATTAAATTTAGTCTACTAAATTTCAAGGATTGAACTGGCTCTTGAAGATAAAATACAGAAATCATATCTTCTAATGTTAAAGAAATCTACTTATCTAGAGTAGGGATAAGATATATAGACTATACATTTTTGAATAAATTTACAAATAAGAAATGAAATGACATAGTAAGTGTTACTAGAGAAAGGTGAATGATCCAGCAAAGAACAGGAAGACTTAACTCTTCTCTACAGAAATGACTTCAAATTTAAGAAGCAAAACACTGCTTAAAAAGTGGAAGTGGTGAAGAATCTGGGATGATGAAGAAGGCCAGAGCTACAGTGTGTAATTGCAAACTGTGGGGTTAGTTGAGTGTCATGAGTCAGAGGAGTGGTAAGAAATGCCTTGTGAGCTGGGTGCAATGGCACATGCCTGTAATCCCAGTGGCTCAGGGGGCTGAGGATTAGGAGTTCAAAGCCAGCCTCAGCAATAGCCAGGCGCTAAGCAACTCAATGAGACCCTGTTTCTAAATAAAATAAAAAATAGGGCTGGGGATGTGGCTTAATGGCTGAGTGCTACTGAGTTCAATCCTGGGTACCACCCCAAACAAAAAAAAAGAAAAAAGAAAAACCCTGTGGACATCAGCATTGTTTCAAGGGGAGAAGCCCTGACTTTGTTCCTCAATCCCAGAATCTGTGCTTCCATTAAAGTGTAATTTCATTTCTCTCCTGTATCATTTAGGTTTCACTTGTAGCCATTGCAACCTCCATCCCTTTGTAAGAGGAAAATGAAAGGAAAGGGTATACATATAGTCCACATTATTCAAATTAGAAAAAAACTCTAGATTTTGTCACCTTACATACCCACTTTCTAAACATTAGGGTTAAAAAAGATTCCTAGAGGAAGGATGGAAGCCTCTCTGTTTGTGCCTCTTCTTGACAGAATCTATTGCTTATTTTCTTAGATGACATATTTTTAAGTTAAAAGCAAGAGATTTTCTCTCCCTTTCATAGTTTCTGGTGATTTTTTTATTTATATGCATTCATTGTAAACATTAATGGGGTTCAGTGTCATATTTCAAATAAATGCATACACTGTACATGGATCAAATCCTTTATCCTATTATGATTTTATTTTCATCCTTTTGTTTATATTAATTTGATATTAGAAAACATAAATTTTGTGTACCACTCCATTGATTTTCCTCAAATATACTGCTTTTATTGCTAACATAAACCACCATAGATATCTATTCTATGAAGTGAAAATAATATAAGGTATGGATTTAGTTTTATATCTAGAATATTCCAAATGATGAGTCTTGGGAAATTGCTAGGAATAAATTATCCTACTAAAGAAAATTCGGCAAATGGATTCAAGGAAACAACTACATTTTAACAGGTGTTAGTACGGCCTTGATTTCAATGGAAGGACATTTGTTTTTTAATCTGAGCATATTTATGTGGTTTAATGATATCCTAACATGTTGTGGGATGCTGTTTATTGTTTTGAGTACAAATGCAACATAACCCAGTATATTGATATACTTTATATGTGTTAATATGAACATGGTGCTTCCCATGCATTGAAGGTAAAAGCTGGATTATACTGATCATGAATACAAATTGTCAGACCCACAGAAAGTATTGCAGCATGTATAGTATTTCTGAACAAAAGGCCTTGTATGAAAAGCCTATTCTATTTTGAATGTCTAGTAATTAATTTGATTTTCAATTTATCCCAGATTATTGAGGTACCATTTAACTGATACAGAATATCCTTAAACAGTCACACCTACATTATTAAGTTCCTCCACATCCAAATTTCTTCCAAAACCTGTGAGGTAAAGTAGAAGCAATGCCACACAGTGGTTTAAAACACAGGCTTTTAGTTCAAATCTCAGACTCTCGACAATCTGTCAGAATTACCTAGGGTTATTTACTTGATGTTTATAAAGCTTATCTTTCTCAACACTAATATATGGATATTAACAACATCTATTTTATACAGTACTGGGATGAATAGATATTAAATTGGTTGCTTTACTATAACTAGAACTGTAAAACATGGGCCATTCTATTTGAAATCCTTCTACAACAAGACACATATATTCCGCTCCTCCTATGCCTAATTCCACCAGAGCAGTGAAGCCCTTGCCTATGTTCCAGATAAAGACATCAGAATAGTCAGCAATGAATCGTCAAAATTTGGTTAACATTAGCCTCATGTACACTGAATATCTGTGGGAGAGAAGAAATGTGTAAATATGCTGGGAGAGAGTGGTAGGCACACCATGTAAGTCAAACCTTAAAATCACAGGGCAGGACATCACTATCTTCATAAAAATGTTTAAGGTTTAATAGTTAATATATACATTTATTTTAACTCATTTCTGTAACTGGAGAGAGTCAGGAGTCTACTTTCAGTCTTCTGCATGTTGATATCCATTTCTCCGAGCACCATTTAGAGACAAAACTGTCTTATTTTGTCTAAAATTGTTGGCTTAGATGTAAATATTTCTGTTTTCTTCTAGGCTATTTTGCTTCACTGGTCTATGTCCCTGTTTCTATGCCAACACTATGCCATTTTGATTACTACAGTTTTACAATGTGTTTTCAACTTAGGTAGTAATAGGATGACTCCTGCTTCATTATTTTTTGAATGGTTATTTGGGGTTGATTGATTTGGCTAGTTGGGGTTTTCTGTGGTTCCATACCAATTTAAGAATTGTGCTTTCAGGTTTGGTGAAGAAGCCATTGGTATTTGATAGAGATTTCATTAAACATGTAGATGGTTTGGGCTATTATAGAACTGCTAACAATATTGATTCTTCAAACCCAAAAAAAAAAGGATATCTTTCCATTTTTGTATGTGTGTCCTCTTCAATTTCTTTCATCTAAATTTTATAGTTTTTATTATACAGAGAGATCTTGCACCTCTTTGCTTAAATTTATTCATAAGCATCGATTTTTTAACTATTATAAATGAAATTTCTTTCTTCATTTCTGTTTCAAGTGATTTCCTATTGGTGTATTCAAATGCTATTTATTCTGTATGTTCATTTTGTGTTCAACTTGAATGAATTTGTTAGTTCTAGTTAGTTTTTGTTGGAGTTTGGAGGTCTTTCTTTATATATAAGGTCATGTCATCTTCAAAAGTGACAGTCTGACATCATGAGGGTGTGTGCCCCACTTCACTACATCAGAGGCAGAACCCAGTACATGTAGTACTCCCCCCAACCCAGGCTGCTCCATTTGAGACCCAATCCAACTGTGTTCTTCCCCCAGTACAGTGAATGAGTTGCTCTGCTGAGCTGCTGCTATGCCCCCCCACTGTGCTTCCCATGGAGATTGAAAGGTACAGGCTGCACAGACTGTGATACATTACTTAGGCACATTAGAGTGACCCAACCCACACACAGGCCCTAGAGACTGGCAGGGGCATGACACATACCACAGGCAACTTTACCAAGCTGCCAATGAGCTACATTACACCTATCTTGTGCAAGTAGAACAGCCCAACCCTTGGGCAACCTGTGGATACTGACAGGTGACCCCCTGCTGCTATGTTTGCATACAATAGACAATTAATAGAAAAGTGAGAAATAGTTGATAGAAAGATGACAGATCAATGATAGATACATAATAGATAGAACCAAATAATATTTTCCCCAAAGATGGCATCAAATTAAAAAGCTTCTGCACATCAAAAGAAAGAATTAGGAATGTGAAGAGAGAACCTACAGATTCAAAGAAAATCTTTGCTCACTACTCTGTGACAGAGGATTAATATCTAGAATATATAAAGAACTCCAAAAAATTCATGCCAAAAATTTAAATAACCCAATTAATAAATGAACAAATGAATTAAACCCTTCTCAAGATAAAAAATAGAAATAGATTAAAATATATTCAATATCATTAGCAATTAAGAAATGTAAATCAATTTTTTTGGATTGAAGATGGCGGCGAAGGGAGTGCATCACCCCTGTGCGCCGCATCACTGTGCGGGAGAAAGAAGAGGAGAAACAGCTGAAGGCTATCTTGTTGGGAAATTCCAGCGAAATTTAGGTGCTCCAGAATCTAGTAGAGGGATTTCCATCACGTGAGGTTTGGCTGCGGGGGCTCGGACACCGGCGATTTCTCCTCATGGAGGGTCGCATTGCCTGATCGACGGATAACCCCGCGGCTGGAGTCTGCAACGCGCGCTGGGAAGCGGCGAGGTGCCGGAGCGGGGGTGCAGCGTTGCGGATTCTGGGGGCTCCTGCCAGCGGTGTAATGGCTGTGCTTAGTGCTGAGTTCTGGCTTTGAGACAGAGGAGAGAAGCGGTCCAGTTTGGTTCTCGACACCGGTCGGACTACGGAGGAGGACAGCGGCCGCCATCTTGGAGAGCTGATGGAATCATCCCTGTTTTCTACTGATCTC
Organism: Spermophilus citellus; assembly: GCF_964194105.1. NCBI lineage: Eukaryota > Metazoa > Chordata > Mammalia > Rodentia > Sciuridae > Spermophilus > Spermophilus citellus. The sequence goes on from NC_138197.1 coordinate 76,378,571, forward strand.
AGCTCATTCAGCTACGGAACAGGTGATTTCAGGCTGGCATTTGCCTGCGTCTCGCAGACAGATCGCTCAGGCTCAGGGCTAGAGAACCTGTGGAGAATACTCCTTGGGGCTCGCTCCTAGCAAAGCGTGCACCAAGCTCTGAGCAGCCGGGTTCTGGTTCCCGCAGCTGCTTTGGCCCAGGGCTGGGGAACCCGGGGAGACTGTGTATTGAAGCCAGCTCCTAGTGGAGCGTGCATCGAGCTCGAAGCAGCTGGGTTCTGACCCCCGGAACAGTTTTGGCCCAGGGCTGGGGAACACGCGGGGACTGCGTCTTTGAGCCTGCTCCCATCAGAGTGTGCACCAAGCTTGGAGAGCTTGCAGCGGCCGGGCTCTGGCTCCCGGAGGTGCTTTGGCCCAGGGTTGAGGACCCCGCGGTAACTGCTTCTCGGTCCGGGTCCTGCTGGGTGCAGTGGGGGCCAGGGGGCAGAGGGGAGCTGCTGCCTGCACCCAGAACAGGCCAAGTGACCCGCCGGCATGGTATCATGACACCCCAACTGCAGCTGGGGCCGAAGACAGTAGCCGCCTACGCCTGGAACAGGACCAGCGACCCAACGGCACGGTAGCCAAGTCACCCCATTTGGAGTAGGGGCTGTGTAGAACCGCCGTCTCAGCCTGCAAGGTAGGCATACCTGTGACCCACTGGCAGGACAGGCCCAGTAGCCTGCCAGCGTGGTGGACACGTAGCACCGAGGCAGTCACGTCACACTGGTTGGAGTGGGGGTGGAGCAGAGCCACCGCCCGTGTCCGGAAAAGGCCCAGCGACACTTTGGAGAGGCAGTCAGGTAGCCCCATTTGGAGTGGGGGCCGAGCAGAACTGTCGCCTGAGCCCGCAAGGTAGGCAGACCTGCGACCCACAGGCGGAACAGGCCTAGAGGCCTGCCAGGGTGGTAGACACGTCACACGTCACCACAATTGGAGTGGGGGCAGAGCAGAGCCACCACCCGCACCCACAGGGTGGGCAGACCTGCGATTGACCAGAGTGGTAGACAGATCACCCTAATTAGAGGAGGAGCACAGCCACTACCCGCCCTGCAAGGGAGATTTTCCAACTATACAAGAGCAATATAAATAAATAGGGGGAAAATTTCAAAAACACAACAGTTTCACCAAGCAGAAAGAAACGCGAGCAGTATGAAAAGACAAGGAAAGAAAAAACCACAAGCAATGCAGGTCAACTCAACTTTAGAAGAGGTAATAGCTGCAACAGATGGAATGTCAGATAAAGAGTTCAGAATATACATGCTTCAGATGATCTGGAGTCTCAAGGAAGACCTGAGACAGCAAAATCAGACAATGAAAGATCACTTTGACAAGGAACTACAGAAACAAATTCAGGAAGTAAAAGATCAATTACACAGGGAGATAGAGGTAATAAAAAACAAACAAATAGAAATCCTAGAAATGCAAGAAGCAATAAACCAACTTAAAAACTCAATTGAGAATACTATCAGCGGAGTAGATCACTTAGAAGATAGAACATCAGACAATGAAGACAAAGTATTTCAACTTGAAAAGAACATAGACAGCTCAGCAAGACTGCTAAGAAACCATGAGCAGAACATCCAAGAAATATGGGATAACATTAAAAGACCAAACTTAAGAGTCATTGGGATACAGGAAGGCACAGAGCTCCAAACCAAAGGATTAAACAATCTATTCAATGAAATAATACGAGAAAACTTCCCACACTTGAAGAATGAGACAGAATCCCAAATCCTAGAAGCCTACAGGATGCTGAATGTGCAAAATCATAAGAGATCCACACCTAGACACATTATAATGAAGATGCCCAACATACAGAATAAGGAGAGAATTTTAAAAGCTACAAGAGAAAGAAAGCAGATTACATTTAGGGGTAAACCAATCAGGATAAAAGCGGATCTCTCAACACAGACTCTGAAAGCTAGAAGATCCTGGAATAACATTTTTCAAACACTGAAAGAAAATGGATTCCAACCAAGAATCGTGTATCTGGCAAAATTAAGCTTCAGGATGGAAGATGAAATTAAAACCTTCCATGATAAACAAAAGTTAAAAGAATTTGCAGCTAGAAAACCATCTCTTCAAAAAATCCTTGGCAAAACATTACAGGAAGAGGAAACTGAAAATAACATTGAAAACCATCAGTGGGAGGTAGGACAGTAAAGGGGGGAAAGTAATCAAAGAGGAAAACAAATCAGGTTTACTAACATTAATAAACAAATATGGATGGAAGAACAAACCATATCTCAATAGTAACCCTAAATGTTAATGGCTTAAACTCAGCAATTAAGAGACACAGGCTAGTTGAATGGATCACAAAACAAGACCCAACAATATGCGGCCTACAGGAGACGCATTTGATAGGAAAAGATATACATAGACTGAATGTGAAAGGTTGGGAAAAATCATATCACTCATATGGACTGCGGAAACAAGCAGGAGTGTCCATACTCATATCAAATAAAATAGATTTCAAGCCAAAGTTAATCAAAAGGGATAAAGAGGGACACTACATACTGCTCAAGGGAACCATATACCAACAAGACATATCAATCATAAATATATATGCCCCAAACAATGGTGCAGCTATATTCATCAAGCAAACTCTTCTCAAGTTCAAGAGTCTAATAGACCACCATACAATAATCATGGGAGACTTCAACACACCTCTCTCACAACTGGACAGATCTTCCAAACAAAAGTTAAATAAGGAAACTATAGAACTCAATAACACAATTAACAACCTAGACTTAATTGACATATATAGAATATACCACCCAACATCAAGCAGTTACACTTTTTTCTCAGCAGCACATGGATCCTTCTCAAAAATAGATCATATATTATGTCACAGGGCAACTCTTAGACAATATAAAGGAGTAGAGATAATACCATGCATCCTATCTGATCATAATGGAATGAAACTGAAAATCAATGACAAAAGAAGGAAGGAAAAATCAGGCATCACTTGGAGAATGAACAATATGTTACTGAATGATCAATGGTTTTAGAAGACATCAAGAAGGAAATTAAAAACTTCTTAGAGTTAAATGAAAACACAGACACAACATATCGGAATCTGTGGGACACATTGAAAGCAGTTCTAAGAGGAAAATTCATTGCTTGGAGTTCATTCCTTAAAAAAAGAAAAAACCAACAAATAAATGATCTCATACTTCATCTCAAAATCCTAGAAGAAGAAGAGCAAAACAACAGCAGAAGAAGTAGAAGGCAAGAAATAATTAAAATCAGAGCTGAAATTAATGAAATCGAAACAAAAGAAACAATTGAAAATTTTTCAAAACTAAAAGTTGGTTCTTTGAAAAAAAAAATAAAATCGACAGACCCTTAGCCATGCTAACGAAGAGAAGAAGAGAGACAACTCAAATTACTAGCATACGGGATGAAAAAGGCAATATCACAACAGACACTTCAGAAATACAGAAGATAATCAGAAATTATTTTGAATCCTTATACTCCAATAAAATAGAAGATAGTGAAGGCATAGATAAATCTTAAGTCATATGATCTGCCCAGATTGAGTCAGGAGGATATAGACAACCTAAACAGACCAATAACAATAAAGGAAATAGAAGAAACCATCAAAAGACTACCAACTAAGAAAAGCCCAGGACCAGATGGGTATACAGCAGAGTTTTACAAAACCTTTAAAGAGGAACTAACACCAATATTTTTCAAGCTATTTCAGGAAAAAGAAAAAGAGGGTGAACTTCCAAATACATTCTACGAGGCCAACATCACCCTGATGCCTAAACCAGACAAAGACACTTCAAAGAAAGAAAACTACAGACCAATATCTCTAATGAACCTAGATGCACAAATCCTCAATAAAATTCTGGCGAATCAGATTCAAAAGCATATCAAAAAAATTATACACCATGATCAAGTAGGATTCATCCCTGGGATGCAAGGCTGGTTCAACATACGGAAATCAATAAATGCTATTCACCACATCAATAGACTTAAAGACAAGAACCATATGATCATCACGATGGATGCAGAAAAAGCATTTGACAAAGTACAGCATCCCTTTATGTTCAAAACACTAGAAAAACTAGGGATAACAGGAACTTACCTCAACATTGTAAAAGCTATATATGCTAAACCTCAGGCTAGCATCATCCTAAATGGAGAAAAACTGAAGGCATTCCCTCTAAAATCTGGAACAAGACAGGGATGCCCTCCATCACCACTTCTATTCAATTTAGTTCTCGAAGTACTAGCCAGAGCAATTAGACAGACAAAAGAAATTAAAGGCATAAAAATAGGAAAAGAAGAAATTAAATTATCGCTATATGCGGATGACATGATAATATACTTAACAGACCCAAAAGGGTCTACAAAGAAGCTGCTAGAGTTAATAAATGAATTCAGCAAAGTGGCAGGATATAAAATCAACATGCATAAATCAAAGGCATTCCTGTATATCAGCAACAAAACCTCTGAAATGGAAATAAGGAAAACCACTCCATTCACAATATCCTCAAAGAAAATAAGATACTTGGGAATCAACCTAACAAAAGAGGTGAAAGATTTATACAATGAAAACCACAGAACCCTAAAGAGAGAGATAGAAGAAGATCTCAGAAGATGGAAAAATGTACTCTGTTCTTGGATAGGCAGAACTAACATCATCAAAAGGGCGATATTACCCAAAGTTCTCTACAGGTTTAACGTGATGCCAATCAAAATCCCAACGGAATTTCTTGTAGAAATAGACAAAGCAATCATGAAATTCATATGGAAAAACAAAAGACCCAGAATAGCAAAAGCAATTCTAAGCAGGAAGTGTGAATCTGGAGGTATAGCGATACCAGACGTCAAACTGTACTAAAAAGCAATAGTAACAAAAACAGCATGGTACTGGTACCAAAACAGGCAGGTGGACCAATGGTACAGAATAGAGGACACAGAGACTAATCCACAAAGTTACAACTATTTTATATTTGATAAAGAGGCTAAAAGCATGCAATGGAGGAAGGATAGCATCTTCAACAAATGGTGCTGGGAAAATAGGAAATCCATATGCAACAAAATGAAATTGAATCCCTTTCTCTCGCCATCCACAAAAATTAACTCAAAATGGATCAAGGAGCTAGATATCAAATCAGAGACACTGCATCTGATAGAAGAAAAAGTTGGCTACGATCTACATATTGTGGGGTCGGGCTCCAAATTCCTTAATAGGACACCCATAGCCCAAGAGTTAATAACAAGAATCAACAAATGGGACTTACTTAAACTAAAAAGTTTTTTCTCAGCAAGAGAAACAATAAGAGAGGTAAATAGAGAGCCCACATCCTGGGAACTAATTTTTACCCCCCACACCTCAGATAGAGCCCTAATATCCAGAATGTACAAAGAACTCAAAAAAATTAAACAATAAGATAACAAATAACCCAATCAACAAATGGGCCAAGGACCTGAACAGACACTTCTCAGAGGAGGACATACAATCAATCAACAAGTACATGAAAAAATGCTCACCATCTCTAGCAATCAGAGAAATGCAAATCAAAACCACCCTAAGATACCATCTCACTCCAGTAAGATTGGCAGCCATTAGGAAGTCAAACAACAATAAGTGTTGGCGGGGATGTGGGGAAAAGGGTACACTTGTACACTGCTGGTGGGGCTGCAAAATGGTGAGGCCAATTTGGAAAGCAGTATGGAGATTCCTGGGAAAGCTGGGAATGGATCCACCATTTGACCCAGCTATTGCACTTCTCGGACTATTCCCTGAGGACCATAAAAGAGCACACTATAGGGATACGGCTGCATCAATGATTATAGCGGCACAATTCACAATAGCTAGACTGTGGAACCAACCTAGATGCCCCACAAGAGATGAATGGATAAAAAAAATGTGGCATCTATACACAATGGAGTATTATGCAGCACTAAGAAACGACAAAATCATGGAATTTGCAGGGAAATGGATGGCATTAGAGCAGATTATGCTAAGCGAAGCTAGCCAAGCCCTAAAAAGCAAATTCCAAATGTCTGCTTTGATATAAAGAGAACAGGAAGGAAGAGCATGAGGAAAAGACTACAGTAAACAAAGACGAATGGGGGGAGAGAAAGGGAGAGAGAAGGGAAAGCATATGGAAATGGTAGGAGACCTTCAATGATACATAAAATTATAAGAGGTTATGAGGGGCAAGGGGGAGGGAAAAAAAGGGAGACAATTGAACAACAGCAGAGGAGGTAGAGAGGGAAGATGGGAGGGGAGGGGAGGGGAGGGGGGATAGTAGGGTATAGGAAAGGTAGCAGAATACAACAGTTACTAATATGCCATTATGTAAAAATGTGAATATGTAACAGATGTGATTCTGCAATCTGTATTTGGGGTGAAAATGGGAGTTCAAAACCCAATTTGAGTCAAATGTATGAAAGATGATGTATCATGAGCTATGTAATGTTTTAAATAATCAATTAAAAAAATAATTAATTAATTAATTAAAAAATGAAAATAAAATTTAAAAATAATAATAATAATAATCATAAAAATAATAATAATAATAATAAATGCAGTCATAGAGCTCGATTAATTTCTCTTCCAGTAGGTGGAGCTGTGCCCACTGGGCCAAGCTTCTCTTCTTGATAGGTGGGATTCAATCACTGTGCAGCAGCTCTTCCTCCCAGACTGTGTGGGTCTCCAACCCTGAGTGCCTAGGGCCTTCTCTTGTGTTTCCTCAAGTCAGGCCCCGCTCACCTGTGACACTCACCACAATACTGGCTACACACCAGTTCTACTGCTCCTGGGAGCCCTGTTTTCATGGATGCCTGGGCACACTCTTTCTATTTGCCTCCCTCAGACCCTAAGTTTGTAGAGCTTGGGGCTGAGAACCCCCAGCGAATTTGTTTGCCCTCAGGTAGCAACTCCCCTGGTAGCTGGTGCAAGGGACCTCAGTTGTCAGCACTGGTGGGAGCGGTAGCCGGGAGTTCTGCGTCGCTAGTCCCGCGTCACTCCTGATTCCCTCGGTCTGGCTATCGTGCTCAGTTGGTTTTTACCTCTGTGAGTTCAGGCGGGCCGACTAGTTATTTCAGCGGGATTGTTAGTGCTGAGTCACGAGAAGCAGGCGAACCAGAGCTAGAATGCAGCCGATCCGGGCTCGGTGTGTTCTGAGAAGGCCAGACTGTTCGCCCGGGATCCACGTCAGCTCAACATTGCCTAGTGGTCCTGAGCAAACAGCATTTTGATAGTTTACTTCTCCCTATGCCCGCGCAGCTGAAGGGGTTAGAGACTTGATCTCTCCGTGTCCGCCGCCATGTTGGATCACTTAGATTTTAAATTGTCACTCATCTTATCAGCTGTTCCATTTTGCTCAGCGGGTCGGCGGCTCACTCGTGCGGTGAAGAATCTGCTCTAAGGTGCCCTGGGAGGGGGTGCAGGCTGGGGGAGAGGAGGCAGCCCCGAGCAGGGCCTTGCGGGCCGGGTGACTGGGCACACGAGAGAGCGGGCAGGGCGGGGGGGAAAGAAATTGAGATCTAGATTTAGGGAGTGAGCGTGGGAGGAGAGACAGCAGGGGAGAAGCAAAGCGGAAAGGCGGAGAGGAGAAGGAAAAGGGACCGAGATAGCCGGGCAGCTCGGGGGCTGCAGCCTTACGCTCGCGCTGGAGTCGTGACAGACTCCTCAAAATACATTCTAATGTCAGAAATATCTAAAAAGAATATACTAAAAACAAACTTTACTCAATAAAGACACATGTCCTTTATCTACAACCTATCCCCTTTATCAGGGATGACAGACAGACACTGTCTGACAGTGCCTCTAGTGGGTGTGGAACAGTGCTGAGAGGGACAGGCAAGACACCTGCTGCAGTGAACACCCCCATCATGTGACAAAAGAATCAACAGGAACAGCAGGAGCTGGAGTCCAGAAATGATGGCAGAAACAGTCAAAGAAAAAGCCTTAGTCACTTCCACAAAATAGTGAGAAGTCAAAGTAAAAAATATATATAGAGAGAGAGAATGTATCCTAGGACCAAGGACTTTTCATTCAGTGCTTAGATGCAAAACTCTCTCTTGCTTTAAACATCACAGGTAGGTCCACTGCTTATCTGAAAAGACACAAGTAGGAAATGGGGAGTTGACAATGTGGGCCAGGCAGACTAGGAGAAAATCACATTTGAAATGCCAGTGAGCCTCCTAATTATTGGGGGAAATAGCTCATGTTGTGTTCCACAGAAGCAGATATTGGAGTGGAAGATAAAATTTTGTTCAAAACTGTACCACCCCTGGAATCACACTGATTCACAGTCCTCTGATCCTCAGTTTTCCTATCTGAAAACAGGACTTCTTAAATTTTCTTTGAGTAGAGGATTTTTATTTTACAACATTTAGGTCAAAAAATAAATAACATATAATACATATGAAGTACTAGGCAGGATTTAGTCCTGGGGGAAATACAGAGATTCAACAAAGTAATCAAAAGAGAATTCAAACATTAAATGCTCCAGATCTCTGAGGACACTGTCCCTATTGCTACATAAATTTTTACATTGTTCATTAGACTGCCACCAATTTGTGAATAACTTCTCAAACTGAGTCACCAAGGACTGAGTTGTTTGCTATGTTGTTCCCTGTGCACTGGTAGCATTATAAAGCAAAGGCTGCTATTACAGATATTTCAGGGAAGCCTGCCTCCCTGGAAAGACCACATGAGCTCTCCAACAGACTAGAATTTTTGTTTTTGCTCTACATCACTATTTTTTCCATGAACTAACAGAATCAATGGGTAATCTGGTATAAGATGCCATTTTAGATGTGTGGAATAGAGAGGATAGAGACTTGTCTCATGATAGCAGGAGTGATGAAAATCTAGACAGGAACTGTCAATTGCCACACTTGCCTGAGGGTGAGTGTGTGTGCATCTGTGTGTCCACCCATACATGTGCTCATGTGGAAGCTGATGGTGGGCACTGGGACAGATGAAAATGAGTGGGCACAGAATACACACAAAGCTCCTTGACAGCTAAGGCTCCTACACTGTGGTTCTGTCAAAGCCCTCTAATGAAGACGGGTCCAAAAAGTAAGTATATAATTAGTATGGAATTTTTGTGACATATTTTCCATATTCTGAAAATCAGGCAGACGGTGAAAAATCAGTTTTAAAATCTTACATTTGGTTCATTGAAGGGGACTGACAACTAATTCTATAAAAGTGTCATTCTGAAGAAAAATGAAATTAGAATTTTCCTCTGATGGCCACTTTCACCTTTATCCTGGCCATGAGTATCAGTTGAGAAGACTGTTTTAATTCTCTAGAAACATAGAAGACTACAGAAAAGACACCTCTACTCAGAAGTATCTGCTAGTGTCATGGATATCAAGCAATATCCATATTAGATATGTTCTTAGAAGAAACATGCCCTTTTTATCCATCAGGTATTTAAGTCCTTTTGCCACGGATTTGGCTGATGCAGAATTCAAACTCTTCTTGGACCTAAACTGTCCAATCTGTGAGAAGTCTTGGTCCCAAATGAAGACTAAATGAGATTCGTTTCAAACATAATATACAAGTATCTAAAATATATTTTAAAATGCACTAGACTGTTCATTTAAAAAAATAAAATAAAATCACCAAAGTGACTAAGAAAACATGGGATGCAACAGAGGGAGGGGAACAGGGTAATTCAGTGTGAATAAATAAACCTGTTCTATCACCTTGTATTTCCAGGGGCCCTGATGGTACAATACCATCTCTCAGATGAATTATTTCTCCCATGCAGTTTTCCTTGTTCTGAAATAATATCTGTGTACCCTGAGCCATGTGTCCTTCTTATGGTGACACCTTGGACTGCCAAATTTTGTACAGAGCCTGGTGGATCTGAATTGATATAGGAAATTATGAATAGTTACTTGTATAACTAAGAATAATTGTCAAGGTAGAAGCATGAAATAGGTTACTGTTTCAAACACAAAATTACATTTCTGCTGTTACCTTGTGTTACCATGTCAATGAAAATGTGTTAATATGAAACAGTATCTTCTACTGGTGACCTCAAATCTTCTTTAGGAAGCAACTTTTTCATAGGTGAACCTATAGGTGAGTATCTGATATAAGGCTCTATATATCATAAGTAATTATTGAATGTTTATTTGAATGAAAGAATGTTGATTGTTCTCTTGGACAGTAATAAATAAGAGAAAAGAACCTTGTCTTTGATTCCCAAGAAACCATAAATACTGGGTGCAAATAGTGCAGTTGTTTAAACAATTAAAAACTTACTTTCTTCCTCTTTTATTCAAAAGTTTGTAGGACTTTTTCTATAAATTATGAGCTATATCTAAAATTGAAAATTTAACAATCCCACTTCTAACAGACATACTTTATAATGTCATATTTTAGAATAACATTTATATTTTTAAGTTATTAAATGCATATAAACCGCTGAAAATGAATTTATAATATTCTCCTTTACAAGTTGCATATGTGAAAACAGCTCCTTAAAATATGGAACTGCAATGAGGGTTAAGTTTGGATACAAAGTGAAGAAGAATTCCCTGAGCCCATATCTAATGTGGTTCCTGAAAATACATCAATTAGTATACAAGGAGGCCTGAAACTTCTGGGAAGTGCTGAAATAAAGTGACAGAGATAAAGACCACAGAGAAAGGCAGGGAACTTTATTATTTATTCACAAAAATGAGTTTGTAAGAGTCCATCTGTTCCTAGATGTTGTCTGAGATAGTTATATTACCAAAAACCCAGAGAACATAAACAAGATTAGGAAGACAGTTGGTAAATTAGCAGGGAGAATGATTGGAATGAAACAGCAGGAATCATTCAAAAAAGAGGTCACAGACAGACTCAGGTAACTGAGTGGCACGAAGAAGACTGGGTGGACCAGGCTGCAAAGAAAGCAATACCACAGATCTCTACACCTGGGCTCTGTCATTTACCAACACCGCAGCAGGACTCAATCAAGTTCATGCTCAGGTTCCAGAAAAGGGTTCTTTATACCACTTAAAAGGTTCAGGAAACACAATGCCTAAGAGTCTCAAAACTGGCTAGAAATTCTTTTCACTATAGAATAGAGATCAGTAGAGTAGAGGAAAGGGATCAAAGAAGAGGGAGGGAAAAGTGGAAGAAGGGTAGAATGAATGTACACACTTTTCTATGTACATCTATGAATATGCCCAAACCAATTGTACCTTCGTGTATATCCAGAAGACATAAATGTAAAAATTATAAATAAATAGAAAGGAAAGGGAAAGTAGTGAGGACTGAATCAGTTCAAATTACATTCCATGCTTGTATAATTATATTAAAATGAACCCAAATACAATGTTTCACTAATACTGTGTATCCTAAAATGAACTCATAAAAAGAAATACTTTTCATTCACAAAACATAAGAACAAAAAAGTTAAGGTGCACTTTTGTGCTCTAAATTTTTCACCATTTTTAGAGATAATTTAAACACAAAGAAAAAATTAACACTAAGATGAATGTGCTGATGTTAAAATTCATTGCAACACCTTTAAATGATCAAAATAAAATCCTAATTAACAGATCCTCCTTGATTTTGAACATAGAATATTACAGTATGGCATGAGAAGGCAAAGAAATATGAAGATGTGAGAAGAGATGTCCAAAATTGTCATAGTTCTTCCAGAATAAGAACACATAGAGTATCACCTGCAGGCAACATTGTTAATAACTTGCATTCTGCACATACGATTTATGTTTGTTTGGTATTTACTTGACATTTTTACTAATGTGGTTTTTCATCAGAGAATTACAAGCATAAGATCTATATTTGAAATTTTCTGTAGAAAACTTCTTGTAAGATGTCAATGGTATGGGTGTGTTCAATATGATAACTGATTATCAGGTAAAGGAATATTAAGTGCACTGAGCTCTCTGGTTGGGATATAACCAGTCAGGCTTCAATGCTGGCTTCTTTTGACACATCTCTTCAGGTCCAGTCACTTGTGACTTGGCACAAGGCAGGGATGAGAAATCATACAGCAATAACAACATTCATCCTGCTGGGATTGACGGATGATCCAAAACTACAAGTTCTAATTTTCATATTTTTGTTTCTCACTTACATGTTGAGTGTGGCTGGGAACCTCACCATTATCACACTCACACTTTTGGATTCTCATCTTAAAACTCCCATGTATTTTTTCCTCCGAAATTTCTCTTTCCTGGAAGTCTCATTCACAACTGTTTGTATTCCCAGATTCCTGTACACCATGACAACTGGTGACAACACTGTTACTTACAATGCTTGTGCCACCCAGGTATTTTTTGTTGTCCTCTTTGGAGCAACAGAATTTTTTCTCCTGGCTGCCATGTCCTATGACCGCTATGTGGCCATCTGTAAGCCCCTGCACTACACAACCATCATGAGCAACAGAGTCTGTGCTACACTCGTCCTGGGGTGTTGGTTTGCTGGCCTGCTGATCATCCTCCCACCCATTGGCTTAGGCCTCCAGTTGGAATTCTGTGAATCAAATGAAATTGATCATTTTGGCTGTGATGCGTCTCCCCTTCTACAGATAACCTGCTCAGACACAGTGTTTATAGAGAAAATAGTCTTGACTTCTGCCATACTGACATTAATTATTACCTTGGTGTGTGTCACTCTCTCCTACACATACATCATCAAGACCATTCAAAAATTTCCTTCTGTCCAACAAAGGAAAAAGGCCTTTTCCACCTGCTCCTCCCACAGGATTGTGGTTTCCATCACCTATGGCAGCTGCATCTTCATCTACATCAAGCCGTCAGCAAAGGAAGGAGTGGCCATTAACAAGGTGGTGACCATCCTCACTACTTCAGTTGCCCCTTTGCTTAACCCTTTCATCTATACACTTCGAAACAAACAAGTAAAAGCAGCTTTCAAAGACACAGTAAAACGGATTGTATTTCTCTCAAAGAACTGAGAGCCTATTGATGTTTGCTGAGGCTTACTTACATTTAAATCTGAATAACTGTGAGCACTGCTCATGAAAATGACAAACATGGCTTCTTCCAATTTGGTAGACTCATCAAGCTAATGTTCTCCCTGGAACATTTTTCTCTTATAATCCAAAAACCTAAACCAACCAATTTATTTTGCCTTCTTTTAAGTTTCCTTTATTCAGAATGGTTTCTTCAATAATCGCAGGCCCCAGAGATTAGTCAAAGACCCAACATCATTAAAAGGAAATGTAGGAGATGGCGGCGAAGGGAGTGCAGCACACCAGTACGCTGCGCCACTGTGCGGGAGAAACACGAGGTGAAATGGCTGAAGGCTACCTTGGTGGGAATCCCCAGTGAAATTGAGGTGCTCCAGAATCTAGAGGACAGAATTCCAGTGCGCGGGATTCGGCTGCAGGGGCTTGGTCGCGGGCGATTTCTCCGCACGGAGGGAAGCAGTACCTGGTCGGCGGACCGCCCCGTGGATGGAGTCTGGGACGCGCCCGAGTTAATTAGCCGCGAGGTACCAGAGCGGGATTACAGCGAAGTGGATTCTGCAGGCTCCTGCCAGTGGCACACTGGCCGTGCTGAGTGCTGAGTTCCAGCTTTGAAATAGAGGAGATAATCGGTCCAGTTCGATTCCCGACACCGGTCGGAACACGGAGGAGGACAGCAGCCGCCATCATGGAGAGCTGATGCAATCATCCCTGTTTTCTACTGATCTCTGCTCATTCAACTACAGAACAGGTGATTCCAGGCTGGTATTTGCCTGCGTCGCGCAGACAGATCGCTCAGGCTCGGGACTGGAAACTCTGAGGAGAATACTCTTCAGGCCTCACCCCTGGCAAGGCGGGCGCCGGGCTTTGAGTGGCCAGATTCTAGTTCCCCGGGTTGCTTTGGCCCAGGGCAGGAGATCCTTCGGGGACTCCAGGCGGAGGCCAGTTAAAAGTGGATTGTGCGCTGAGGGGCGGCGTGGCTCCAACTCCCGGAACAGTTTTGGCCCGGGGCTAGGGAACCCGCGGCGACTGCGTCTTTGACCCTGCCCCTGTCTGAGCGTACACTGAGCTGGGAGAGGTTGGAGCTGCCAGGCTCGGGCTCCCGGGGCTGCCTGGGCCTGAGGCTGGGGTACCTCTGTGGAGCCTGCTCCGAGCAGAGTGTGGCAGGGATCGGAGAGGCTGGGTTCTGGCTCTCGTGGCTGCTTGAGCCCAGGGCCGCGGAGCCTGCGGGGACCGCGAGCTGAGGCCAGCCACAAGTGAAACTTGCGATGAGGGGCAGCGGGACTCTGTCTCCTGGAACAGTTTTGGCCCGGAGCTGGGGAGCCCGCGGGAAGTGCGTCTTAGACTCTGCTCCCAGCGGAGCGTGCACCGAGCAGGGAGAGTCTGGTGCGGCCAGGCTTGGGCACTGAGCAGGGAGAGTCTGGTGCAGCCAGGCTTGGGCTCCCAGGGCGGCTTTGGCCTGGGATTGGGGAACCCGCGGCGGTTGCCCTGAGGAGCCTGCTCCTAGCAGAACGTGGCGGGGATTGGAGAGACCGGCTCCTGGCTCCCGAAGCGGCTCTGGCTCAGGGTTGAGGATCCTACAGGGACTGCTTCTTGGTCCGGGTCCTGCTGGGTGCTGCAGGGGCCTGGGGGGCAGAGTGGAGCTGCCTCCTGTGCCAAGAGCAGGCTAAGGGTCCCACCGGTGTGGTATCGTGACACCCCAACTGCAGCTGGGGCCGAGGAGAGTAGCCGCCCACGCCTGGAACAGGACCAGAGACCACACGGCAGGGTAGCCAAGTCGACCCACTTGGAGTGGAGGCCGTGAAGAGCTGCCGTCTGACCCTGCAAGGTAGGCAGTCCTGCGTCCCACTGGCAGGACAGGCTCGGCAGCCTGCCAGTGTGGTGGACGAGTAGCATCGAGGCAGTCACGTCACACTGGTTGGAGTGGGGGTTGAACAGAGCCGCCGCCAGCGTCCGGAAGGAGCCCAGAGACCCGTTGGAGAGGCAGTTAGGTACCCCCACTGGGAGTGGGGGTTGAGCAGAACTGCCGCCCAGGCCCGCAGGGTGGGCAGATCTGAGACCCACCGGCGGAACAGGCTTGGAGTCCGACCAGCATGGTAGACACATCACATCAATTGGAGTAGGGGTGGAGAAGAGCTGCTGCCCACATCCGGATCAGGACCAACGATCCGAGGACATGGTAGGAACGTCACCGCAATTGGAGTGGGGGCAGAGTAGAGCAGCCACCCGTGCCCGCAGGGCGGGCAGACCTACGACCAACCAGCGTAGTGGATAGATCACCCTGATTAGAGGAGGATCACAGCCACTACCCGCCCTACAAGAGAGATATCCCAAATATACAAGAGCAACACAAATAAACAGGGGGAAAATTTTCAAAAACACAACAGTTTCACCAAGCAGAAACAAACGCAAGCAACATGAAAAGACAAGGAAAGAAAGGACCTCAAGCAATGCAGGTCAACTCAACTCTAGAAGAGGTAATAGCTGCAACAGATGGAATGTCAGATAAAGAGTTCAGGATATACATGCTTCAGATGATCTGGACTCTCAAGGAAGACATCAGACAGCAAAATCAGACAATGAAAGATCACATTGACAAGGAACTACAGAAACAAATCCAGGAAGTAAAAGATCAATTTCACAGGGAGTCAGAAGTAATAAAAACAAACAAATAGAAACCCTAGAAATGCAGGAAGCAATAAACCAACTTAAAACCTCAATTGACAATACTACCAGCAGAATAGATCACTTACAAGATAGAACATCAGACAATGAAGACAAAGTATTTCAACTTGAGAAGAACATAGACAGTTCAGCAAGACTGCTAAGAAACCATGAGCAGAACATTCAAGAAATATGGGATAACATTAAAAGACCAAACTTAAGAGTCATTGGGATACAGGAGGGCACAGAGCTCCAAACCAGAGGAATGAACAATCTATTCAATGAAATAATATGAGAAAACTTCCCAGACTTGAAGAATGAAACAGAATCCCATATCCTAGAAGCCTACAGGATGCCAAAAGTGCAAAATCATAAGAGATCCACACCTAGACACATTAAAATGAAGATGCCCAACATACAGAATAAGGAGAGAATTTTAAAAGCTACAAGAGAAAGAAAGCAGATTACATTTAGGGGCAAACCAATCAGGATAACAGCTGATCTCTCAACACAGACTCTGAAAGCTAGAAGATCCTGGAATAACATTTTTCAAACACTGAAAGAAAATGGGCTCCAACCAAGAATCATGTATCCGGCGAAATTAAGCTTCAGGATGGAAGATGAAATTAAAACCTTTCACGATAAACAAAAGTTAAAAGAATACGTAGCTAGAAAACCATCTCTTCAAAAAATCCTTGGCAAAACATTACAGGAAGAGGAAACTGAAAATAACATTGAAAACCATCAGTGGGAGGTAGGACAGTAAAGGGGGGAAAGTAATCAAAGAGGAAAACTAATCAGGTTTAGTAACATAAATAAACAAATATGACTGGAGGAACAAACCAAATCTCAATAATAACCCTAAATGTTAATGGCTTAAACTCACCAATTAAGAGACACAGGCTAGTAGAATGGATCACAAAAAAAGATCCAAAAATATGTTGCCTACAGGAGACGCATTTGATAGGAAAAGATATACATAGACTGAAGGTGAAAGGCTGGGAAAAATCATTCCACTCATATGGACTGCGGAAACAAGCAGGAGTGTCCATACTCATATCAAACAAAATAGATTTCAAGCCAAAGTTAATCAAAAGGGATAAAGAGGGACACTACATACTGCTCAAGGGAACCATACACCAACAAGACATAACAATCATAAATATATATGCCCCAAACAATGGTGCAGCTATGTTCATCAAACAAACTCTTCTCAAGTTCAAGAGTCTAATAGACCACCATACAATAATCATGGGAGACTTCAACACACCTCTCACACCACTGGACAGATCTTCCAAACAAAAGTTAAATAAGGAAACTATAGAACTCAATAACACAATTAACAACCTAGACTTAATTGACATATATAGAATATACCACCCAACATCAAGCAGTTACACTTTTTTCTCAGCAGCACATGGATCCTTCTCAAAAATAGATCATATATTATGTCACAGGGCAACTCTTAGACAATATAAAGGAGTAGAGATAATACCATGCATCCTATCTGATCATAATGGAATGAAACTGAAAATCAATGATAAAAGAAGGAAGGAAAAATCATGCATCACTTGGAGAATGAACAATAGGTTACTGAATGATCAATGGGTTTTAGAAGACATCAAGGATGAAATTAAAAACTTCTTAGAGTTAAATGAAAACACAGACACAACATATCAGAATCTATGGGACACATTGACAGCAGTTCTAAGAGGAAAATTCATTGCTTGGAGTTCATTTCTTAAAAAAGGAAAAAACCAACAAATAAACGATCTCATATATCATCTCAAAATCCTAGAAAAAGAAGAGCAAAATAACAGCAAAAGAAGTAGAAGGCAAGAAATAATTAAAATCAGAGCTGAAATTAATGAAATCGAAACAAAAGAAACAATTGAAAATTTTTCAAAACTAAAAGTTGGTTCTTTGAAAAAATAAATAAAATTGACAGACCCTTAGCCATGCTAACGAAAAGAAGAGAGAGAACCCAAATTACTAGCATACGGGATGAAAAAGGCAATATCACAACAGACACTTCAGAAATACAGAAGATAATCAGAAATTACTTTGAATCCTTATACTCCAATAAAATAGAAGATAGTGAAGGCATCGATAAATTTCTTAAGTCATATGATCTGCCCAGATTGAGTCAGAAAGATATAGACAGCCTAAACAGACCAATAACAATAGAGGAAATAGAAGAAACCATCAAAAGACTACCAACTAAGAAAAGCCCAGGACCGGATGGGTATACAGCAGAGTTTTACAAAACCTTTAAAGAGGAACTAACACCAATACTTTTCAAGCTATTTCAGGAAATAGAAAAAGAGGGAGAACTTCCAAAGACATTCTACGAGGCCAACATCACCCTGAAACCTAAACCAGACAGAGACACTTCAAAGAAAGAAAACTACAGACCAATATCTCTAATGAACCTAGATGCAAAAATCCTCAATAAAATCCTGGCGAATCGGATTCAAAATCGTATCAAAAAAATTATACACCATGATCAAGTAGGATTCATCCCTGGGATGCAAGGCTGGTTCAATATACGGAAATCAATAAATGTTATTCACCACATCAATAGACTTAAAAATAAGAACCATATGATCATCTCGATAGATGCAGAAAAGGCATTCGACAAAGTACAGCATCCCTTTATGTTCAAAACTCTAGAAAAATTAGGGATAACAGGATCATACCTCAACATTGTTAAAGCAATCTATGATAAGCCACAGGCCAGCATCATTCTGAATGGAGAAAAATTGAAGGCATTCCCTCTAAGATCTGGTACAAGACAGGGATGCCCTCTCTCACCACTTCTGTTCAACATAGTCCTCGAAACACTGGCCAGAGCAATTAGACAGACGAAAGAAATTAAAGGCATAAAAATAGGAAAAGAAGAACTTAAATTATCACTATTTGCAGACGATATAATTCTATACCTAACAGACCCAAAAGGGTCTACAAAGAAACTATTAGAGTTAATAAATGAATTCAGCAAAGTGGCGGGATATAAAATCAACACGCATAAATCAAATGCATTCCTGCATATCAGCGACAAATCCTCTGAAACGGAAATGAGGACAACTACTCCATTCACAATATCCCCCAAAAAAATAAAATACCTGGGAATCAACCTAACAAAAGAGGTGAAAGACCTATACAATGAAAACTACAGAACCCTAAAAAGAGACATAGAAGAAGACCTCAGAAGATGGAAAAATATACCCTGTTCATGGATAGGCAGAACTAACATCATCAAAATGGCGATATTACCAAAAGTTCTCTATAAGTTCAATGCTATCCCAATCAAAATCCCAACAGCATTTCTTGTAGAAATAGATAAAACAATCAGGAAATTCATATGGAATAATAAAAGACCCAGAATAGCAAAAACAATGCTAAGCAGGAAGTGTGAATCAGGCGGTATAGCGATACCAGACTTCAAACTATACTACAGAGCAATAGTAACAAAAACAGCATGGTACTGGTACCAAAACAGGCGAGTGGACCAATGGTACAGAATAGAAGACACAGTAACCAATCTGCAAAACTACAACTATCTTATATTTGATAAAGGGGCTAAAAGCATGCAATGGAGGAAGGATAGCATCTTCAACAAATGGTGCTGGGAAAACTGGAAATCCATTTGCATCAAAATGAAACTGAATCCCTTTCTCTCGCCATGCACAAAAGTTAACTCAAAATGGATCAAGGAGCTCGATATTAAATCAGAGACACGGCGTCTGATAGAAGAAAAAGTCGGCTATGATCTACATACTGTGGGGTCAGGCTCCAAATTCCTCAATAGGACACCCTTAGCGCAAGAGTTAACAACCAGAATCAACAAATGGGACTTACTCAAACTAAAAAGTTTTCTCTCAACAAAAGAAACAATAAGAGAGATAAACAGGGAGCCTACATCCTGGGAACAAATCTTTACCCCACACACTTCAGATAGAGCCCTAATATCCAGAGTATACAAAGAACTCAAAAAATTAGATAATAAGATAACAAATAACCCAATCAACAAATGGGCCAAGGACCTGAACAGACACTTCTCAGAGGAGGACATACAATCAATCAACAAGTACATGAAAAAATGCTCAACATCGCTAGCAGTCAGAGAAATGCAAATCAAAACCACCCTAAGATACCATCTCACTCCAGTAAGATTGGCAGCCACTATGAAGTCCAACAACAACAAGTGCTGGCGAGGATGGGGGGAAATGGGTACACTTGTTCATTGTTGGTGGGACTGCAAAATGGTGCAGCCAATTTGGAAAGCAGTATGGAGATTTCTTGGACAGCTGGGAATGGAACCACCATTTGACCCAGCTATTCCCCTTCTCGGTCTATTCCCTAAAGACCTAACAAGAGCATGCTACAGGGACACTGCTATATCGATGTTCATAGCAGCACAATTCACGATAGCAAGATTGTGGAACCAACCTAGAAGCCCTTCAATAGATGAATGGATTAAAAAAATGTGGCACTTATACACAATGGAGTATTACTCTGCAATAAGAAATGACAAAATCATAGAATTTGGAGGAAAATGGATGGCATTAGAGCAGATTATGCTAAGTGAAGCTAGCCAATCCTTAAAAAACAAATGTCAAATGTCTTCTTTTATATAAGGGGAGTAACCAAGGACAGGGTAGAGACGAAGAGCTGGAGAAGAAGATTAACATTAAACAGGGATGATAGGTGGGAGGGAAAGTGAGAGTTAAGGGAAATTGCATGGAATTGGAAGGTGAGCCTCAGGGTTATACACAATTACATATAAGAGGAAAGGAGGAGTAGGAGAAAAATTATATAAGTGGAAGAAACGATTTATAGTAGAGGGGATGGAGAGAGACAAGGGGAGGGGAGGGGAGGGGAGGGGAGGGGGGACAGTGGAGAATGGGATAGACAGCAGAATACATCAGTCACTAGAAAGGCAATTTGTAAATCAATGGAAATGTAACTGATGTGACACAGCAATCTGTATACGGGGTAAAAATGGGAGTTCATAACCCACTTGAATCAATCTGTGAAATATGGTATATTAAGAACTATGTAATGTTTTGAACAACCAACAATAAAATAATTTTAAAAAAAAGGAAATGTAGTCTTTTCCTCATGCTCTTCCTTCCTGTTCTGCTCTTAGTTGTTCTCTTTATATCAAAGTAGACATTTGGCATTTGTTTTTTAGGGCTTGGCTAGCTTCGCTTAGCATAATCTGCTCTAATGCCATCAATTTCCCTGCAAATTCTATGATTTTGTCATTTCTTAGTGCTGCATAATACTCCATTGTGTATAGATGAGGAAAAAACTACAGTAAACAAAGAGGAATGGGGGGAGAGAAACGGAGAGAGAAGGGAAAGCACATGGAAATAGTAGGAGACCTTCAATGATACATAGAATTATAAGAGGTTATGAGGGGCAAGGGGGAGGGAAAAAAAGGGAGAGAATTGAACAACAGCAGGGGAGGTAGAGAGGGAAGATGGGAGGGGAGGGGAGGGGAGGGGGGATAGTAGGGGATAGGAAAGGTAGCAGAATACAACAGTCACTAATATGGCATTATGTAAAAATGTGAATATGTAACAGATGTGATTCTGCAATATGTATTTGGGGTGAAAATGGGAGTTCAAAACACAATTTGAGTCAAATGTATGAAAGATGATATATCATGAGCTATGTAATGCTTTAAATAATCAATAAAAAAAGAAAAAAAAGGAAATATAAAGCAGAAGTTGTGATGTGGAATGGAAATATCCAGAGACCACTTCTCATTTGTGTGAGACATAAACTCACAGAGAACAAGCCCTGGATTTAGAAGCATTATGACTAAATTTTGGTTGGGTAAGTTCTGTAACTATTCAGATTTACAGCATCTCTTGATTCAAGAATGTTAGAGTTTAAGAAAATTGATCAAGTTACCAAAACAAGTTCATTATTTGGAAAGGATATGTTAAGATGTCAAAAGATAAAATCAAAGTTCAGAAAACAGGGGTGAGTCTAAAGAAGAGTGCAGAGAAGGAAAAAAGTAGTAGTCATTCACATAATTGGAATTCCATTAACTGATAAACCATCCTTTTGTTGTTTTGTGCTTTATAATTATGAAAATAAACTTTTGTGCTTTTATAGTACATATGTAATTTTGTCTATGTTTATCAAACATCAAATTATTCAACTACACTTTATATTTTGAGCACACCTATAAATTGTTCATATAATGGCCATAGATGCGTATAATATTCCTTTATACTTCAAAAATATTGAGAAAAAAATCAGAGTATTGTCAAAGACCATTCTTCTTTTTGCCTTTCTAAGACACCAAAAAAGCACAATCCTGTGTTCTCTAGCTTATATATATACTGAGTGAATAACTTCATTTACATTGCGATTTTAGCAAGCAGAATTTATGTGCAGAATAATGGGCCCCTCCTGGAGCTGGCCTGCTCAGACACAAGCCTCTTAGAAAGGATGGTCATGCTCATGGCTGTGGTGACTCTAGTGATTACTTTGGTTTGGTGACAGTTTCTTATACACACATCATCAGGACCATTCTGAGGATCCCTTCTGCCCAGCAAAGGACAAAGGCCTTTTCCACTTGCTCTTCCCATATGATTATCATCTCCCTGTCTTATAGCAGCTGCATGTTTATGTACATTAATCCCTCTATAAAAGAAAGAGGTGCTTTCAACAAAGGAATAGCTGTTCTCATTACTTCAGTTATGCCCTTGTTGAATCCCTTCATTTATACACTAAGAAACCAACAAGTAAAGCAAGTCTTCAAAGACACTGTCAGAAAGATTGTGAAGTTTTAAGAAAAAAAAGAACACCCTTCAATGAAAAATGTATTTGCACTTCATAAATATATATATATATATATATATATATATATATATATATATATATATATAGAGAGAGAGAGAGAGAGAGAGAGAGAGTCTACTAAATTTCAAGGGTCGAACTGGCCCTTGAAGATAAAAATACAGAAATCATATGTTCAAATGTTCAAGGAATCTACAATCTATAGTAGAAGTAAGGTATATAGACTATACATTTTTGGATAAATTTACAAAAAAGAAATGAAATGACATAGTAAGTGCTACTAGAGACAGGTGAATGATCCAGCAAAGAACAGAAAGACTTAGCTCTTCTTTACAGAAATGACTTCAACTTTAAGAAGCAAAACACTGCTTGTTAAGAAGAAGTGTGTAATTGCAAACTGTGGGGTTAGTTGAGTGTCATGAGTCAGAGTAGTGTTAAGAAATGCCTTGTGAGCCAGTGCAGTGGTACATGCCTGTAATCCCAGCAGCTCAGGAAGCTGAGGATTATGAGTTTATGAGTTCAAATCCAGCCTCAGCAATAACCAGGCACTAAGCAACTCAGTGAGACCCTGTCTCTAAATAAAATACAAAATAGGGCTGGGATGTGGCTTAATGGCTGAGTGCTGCTGTGTTCAATCTGGGTATCGCCCCAAACAAAAAACAAAAAGAAAGAAAAGAAAAAAGAAATACCCTGTGGCCATCAGCATTGTTTCAAGGGGAGAGGCACTGACCTTGTTCCTCAATCCCAGAGACTGTGCTTCCATTAAAGTATAATTTCATTCCTCTCCTTTATCGTTTAGGTTTTAGTTGTAGCCATTGCAACCTCCATCCCTTTGTAAGAGGAAAATGAAAGGAAAGAGTATACATTTAGTCCACATTATTCAAATTAGAAAAAAACTCTCTAGATTTTGTCACCTTACATACCCACTTTCTAGAGGTTAGGGTTAAAAAAGACTCCTAGAGGAAGGTTAGAAGCCTCTGTGTTTGTGCGTCTCCTTGACAGAATCTATTGCTTATTTTCTTAGATGACATATTTTTAAGTTAATAATAGCAAGAGATTTTCTCTCTCTCTTTGATACTTTCTGGTGATGTTTTTACTTATATGAATTCATTGTAAACATTAATGGGGTTCAGTGTTATATTTCAAATAAATGCATACACTGTACACGGATCAAATCCTTTACCCTATTATTATTTTATTTTCACCCTTTTGTTTGTATTAATTTGATATTATAAAACACAAATTTTGTGTACCATTCCATTGATTTTCCTCAAATATACCGCTTTTGTTGCTAACATAAACCACCGTGGATATCTATTCTACGAAGTGAAAATAATATAAGGTATGTATTTAGTTTTATATCTAGAATATTCCAAATTATGAGTCTTGGGAAATAACTAGGAATAAATTATCCTACTAAACAATACTCGGCAAATGGATTCAAGGTAACAACTTAATTTTAACAGGTGTTGGTAGGGCCTTGAATTCAATGGAAGGACATTTGTTTTTTAATCTGAGCATGTTTATGTGGTTTAATGATATCCTAACATGTTGTGGGATGCTGTTTATTGTTTTGAGTACAAATGCAACATAACCCAGTATATTGATATACTTTATATATACATGAGCATGGTGCTTCTCAAGCATTTAAGGTAAAAGCTGGATTATACTGATCATGAATACAAATTGTCAGACCCACAGAAAGTATTGCAGCATGTATAGTATTTCTGAATAAAAGGTCTTGTATGGAAAGCCTCTTCTATTTTGAATGTCTAGTAATTAATTTGATTTTCAATTTATCCCAGATTTGTTAATGTACCATTTAACTGATACAGAATATCCTTAAACAGTCACACCTACATTATTAAGTTCCTCCACACCCAAATTTCTTCCAAAACCTGTGTGATAAGGTAGAAGCAATGCCACACAGTGGTTTAAAACACAGGCTTTTAGTTCAAATCTCAGACTCTCGACAATCTATCAGAATTACCTAGGGTTATTTATTTGATGTTTATAAAGCTTACCTTTCTCAACACTAATATATGGATATTAACAGCATCTATTTTATACAGTACTAGGAAGAATAGATATTAAATTGATTGCTTTACTATAACTAGGACTGTAAAACATGATGAACCATTCTACTTAAAATCCTTCTACCACGAGACACATATATTCAACTCCTCCTGTGTCTAATTCCACCAGATCAGTGAAGGTCTTGCCTATGTTCCAGATAAAGACATCAGAATAGTCAGCAATGAATTGTCAGAATTTGGTTAACATTAGCCTCATGTACACTGAATATCTGTGGGAGAGAGGAAATGTATGAATATGCTGGGAGAGAGTGGTAAGCACACCATGTAAGTCAATGCTTAAAATCACAAGGCAGGACATCACTATCTTCATAAAAATGTTTAAGGTCTAATAATTAAGACATGCATTCATTTTAACTTGATTTCTGTAACTGGAGAATCAGGAGTCAAACATCAGTTGGCTTATGTTTCTGTGTATGTTTCTGTTTTCTTCTAGGCTATTTTGCTCCACTGGTCTATGTCCTTGGTTCTATGTCAACACTATGCCATTTAGATTACTAAGTTTTACACTGTGTTTTGAGCTTAGGTAACAGGATGACTCTTGCTTCATTATTTTTTGAATGGCTTTTGGGGGTTGATTGATTTGGCTATTTGGAGTTTTCTGTGGTTCCACACAAATTTCAGAATTGTGCTTTCAGTTTTGGTGAAGAAGTCGTTGGCATTTTGATAGAGATCTCATTAAACATGTAGATGGTTTGGGCTATTATAGACATTCTAACAATATTGATCTTCTAACCCAAAAACATAGGATATTGTTCCATTTTTGTATGTGTGTCCTCTTCAATTTCTTTCATCAAAGTTTTATAGTTTTTATTATATAGAGAGATCTTGCACCTCTTTGCTTAAATTTACTCATAAGCATCAATTTTTTAACTATTATAAATGAAATTTCTTTCTCGATTTCTGTTTCAAGTAATTTCCTATTGGTGTATTCAAATGCTATTTATTCTGTATGTTCATTTTGTGTTCAACTTGAATTAATTTGTTCTAATTAGTTTTAGGGGGAGTTTGGAGGTCTTTCTTTATATATAAGGTCATATCATCTTCAAAAGTGACAGTCTGACAACATCAGGGTGTGTTCCCCACTGCACTACACCAGAGGCAGAACCCAGTCCATGTAGTAATCCCCCCAACCCAGGCTGCTCCATTTTGAGACCCAATCCAACTGTGTTCTTCCCCCAGTGCAGTGAATGAGTTGCTCCTCTGAGCTGCTGCTATGCCCCCACCCACTGTGCTTCCCATGGAGATTAAAAGGTACAGGTTGCACAGAGTATGATGCATTACCTAGGTGCATTAGAGTGACCCCAACCCACACACAGGCCCTAGAGACTGGCAGGGGCATGACACATACCACAGGCAACTTTACCAAGCTGCCAACTGAGCTGCATTTCACCTGTCTGGTGCAAGTAGAAAAGCCCTACCCTTGGGCAACCTGTGGATACTGACAGGTGACCTCCTGCTGCTATGTTTGCATATAATCAATGATTATCAGAAAAGTGAAAAATAGTTGATAGAAAGATGACAGATCAATGGTAGATACATAATAGATAGAACCAAATAATATTTTCCACTAAGATGGCACAGCAAAGGAAAGAATTAGGAATGTGAAGAGAGAACATACAGAATCAAAGAAAATCTTTGCTCACTACTCTGTGACAGAGGATTAATATCTAGAATATATGAAGAACTCAAAAAACTTAACACCAAAAAATCAAATAACCCAATTAATAAATGAGCAAATGAATTAAACTCTTCTCAAGATAAAAAATACAAAGATCAACAAATAGATGAAAAAATGTTCAACATCATTAGCTATTAGGAAATGTAAATCAAAACTACACTGAAGGATGGGTACAGAGGCTCACACCTGTAATCCCAGCATCCTGGCTTGGAAAACTAAAGCAGGAGGATTGTGAGTTCAAAGCCAGCCTCAGCAAGGGTGAGGTACTAAGCAACTTAGTGAGATCCTGTCTCTAAATAAAATACAAAATAGTGCTGGGGATGTGGCTCAGCTGTTGAGTGCCCCTGAGTTCAATCACTGGTACAAAAAAAAACCTACACTGAGATTTTATCTCACACCATTCATAGCAAGCAGCATCAAGCATACATATAATAATAAATTCTGGAGAAAATGAGGAGAAAAAGGAACACATTTACATTGTTGGTGGGATTTGAAATTAGTACAACCATGGATATCTGTATAGTTTCCTCAAAGGCTAGGCATGGAACCACTATATGACCAAACTGTATCAGTCCCTGGTATTTATCCTGAAAAATTAAAGTCATCATTCTATAGTGATTCATGCATACCATGGTTATAGCAGCAAAATTCACAATAGCCAAACTAGGGAACCAGTCTAGATGTTCATCAATGGATGGATGGATAAAAAAAATACAATACTGATGTGCTTATGCACACACACACACACACACACAGGGAGAGAGAGAGAGAGAGACAGAGAGACAGAGAGAGAGAGAGAGAGAGAGAGAGAGAGAGAGAGAGAGTTTTATTCCTTCATAAAGAAAAATGATATTGTGTCTATTGCAGGAAATTGGATAGAATTGAGGCCATTATGTTAAGTGAAATAAGCCAAACTCAGAAGGTCAAAGATTACATGTTTGTCCTCATATTTGGAAGCTAGAGAGCGGTAAAAGGAAAAGAAGGGAGGACAGGGATTTCACGAAAATTAAAAGGAGATCATTAGAAGAAAGGAAAGAGGGAAAATTGGGAAGGAAACAGGGAAGTGCCGGGGAGTGATATTTGTAACATTACATTGACCTACTGTGTGTAGGCAGGAGTCTGTAACAACACCATGTATGTAACAACATGGAGGGACGTAACAGTATGTCCAACTATCTATAATGCACCAGTTAAAAAATGTGGAAGGAGTGAAAAAAGAATCCCCATAAAAAAATATGAACATCCTGGCATTTTGACAATATGTATGAACCTAGAGGACACTATTTTAAAATAATAAGTCAGACACTAAAAAAGATCATTGTTTAATCTCTTGTATGAGGAAAGTAAAATAGATAAAAAACAGAAGAGAAACATAGAATAGAACAGTGGCTGTGGGGTGGGAGAAGCAGGGAGATGTTTGGTCAATGGGTACAAAGTTTGCTAAGCAAGACAAGTAAGTTCTGGAGATCTAAGGCATAACAATATGACTATACTTAGCAATGCCATGGCACACATTTTAAATGTGTTAATAGAGTGAATTTCAAGTGTCGTCACCATGGAAAGACAGAAAAACTATGAGGCGAGAGGAAGAAAAATAGGCAGCAGCAATGGCAACTCTGCTGCCTAAAAGAAAGTAAATTTTAATATAACGCAGAAATTGAACAACAAATTTTCAGAAGGAATTAGATGAAATAGCACTATTCAGAAAGTTAGATGATAGCCTATAACAAATAATAATGCATTGCATTATCTACATTTTTTAATTCACAATGGACATATTCACAATGTACAATGTAAATTAGACTAAAGAATTTTAGTAGAGATAACAAGTTTGGGGGTGATATAAAGCTCTATTCTTTAAGAAACCATAACTGCTCTAAGTATTTGTACATAGAATAATGCTTCAAAATATAGGAAGCATAACCTTATTAAACTACAAGGATAAAAAGACAAATACACTATTATAGTTAGAAACATTGAAACACTTGTGTCGATGATTAATTGAACTAATACAGAAATTCAGTAAGTATATAGGAGACTTAAGCAAAACCTCTGTAACTATGGCCTTCCTGACTTTATTTACAGAACACTCCACCCAAAGAAGAGCAGAAATGTTCTAAAGTTCACAGAAAATATTTACTTAGACAGCATTTGGGGCAGATCTAGATGAATTTCAAAGGATTCAAATTATGCAAAACATAATATCTAGTCAAAGAGAATTAAGATAGAAATCATTCATAAGATTTCTGAGAAACATAACTGAAAATACAACTAAAGCAGAATTCACAGGTAAATTGATGGTTCTATAGCAATAATAGCAATTAAAATGTGGAAAGTCTATCATCAGCCATAATCTTAGCCATGCAGCTACATTAGCTCTCAGGGAGGTTGGGTAGTATTTTACCTGGGCATTTTGTCACCCTCAATAAAACTAGTACTCAGTAACTATGGATAAAAAGAAGCAGAACAAGGAGGGAAATGACCAGTGTTAGCTACAGCTCATCAGCTGTTCCTCAAAACTTCACTCAAAAGACAGTAGAATGAATTGGGCATAACTTTCCTCTGTTCATATATAAATAAACGACCAGTGTAACTCCACATCATGTACAACCACAAGAACAGAAAGTCAAACTCCATGTATGTACGATATGTCAAAATACGTTCTACTGTCATGAATATCTAAGAAGAACATATTTTAAAAATCTTTACTCAATAAAGAGACATCTCCTTTATCTCAAACCTATCCCTTTTGCCAGGTATGACAGACAGAGAGACAGGAGTGATGTGTGAGAAAACTCAGTAGAGCAGTGCTGAGTGGATGGCGGGTGGTGCAGTGAGCAGAGGGACAGCCAAGACACCTGCTGCAGTGCACATCTCCATCATGTGACAAAAGAATCAACAGGAACAGCAGGAGCTGGAGTCCAGAAATGATGGCAGAAACAGTCAAAGAAAAACCCTTAGTCACTTCGACAAAGTAGTGAGAAGTCACAGTAAATACAAAAAATATAGAACATATCCTGGGACCAAGGACTTTTCATTCAGTGCTTAGATGCAAAACTCTCTGTTGCTTTAAATATTAGAGGTAGGTCCACTGCTTATCTGAAAAGCTACAAGTTGGAAGGGGTGTGATGACAATGTGGGCCAGGCAGATTAAGAGAACATCACATCTGAAATGCCAGTGAACCTCCTACAGAAGCAGATATTGGAGTGTAAGATAAACTTCTGTTCAAAACATGCACCACCCCTGGAAGCACACTGACTCACAGTCCTCTGATCCTCAGTTTTATTTACCTGGAAAACAGGACTTCTTATATTTTCTTTAACTATAGTATTTTTATTTTACACGCGATTTAGGTTACAAATACATAACATATAATACATATGAAGTAGCAGGCAGGATCTAATCCTGGGGAAATACAGAGTTTCAACAAAGTAATCAAAACTGAATTCAAACATACTAAACTCTCCAGTCTCTGAGGACACTGTCCCTATTACTACATAATTTTTTGTATTGTTCATTAGACTGCCACCAATTTGTGAATAACTTCTCAAACTGAGTCACCAAGGACTGAATTGTTTGCTCTGTTGTTCCTTGTGAACTGGTAGCAATATAAAGCACAGACTGCTATTACAGAAATTTCAGGGAAGCCTGCCTCCCTGACCAAGACCACATGAGCTCTCCAACAGACTAGAATTTTCTTTTCTGCTCTACACCACTATTTTTTTTTTCCTTGAACTAACAGAATCAATGGGAAATCTGGTATAAGATGCCATTCTAGATGTGTGGAATAAAGACAGGATAGAGATTGGTCTCATGATAGCAGGAGTGATGAAAATCTAGACAGGAACTGTCAATTGACACACCTGCCTGAGGGTGAATGTGTGTGTGCATGTGTGTGTCCACCCATGCATATGCTCATGTGGAGGCTGAGGGTGGGGACTGAGATAGGTGAAACATAAGTGGGAACAGAATACACACAAAGCTCCTCGACAGGTAATGCTCCTACACTGTGGTTCTGTCAAAGCCCTCTAATGAAGATATATCCAAAAAGTAAGTATATAATTAGTATGTAATTTTTGTGACATATATTCCATATTCTGAAAATCAGGCAGAGGATGAACAATCGGTTTTAAAGTCTTATATTCGGTTCATTGAAGGGGGTTGACAATTAATTCTATAAAAGTGTCATTCTGAAGAAAAATGAAATTAGAATTTTCCTCTGTTGGTCAGTTTCTCCTTTATCCTGGCCATGAGTATCAGTAGAGGAGACCGTTTTAACTCTCTAGAAACATAGAAGACTACAGAAAAGACACCTCTATTCAGAAAATCTGCTAGTGTCATAGATGATATCCATATTAGATATGATCTTAGAAGAAACATCCCCTTTTTATCCTTCAGGTATTGAAGTCCTTTTGCCACGGTTTTGGCAGATGCAGCATTCAAACTCTTCATGAACCTAAACTGTCCAATCTGTGAGAAGTACTGGTCCCAAATGAAGACTAAATGAGGTTTGTTTCAAATATAAGACAGAAGTGTCTGCAATATATTTTAAAATTCACTAGACAGTTCATTAAAAAAATCAGCAAAGTGACTAAGAAACATGGGAGAGAACAGAGGGAGGGAAACAAGGGTAATTCAGTGTGAATAAATAAATTCGTTATCAGCAGTGTATATGGCATATCACTGTGTATTTGCCAGGGGCCCTGATGGTACAATATTATCTCTCAGGTGAATTATTTCTTCCATGCTCTTTTCCTTGTTCTAAAATCAGATCTGTGAACCCTGAGCCATATGTCCTGCTTTTGGTGACACCTTGGACTGCTAAATTTTGTACAAAGATAAGAGCCTGTTGAATCTGAATTGATAAAGGAAAATATGAATAGGTACTAGTATAACTAAGAACAATTGTAAAGGAAGAAGCATAAAATAGTTACTGTTTTGAATCCAAAATTACATTTCTGCTGTTACCTTATGTTACCATGTCAATGAAAATGTGCTAATATGAAATATTATTTTCTACCGGTGGTCTCAAATCTTCTTTAGGGAGCAACTTTTTCATAGGTGGACCTCAAGTCTCTGATATAATCCTCTGTACATAATAAGTGATTATTGAATGTTCATTTGAATGAATGAATGTTGATTGTTTCCATGGACAGTAATAAATAAGAGAAATGTACAGTGTCTTTGATTCTCAAATGGACCACAAATATTGGGTGCAAGTGGGGCTGTTATCTAAACATTAAAAAATTAGTTTTTAGCCTCTTTATACAAAAGTTTATAGGTTTTTTTAATAAATTGTGAGCTATATCTAAAATTGATCATTTAACAATCCCCCTACTAAGACATATTTTAGAATGTCATATTTTATAACATATTTTATAATTTTTAAGTTATTAAATACATTTACACTGCTGATAATGAATTTATGGAATCTTCAAGTTGTATATCTGAAAACAGCTGCTTAAAATATGGAACTGCAATGAGGGTTTAAGTTTGGATGCAAAGTGAAGCAGAATTCCCTGAGCCCATATCTAACCTGGTTCCTGAAAATCTATCAATTAGAATACAAGGAGGCTTGAAACTTCTGGGAAGTGCTGAAATGGATAGACATAAAGGCCAAAGAGAAAGGTAGGGAACTTTATTATTTGTTTACAAAGATGAGTTTGTAAGAGTCCATCTGTTCCTAGATGTTGCCTGAGCTAGTTACATTACCAAAAACCCAGAGAACATAAACAAGATTAGGAAGACAGTTGGTAAATTAGCAGGGAAAATGATTGGAATGAAACAGCAGGAATCATTCAAAAAAGAGGTCAGAGACAGACTCAGCTGACTGAGTGGCACTAAGAAGACTGGGTGGACCAGGCTGCAAAGAAAGCAACACCACAGATCTCTCCTCCTGGGCTCTGTCCTTGACCAACACCACAGCAGGACTCAATCAGGGTCATGCTCAGGTTCCAGAAAATGGTTCTTTATACAACTTTGAAGGTTCAGGAAACACAATGTCTAAGAGTCTCAAAACTGTCTAGAAATTCTTTTCACTATAGAAGAGAGATCAGTGGAGTAGAGGAAAGGGATCTAGAAAGAGGGAAGGGAAGGGGAAAGAAGGGTGAAATGAATCTGACACACTTTCCTATGTACATCTATGAATATGCCCCAACCAATTGCACCTTCATGTATATCCAAAGGGCATAAACATAAAAATCATAAATAAATAGTAGAAAGATCAAGAGAATACCAGAAAGGAAAGGGGAAGTAGTGAGGACTGAATCAGAGCAAATTACATTCCATGCTTGTATAATTATATTAAAATGAACCCAAATACAATGTTTCACTAATACTGTGTATCTAAAAAAAAACTCATAAAAAGAAATACTTTTCATTCACAAAACATAAGAACACAAAAGCTAAGGTACACCTTTGTGCTCTAAATTTTTCACCCTTTTTAGAGATAATTTAAGCACAAAGAAAAATTAACACTAAGATGAATGTGTTGCTGTTAAAAATCATTGCAACAAATTTAAATGATGAACATAAAATCCTAATTAACAGATCCTCCCAGATTTTGAGCATAGAACATTACAGTATGGCAGGAGAAGGCAAAGAAAGATGAAGATGGGATAAGAGAAATCCAAAATTGTCATAGTTCTTCCAGATTAAGAACACATGAAGTGTCACCTCCAGGCAATATTGTTAATAAACTGCATTCTGCACATATGATTTATGTTTTGTTTGGTTCTTATTTGACATTTTTACTAAAATGTGGTTTGTCATCAGAGAATTACAAGCATAAGATTTATATTCAAAATTTTCTGTAGAAAACTTCTTGTAAGATGTCAATGGTATGGGTATATTCAATGAGGTAATTGATAATCAGGTAAAGGAATATTAAGTGCACTGAGCTGTCTGGCTGGGATATCTCCAGTCAGGCTCCAATGCTGGCTTCTTATGACATCTCTCTTCAGGTCCAGTCGCTTGTGACTTGGCATAAGGCAGGGATGAGAAATCGTACAGCAATAACAACATTCATCCTGCTGGGATTGACAGATGATCCAAAACTACAAGTTCTAATTTTCATATTTTTGTTTCTCACTTACATATTGAGTGTGGCTGGGAACCTCACCATTATCACACTCACACTTTTGAATTCTCATCTTAAAACTCCCATGTATTTTTTCCTCCGAAATTTCTCTTTCCTGGAAGTCTCATTCACCACTGTTTGTATTCCCAGATTCCTGTACACCATGACAACTGGTGACAACACTGTTACTTACAATGCTTGTGCCACCCAGTTATTTTTTGTTGTCCTCTTGGGAGCAACAGAATTTTATCTCCTGGCTGCCATGTCCTATGACCGCTATGTGGCCATCTGTAAGCCCCTGCACTACACAACCATCATGAGCAACAGAGTCTGTGCTATACTTGTCCTCGGCTGTTGGTTTGCTGGCCTGCTGATCATCCTCCCACCCCTTGGCTTAGGCCTCCAGTTGGAATTCTGTGACTCAAATGAGATTGATCACTTTGGCTGTGATGCATCTCCCCTTCTACAGATAACCTGCTCAGACACAGTGTTTTTAGAGAAAATAGTCTTGACTTCTGCCATACTGACACTAAGTATTACCTTGGTGTGTGTCACTCTCTCCTACACATACATCATCAAGACCATTCTAAAATTTCCTTCTGTCCAACAAAGGAAAAAGGCCTTTTCCACCTGCTCCTCCCACATGATTGTGGTTTCCATCACCTATGGCAGCTGCATCTTCATCTATGTCAAGCCTTCAGCAAAGGAAGGAGTGGCCATTAACAAGGTGGTGTCCATCCTCACTACTTCAGTTGCCCCTTTGCTTAACCCTTTCATCTATACACTTCGAAACAAACAAGTAAAAGCAGCTTTCAAAGACACAGTAAAACGGACTGTATTTCTCACAAAGAATTGAGAGCCTATTGATTTTTTTGAGGCTTACTTACATTTAAATCTGAATAACTGTGAGCACTGTTCATGAAAGTGACAAACATGGCTTCTTCCAATTTGGTATACTCATCAAGCTAATGTTCTCCCTGGAACATTTTTCTCTTATTATACAAAAACCAAAAAATCAAACAATTTATTTTGCCTTCTTTTAAGTTTCCTTTATTCAGAATGGTTTCTTCAATAATTGCATGCCCCAGATATTAGTCAAAGACCCAATGTCATAAAAAGGAAATGCAAAGCAGAAGTTGCATCTCTGGCCATATGCCCTTCTTATGATGTGGAATGGAAATATCCAGAGACCACTTCTCACTTGTGTGAGACATAAACTCACAGAGAACAAGCTCTGAATTTAGAAGCATTAAATTTTGGTTGGGTAAGTTCTCCAACTATTCAAATTGACAGCATCTCTTGATTCAACAATGTTAGAGTTTAAGAAGATTGATCAACTTATCAAAACAATTTCATTATTTGGAAAGGATATTCTAAGATGTCAAAGATAAAATGAGAGTTTGGAAAACATGGATGGGTCTAGAGAAGAGTGTGAAGAAGAAAAACAAGTACTAGTCATGCACATAATTGGGATTCGGATAACTGATAAAAAGTCTTTTGTTGTTTTGTGCTTTATAATTATGTAAATAAACTTTTGTGCTTTTATAGTACATATGTAACTATTATCTATGTTTATCAAACATTAAACTGCTCAACTACACTTTATATTTTGATCAGACATATAAATTGTTCATATAATGGCCAAGTATGGGTATAATCTTCCTTTATACTTCAAAAATATTGAGAAAAAAATCAGAGTATTGCCAAAGGGCATTCTTCTTTTTGCCTTTCTAAGACACCAACAAAACACAACCATGTCTCCTCTAGTTTCTCTCATTAATTTAATCATATATCTTTGTGATATATATATATTTTCTGAATTAATAACTTCACCCATATTGTGAGTCCTTATCAAGCAGAATTTATGTGTAGTAATATTGTTTTCCTTGATTGATGAACAGAAAATTAACATTATAAAGTTTATTTTTAAAAGTCTGCCCCATTTGCCACTCAGGAACCAAGTGCCTATGGATAGGACCAACACTTGACATGAAGTAGGTTCAGACAAGCTTATCACCTACTTCTGTTCTGGACAGTGCAGCATTCTTCTCTTGTACCCACTCATAAATGGAGGGCATTGGTCACGTCTCTGTCATCTCAACATGGAGTGCATCAAATAACTGAGGACCAGAATTAACTTTGCCAACTCTGATTAATGAAAATATTCAGAACTTTGTGGAGTTTAATTTTACATGTAGGGTAGAGGGATTTTATACCAAGTGGCAAATTTTAAACATATATGTTTGCAATGTGTATATGTGTGTCACCCTGCTTGCCCTCAGCTTTTCCTGATCTATGCCCAATTTTAGTCACTCAGCATTATTATTTTTTCTATGAAAAATTCTTATTTTCTTCTCATACACCTACATTGCTATCACAGTTCCAATCTAAATATTAGTCTCTCAACAAAAATATTTTTATTCTACATTTTTTGTCACTATAATCCTACTGGTTTTCAATGTTTGTGTTATGTATGTATTAATCTTGTTTCTATTATTCTTTGAGGGCAAATGCCTCTGACCGAGGAAGAATTAAAAACTCTTGATAATAGATGCCAGTTCATCACCTATATATCGTTGTCAGATTTAAATACATAACCTAAAATCTTTCTGATGTCATACATAATTCAATAATATAAATTAAGGATGTGCTTTTTAAAATATATATATTTGTTTTACTTGTAGGTAGACACAGTATCCCTCATTTATTTTTATGTGGTGCTGAGAATTGAACCCAGTGCCTCACACATACTAGGCAAGCACTCTACTACTCAGCCACAATTGCAGCCTGAAATATCTTCTTAATTAGATATGATCTAGTTTGGTGTCACTTAGACCTTACACTAAAACTGCTATTTGCATGATCAAGGAAATGAGAGTGTGGTCATGGAAATGTGCTACAATGCAAGATTTAAGGGCAAGGAAGAAAAGACAGTACTATAGTTATTATTTATATCATTACATTTTACTCAAGGCAAGCAAGGAAAATATTCCTACCACTTCCCTCTAAGAACTGCCATTTTAATTTTGTTTATTCATTCAACAATTATTTATTGAAAAACTGCATGTGGTAAGCATTGTTTCATTCACTGAGAATATGACACTAAACAAATAGGGAAAGGTCCCTGGTAACATGGAATTTATATATCACTCTCAGAAAGAAAAAAGTGAGTGCTCGTAAGGCAAGCAGGACCGCTTACATTCACCCCTGACTTTGGTATCCAGAGCATTTCTTCAAGTATGAGCCTCCTGAACCATCTTTTTAAGTGCAATTATATAGATAACGTATGTTAGAAGTACAGAGAAGCAACTGAAAGAGCTGGAACAATTTAGGTAACAAAATAAATAAAATATTATTAAATTATAATACAAAATATCCAGTATTCAAGAGTTCACAGTGATACAAATAAATATTTAAATAAATTAATAAATGATGGAGAAGAGACATCCTGTGCAGAAGTAGTCCAAACAATTTATGTAGGTAAATAGAAAGCAGGGGAACAAAGCTCCCCACTCCTTAGGCGAGGTACATAGGACTTTCTTCCCAAGAGTATAGTATAGAAACAGTGTGGGGAGGAGGGAATCTTTACAGTGGAGAAGTGTGACAAACAGTCTGAGCCAGGAGATCCAGGCCAACATCAACAGTCATACGTTATGTTGATCAGTAACCTCAATGTGACAGGCCAAAAATTGCACTTCACCTCTATGATCATCCCAAACACAGCAGATAGATTCCAATACTGGAGCATGGTACAAAATACCTGACCAGTCCCCCCTCAAAAATACCAAGGCCATCAAAAATAAGGGAAGTCTGAGAATCTGGCACAGCCAAGAGGAGCCTAAAAATACATGACAACTCAATGTAATGTGCTATCCCAGGGATTCTAGAATAGAAAAAGGTATTAGGTAAAAGTTTAAAAGTCTGAACAAACTATGGGCTTTATTTAATAATAATGTACCAGTATTGGTTAATGAATTATAAGAAGTTCATTATACCAATGTAAGATGTTAATAATAGGGGATATTGGGCATAGGATATGTGGACACCCTCTGTATTATTTTCTCACTCTTCTATAATATAAAAGTGTTCTTTTAAAAAAAAAAAAGTCTACTAAAAAAATAAATACAATCCTCAAGTTAAATAACTACTTTCTCCATGATGAGAAAGATCTGTGGCTACCTAAATGATAGATTTGAAAGAAAACTTTAAAATGTCTTTTTCAGGCCAATCAATACAAGGATGGCATTCAACCCGTTGCTCCATCTCTGCTGCTCTTCTCTCCAGCCTGCTGACCACCTGCCTGTGATGATCCCATTCCAACTTCCTCACAAGTCTCTGTGGGATGGCTTCTCTTAAATATCCATTTAACCTTTGTTCATTAAAGAACAAAGTGTTTTTGTTAGTACCGACACCCCTAGGGAACATATTCCTTGTTTGCACAATTGATCCCAAAGTGGCTGCTCTGAAAAGATAGGAAAATTACTATTTTGGATATTAAAAACCCTACACAGACATGGCCTTCGGCCACTCTAAGTCCCAGGGGAGGCTGGGGGATCTAGGGCGCTCTGGAGCCTGGTCCAGGCGGAGTGGGCGGGGCCGGGCAGGCGGGCTGCCAGGTGCCTCTTGCTGGAGACAACCCGGTCCGCCCGCAGAGGGGTCGCCAGGCCTCTAGGCGCACACTGCGCAGGAGCACTCTGCCAGCACAATGCTCTTCTGGCTAAGGAGGCTGGTTCAGTGGCTGGGCCTCGCCACCTTCCAGATCTTCCTGCACCTGCTTCCCCTATTGGTGTTCCCCACGCTTCTAGCACTGCGAATGGACGGCCTGGCCACAGGCCTCTCCTGGTGGAACGTGTTCGTGCCCTTCTTCAACCCTGCCGGGTTCAGCACCTGCTTTATCACTATCCTGTCCCTGCGCCTCTTCCAAGACTAGGAAGAGCACCTAGCAGTGCTGTGTCTCTTCTGGGTTCTTATGGTCCTTAGCCTCAAGTGCGTCTTTGAAATGCTGCTGTGCCAGAAGCTGGTGGAGCAGACAAGAGAGCTCTGGTTCGTCCGGACCGCATCTGGTCTTCATTCTGCTGTAGCTGCTGGTGATCTTCAGGGACTGGGAAAATAGAGCTGCACAACTGAACTGCGGGGCCCCCAAGCTGAGTCCCTACATGCATCACTCCAGAGAAGAGATCCTGGTCTAAACACAACACAGCATCTGCTTGTGCCCGGCTGAGTGACCAGTTTACTCTATGCCAGTGATGTCTCACATTGTTTCTTCAACAGGGTTTTTTGTTTGTTTGTTTGTTTTGTTTTGTTTTTAAAGAGCATCCTCCGTCTTTGGAATGTATTTCCTGTTATTCATGCTTTGAGTACCTAATCCTGAATTGCGATCCTAAGAAGGGACCCAGCCCAGACAGTCCTGAACTACTCCGATAGTAGGAAATTGCACGTAATTAAAATGTTCCGAAGGGCTCTGAGTATTCAGCATGGTCCTGAGGGTGTACTTTATGAAGGTGACAAAACTGAATTAGGATTTTATCCAGCCAGCAGCACTGACCAAAGAGCTCACAGCTCCCCTGAGCCTTGAGAGAGAATGGCCCTTTATTCATTCCAGCTCAGGCAGAGACAGAAGAATGCTGACAATGAGCATGATTAGGACCCTATCTGGTTCTGCCACCTGAGAAAAGAATCCCACTAGCAAGTAGTAGCTTGGCTTCCTGTTCCAGCAGATTGCAATTTCAGGACTTTCCTACCACCTTGTGGCCAGTACCACTAGTGTATCTGAGACAGATTTAGGCCTTTCTAAGGAACCAAAGACAGAAACAGGTGCTCTGATATTCCTGACATAAAGACCAATTTACGGGGGCTTGTGAGCAGCCCAGGTTTGTTGGCCTGAGGTCTTCAGTTTGATGCCAGTTAGGTGCCAAGTGAGAACATTCGCTGAGATGATAATAAAATAAGATAATACTTTCCTGAAATGAAAAACAAACCAACCAACCTACACAAAGTTCAGTGTCTCTCACTCAGGTAATCATTTCTCCTGGCAACAGAGAAAGCCCTAGAACTCTAGTGTTCAATACATTTTGTTCACACCTTAATAAATATTTGAAAGTATATTCATCATTATGCTGTGTAGCATAGAAATACTAAAATGAATGAATAAATCTTCCCTGGGACAATAAACAAGGTTAACAATACAAGAAACTTCACAAAACAGCATACATTGAAATGCTGCCTGAGTGGCAAACATGAGTGTTTGCAATACAGAAGAGATTTTTCCTATGGTCAAGTAAAATAATAAGAGCACTTACATTGTTTACTATATGCCAGGCATCACACTAAAAAATATGTATGGCAATAATAGAGTCAACTAATAATCTATAATTATTATGATCATTACTTGTTATTAACTAAAAAATAATTCTTATCATTCTTGTGTTACAGATGAAGCATAGGAAGCACGGAGCCAAAGACACACAACTAATCATAGGTGGAATTGCTGAGATCTGAACCCACATGATCTTGATCCATATTGCATACATATCACCAGAATGTAATACTGCTTCCTATTGTGACAGACCCTACGAAGATAACAGAATTCTACTTAGATCTAGAAGATATTTAGAAAGGTGGAAAGATATTTAGAAAGATATTAAGAAGTGAACAGCATATCTTGCAAGAGAACAAGATCAAAAAATGGATTGTGGGGCTGGGGATGTGGCTCAAGCAGTAGCACGCTCGCCTGACATGCACCGCGCTGGGTTCAATCCTCAGCACCACATACAAACAAAGAAATAAATATATTAAAATTCATTCTCTCTCTCTCTCTCTCTCTCTCTCTCTCTCTCTCTCTCTCTCTCTCTTTAAAAAAAATGGATTGGACTGTGCTTCAAGCCCTTTGAGTAAGCCTTCCTACGTGGGCAAAATTTTATTTTTGGCAGATATAAAAATTAGAATTAATCAATGATATTTACCATCTGGTTAATAAATGAGAGGAAAATGAAGTCTAAGTCACTCATAGAATTTAAGTCTACATGACTGGAAATACACTTCCCTTGGCATTAAGAGATAATTAACAGGGGCTGGGGATGTAACTCAAGCGGTAGCCTGCTTGCCTGGCTTGCGTTTGGCCCGGGTTCGATCGTGTCCGCCGAAAACTAAAAAATAAATATTAAAAATTCTCTCTCTCTCTCTCTAAAAAAAAAGATAATTAACATAGTGAATCAGTATTGTTCTTTTTTTTAATTGGTACCTTATAGTTACACCTAATTTAGGGGTTTATTTTTACATATTCATAACATAATTTGCTCCATTTCAATCCCCATAACTAACCCTTTTCCTACCTTCTGACCTTCACCTGATCCCTTTCCTCTACTCTATTGGTCTTCCTTCTATTAATTTAATTTTTAATTGGTGTATTGTATGTAAAAGTGGGATTTATTCTGATATATCCACACATGCACATGGCATAATTTAGCCAGTTTTATTCCATGACTCATCCCCTTGCCCATCCCTCATCCCCTCCCTTGAACCCAGTCCTCTATTTCATTGTTCTCCCTTCTATTTTTACAAGATCCTCTTTTTAAAAAATAATTAATTATTTCTTTCTAGCTCCCTAATATGAGAAAAAACATTAAACCTTTGACTTTCTAAGTCTGGCTTATTTCACTTAGTATGATATTCACCAGTTCCATCCATTTCCCAGCAAAAGACATAATTTCTTTCTTCCTTATGATTCAAATGCCACATTGTGTATATATTCAACCTTTTCTTTATCCATTTGCCTTTTGAGGGACACATAGTCTGATTTCCTTAACTTAGCAATTGTGTTGTGAATTGTACTTCTTGGTCATTTTCCCTACCTTCATTTAAATCCTTATTCCTTAAATCCATCATTACTATTATTTCCAGAATAATCTTACAAAAAGAAATACAAGTTCTTCTCATGCCTCAAAAATTCTTCAGTAGCTGCCTATTGAGAACAAATTAAAGTCCAATCTCCTTAAACAGCATTTCAGAACTTTATTGACCTAGTATAAATTCCTTCCCACTGTCCTTTCTAACACTTTCCCATACCATAGCTTCAGTTTGGCCACAGGAAATAACCCACTAGCCTCTGCAACACAGTCTCCTCAGCCTGGAAGAACCATCCTCCTTCACCTACCAAATATGTGATTCATCCTTTAAGACTCAAACAATTCAAAAAGAATTTCCATAAACTCCCACCCTCACGTGGGCTCTGTGAGCATATGCTTCACTTTCCCTCCTGTTACTACTGAGGGATTGTGATAAGTAAATCATCCCGGGGTGGGAGTATTAACAAAAGGACAGTGGTGGCCACTACCCCGAACTAGCGTGTTATAGATTTTTCAGAATTTCCCAGTAAACAGGAAATAATTTAAAGTGGTTTTTCCCCTGATAACTGAGTCAAACTTGTCTAGGGATAACTATCCACCAAGGCCTCTTAAATAGCTTTCAGGCAGTCATTTAACTCAGAAAAAAAGTAAAATTCATTCCTTTTTGACTGTCCCTATATGAGCTCATGTTTTCTTTTCTCACCCCCCCACATTCCTATTTCTTTTTTAAACATCTTAATGATCTTTTTCCCACATATATACATAAATCTTCGTGCACATAACTGAATAGATGGGAGACCAAACCTTCACTATGCAACAGACCGCACAACCACTCAGAAAAAACACTGCTCCCACAGTCAGCCCCCTCTCCTCCTGAATCATCAGCTTTTAACTTACACATTGTTCTCATGCCCTTACATGTACATAAGTTATTCCATTCTAAAATCCCCTTCCCTATCTTCATCAGTGACTTCATCTTCCATTTCTTTTTGGATTTTTCCATAAATACTTCTTAGATTCCTTCTTAGTCATCTCTTCCCACTCACACATAAACCTGTTCCCATCAGGCTTTTGCTCTCACCAATCACCAAAATAGCTTTCTCAAGGTCACCAGTGACCACCCTATTGCTTTTTGTAATGATCAAAGTTCACTCATCATCTTATTTGATTGATCTATCTGCAGTACTACACTCGGTTAATCACTCCTCCTGCTGGGGAACATTTTCTTGCCTACTCTTTCAGAATACAACATTCTCTTACTTTGGTTTGCTTGTTTCTGGATCAAATCACCAGTTAATGGACATTAGGGTTGTTTTTTATATTTGCTATTATTGTTAAAATTGTAATGAACATCATATATAATTGTTTTGTAGACATATGTTTCATCTATCTGGGATATTGCTATGCTATGTGACAAATGTATGTCTAACACTACAAAATACTGCCAAGCCACAAACATACATTGGAGAAAAGTAGCATCTTCAATAAATGGTGCTAGGAAAACTGGAAATCCATATGTAGGAGAATGAAATAGAACCGCTATCTCTTACCTTGACAACTCAAAGTGGATCAAGAGCCTAGGCATGACAACAAAGACCCTATGCCTACTAGAAAAAAAGTAGGCCCAACTCTCCATCATGTCAGCTTAAGAACTAACTTTCTCAACAAGATTCCTGTGATGAACAAAGTAAAATCAAGGATCAAGAAATGGGATGGTATCAAACTAAAACCTTCTTCACAACAAAGGAAACAATAACGTGAAGACAGCCTACAGAATGGGAGAGAATCTTTGTCACTTGCACCTCGGATAGAGCATTAATCTCCAGGATATAAAAAGCCTGAAAAAAAAAACATCAGAAAACAAATAGCTCAGTCAATTAATGGGCAAAGGAACTGAACAGACACTTTATACAGGAAGAAATATAAATGATCAACAAATATATGAAAAAAAGTTCAACTGATCTCTAGGAGTTAGAGAAATTCAAATTAAAACTACATTGAGATTCCATCTCACTCCAGTCAGAATGGCAATTATCAAGAATACAAGTAACAATAAAATTTGGTGAGGATGTGAGGGAAAAGCTACACTCACACATTGTTGGTGGGACTCCAAACTGGTGTAACCACTCTGGAAAGCAGTATGGAGATTCCTCAGAAATCTTGAAATGGAACCACTATTTGACCCAGTTATATCATATACCCAAAGGTATTAAAATCAGCATTCTACAGTGACTCAGCCACATTAAAGTTTAGAGCACCTCAATTCACAATAACTAAGTTATGAAACCAACAGATGAATGGATAAAGAAAATGTGATATGTATACACAATGGAGTATTACTTAGCCAAAAAGAAGAATGACATTATGACATTTGCCGGTAAATGGATGGAACTGGAGACTATCATGCTAAGTGAAAAAAGCCAATCTCAAAACACCAAAAGCCGATTATTCTCTCTCATATGTGAATACTAATAAACAATGTGCAGGTGTTAATAATAGAAGTTCACTGGGTTAGACAAAGGGGAATGAAGGGAAGAGCTGTGGGAATAGGAAAGACAGTAGAATGACTAGGATATAACTTTCCTATGTTCATATATAAATACTCCACCAATGAAATTCCACTTCATGTATAACCACAAGAATTGGATCCTAATTAGAGTAAGTTATTATCCATTCATGTATAATATGTCAAAATACACTCTATTATCTTGTATACCTAAAAAGAACAAATAAATTCTTAAAAAAAAAATAAGACATTGCCAACCTAGTTTTCAAAGTAATTACAACATTTTGCCTCCCCAGGTTAATGCAGAAAAATTGCTATTGCTCCACATCCTCACCAGCACTTGAAATTGTTCCTCTGGAAGAAGATGATAGAAGGGAGCTTGGCAGCAATTTCTAATCTCCTAGAAACACAGAAAGAAGTCAGTGAAGGAAAAGCAGAATTGAGAGGTGCGTGAAAAAATGAATGCTCTAAGATTCACTACTACAAAGTCTGAAACCTGGAGTGATTGGGAGCTTGGTTCCCAGGGGTGAAAATAAGTGCAGAGTTCCCTAACCCTGAACCCAAACCAGGGTGAGAGAAGGGGCAAGGGGCAACAGAGAAAAACAGAGAAAGGGAGCCGAAAAACTCAAGCTCACTCACTTAAAAACATTTAGAAAGGCAGACAAAATTTAAAGCATGATGGAAACTGCAATGTCCTTGAAGGATATAAAAGAGTTTAAAACCAAATAGTGAAAAGACATCTGGGGGGGGGGGGGGTGGGCAGCAATAGGGTATTCACAGCCATTTTATGGAGCCCTGAACCAACTAGTCACCCCCTTAAATCAACACAGCATCTTCCCACACCCAAACAGATGCAAATCAAACCACACAGAAGTCCACTGCAGCAGGATCACTTAAGGATTTGACTAAAAACAATTTCTAATTGGGTCACTAGTAGCATAGCCAAAAGTCGCTGAAAACCCCTCCCCCTCACTGGTGAACGGGGAATGGAATGGAACAGACCTGGGCCGGGGAAGTGCACCTAACTCACAACTCCACTCAGCCTCCTTGTGGGCGGGGCAGAGGTGATAAGCTCCTTGGGACCTCCATGGGGTCCAGGCAGAGATCAGCATCAAGACAGATTTAATCCTGAAGAGACAAAAGGAGATCCATTGTGACCACACCA
Organism: Spermophilus citellus; assembly: GCF_964194105.1. Taxonomy (NCBI): domain Eukaryota; kingdom Metazoa; phylum Chordata; class Mammalia; order Rodentia; family Sciuridae; genus Spermophilus; species Spermophilus citellus. The sequence goes on from NC_138197.1 coordinate 76,423,381, forward strand.
GCCCCCACAACTGACACTGGGCAAGGCACCATGGGAAGCCTAGAGACTGTCCCTGTGATCATAAGGCCACATGACAGGGAAGCTGCCTGAATATCCAGGAACATAGACAATGGGTTCCCAGATGGTGGCAGCCACTGATAGAAAGCCAATAAAGAAAACATTGCATGAGTACCCAGGAAAATTAAACAGAAGGTGCCTACAACCATATCCAGAGGGAGGTCAATTAACATGGAAAATTGCCAGATCCAAGACAGGAGGGAGTGACTGTTCCCAGCATTACTCAGCTCTGTTGAGAGCCACAGCCAAAGGGGCCCCAGCAAACTTCCAGCTGCCAGCAAACTTCCAGCTGCCAGCTGATGATTGGCTCACAGCACCCCAGCAGACTTCTAGCTGCCAACTGATTGGCTCCTCTGCAGTGATGCTCATTGGGCTGTTTCCACGCCCTTTTAGCCCAGGGAGCTGCTCACTGGGGGACTTTTTTGGCTCCGCCCACTCGACCCAGCCAATCAGCCTCAAGAGTAGGAGGAGTGGGGGAGGTTGAGAGGCTTGTGTCCCTGAAGAGCTGTGTGGTGGGGTGTACTGTGTTCTAAAAATAAAGTTCGTTTCTTTTGAAAAGTGGCTCCTGAATTGTGCCCAGCCAGACTGGGGCCCAGCCAGACTGGGGCACAGGTCAAAGTCTGGCCCATGGCCTCAACTGGCTCCTGAAAGGACATTGTTTGGAAACTGGCTGGACCTTGCCTCACTCAATACTCCAGAATCAGCATCTACTGTTCACAACCTGGGACAATGGAAAGTAGAACCCACATAAACTGAATTTCTTTACTGCTGCGCCCCAGAGAGTGATGTTGGCTAGCGTAATGCTTCTGCACCACAGAACACCCACTGGAAACTGCACAAACAGAATTGTGCTTATAGACATCCACCTGGCATTTACCACCATGAAAAGGATCCTGTAGAGGGAAACAGGTACATAGTGACTCACAGCAATCACAGAGACAATCCACAGCCAGCATCCTAAATTCCTGTACACAGTACAAATAACGAAAATATGAACACTGCACCTTCTGAGCATTCAGTTGCAGGCCCTTGAACTAACCAACCAGCACCAGATGGTGGGAAGCCTACAACAACTAGGGAAGTGGCTCCTGAGACCCAGCAACACTGGAGCAATCCACAGTCAAAGAATGATGGACATCTACTTAATGACCAAACCCCGATGCAATCCAAACCAGTATACAAAAAGAATTTTCTTCTCCTTGGCAAGTTTTGCTAAATAATTCTAATGACAACTTTGATCATATTATCACTCTTTAACTTGATTGATAGTTGTTGCCCTAATAGCCAACATCGTATCTTCAATTCATTTGAATTTATATCTTTTAATAGTTTAAAACAGTCATTGAAATCAGTCTTTCTATCATTGTTTCCCTAGATCTATTTTATACTTGCTCCTCTTACTCCCCATTTGTCCTCTTACATTATCTGCTACGATCTCAAATACCATCCATTTCTCTCTTACACCTTGTGTGTATTAATATTTTCTATCTTTCCTATCTTTCTCCTCACTTTCCCTCTTTTTGTCAAATCTTTCTTCTTACCCCCTTTTATCCAAATCTTTCTTCTTACCCCCTTTTAGCCAAATCTTTCTTCTTACCTCCTTTTAGCCATCATTTAATATTATAGAAATTTTACTATTTTAATAATTAATTTTTCAACCTAGTCCAGAATTTTACTACAAGTTTATACCAGATTTTAGGAATTATGGAGAACAGATTCAATAAGATTGTTGTTGTTGTTGTTGTTGTTCCATAAGTTTGAATGATTTGAGGCTTAGTTCTGAATTAATTGTAATAAATAGGTGTGAACGTCTAGTGCGTTCGGGTCCCTGGGTAAGGGTCGCGAAATAACTGGGACACAGGGGATGCAGAGCAAAGGCAGCAGTTGCGACTGCATGCTGAGATTTATTTGCAAGTTCCTTTTATATTCTTCTTCTAACAAAGCAAGCAATTAACATTTTACCCACATTGCCCAAATGTCATGCCTCAGCGGGTACACAGAGCTAAATTCAGATTGTTCCTGTTCATATGATAAGTACCCTCCCAAAGTTCTTTGTAAACATTATCTAATCCTCTGAGGATGCATTTGTTTCTTTAGAATGCACTGTTCCCAGGACAAGTATGCAGGAAGCTTCTTCCTCCTAGCCAAACCATGCAGAACTTGTGACTTGTGATAAGGGGAAGAGAACTTTTTCTCCTCCTAACTGAGGTTTGCCTCAGCTGACCTAAATCACAACTACAGCTCTTGCAACCTGTCAGGCCTGAGGGAGCTAAACTCTGCACACTCGAACCCCAACAAATAGGGTTTAGTGATTTCTATCAAATTGGTGTAAAACTGTGATCAACAGAAGTCACACATTGAGTTAAAGTATTGATATCTGGATATCAGTCCAACTCAGGGTTCTTAAGAGAAAGAAGTTCACAAAGTAGTCCCATGTTAAAAGAAGAAGTGATAATTTCCAAGTAGATGGTTAAACATATAAACAATATGAAAAAGCAAAGCAAAAATAAATAAATAAATAACCCACCCCAAACAGATCTCAATGCTTCGAAACTCACTACATCAACACTACAGTGGAGAAAATGTCAGCAAAAGAATTTATTCACAGTTGAAATGTTCATCATACTTAAAGAAGATCTAAGGAGTGAAAATAGAGAGAAAATAAAGGAAGTGAAAACTCACTTCAATAAAGAGATAGCAATTTTGAGAAAGAACCAAATCCTGAAAATGAAAGACTCAATAAACCAAATTAAAAATTCAATGGAAAGCATTAGTGATAGATTAGACCACTTTGAAGATAAATTTTCAGACCTTGAAGACAAAATAAAGAATACTGAATATAAAGTAGACCATACAGAAAACATTTTAAGAGACCATGAGCAGAATATTCAACAAATCTGAGATAACATCAAAAGGCCAAATTTAAGAAATCTTGGGGTATATGAAGGCTCTGAAATACAAGCTAAAGGGATGCACAAACTTGTCAATGAAATAATAACAGAAAAACTTTCCAAACTTAAGGATGAGATGGAAATTCAAATAAAAGAGGCATGTAGAATTTCAAATATAAAAAACACAGTAGATCCACTCCAAGACATATTATAATAAAAATACCTAACATACAAATTAAGGATAGAATTTTAAAATCTGCAAGAGAAAAATGGCTGGTTGCATTTAGAGCTAAACTTAAATGAATTTCAACTGATTTCTCAACTCAGACCCTAAAAGCCAGAAGGGCTTGGAATAATATATAACAAGCTCTGAAAGAAAATGAATTCCAACAAAGATTACTATACCCCGCAAAATTAAGTTTCAGAATTGATGGGGAAAAAAACCTTCCATGAAATCAGAAGCTAAAAGAATTCATAACCAGAAAGTCTACACTAAAAAATGTACTCAGTGAAGGAATTCATGAAGAAGAAACGAAAAATAAAAATGAAAAACGGCATAGGAATGAATTACAGTAGAAGAATAGTCAATTAAAGAGTGCAGTCAATTAAAGGACAGTATGAAGGTTTCTAAGAGGAAAATTTATAGCATTGAATTCAAGTCTGATTTAAATATTAGAAATACATCAAAATGAAATTAAATAAATACCTACTCTGTATAATATGGAGTGTAAATGACCGAAACTCTTCGGTAAAAAGACATATGTTGGAACACTGGATTTAAAACAAGACCCAAGCTGGCTGTGGTGGTGCATGCTTATAATACCAGTGACTCAGGAAGCTGAGGCAGGAGGCTAGCAAGATGCAAGCCAGCCTCATCAACTTAGTGAGACCCATTTCAAAATAAAAAATACAAAGGGCTGGGAATGTGGCTGAGTGGTTAAGCACTCCTTGGTTCAATCACTAATATTAAAAATAAATAAACACTCAACAATATCCTCTTTGCATGAAACTCACCTCACAGACAAAGATATCCACAGACTGAAGGTGAATGAATAGGAAAAAAATTATAACTTTATTTTATTTATTTTTATGTTTTATGTGGTACTGAGGATCGAACCTAGTGCCTCACCTGTGCTGGGCAAGCGCTTTACCACTAAGCTACAGCCCAAGCCCCAGAAAAAGATTTTTTAAAAAAGAATGGTAGTAGGAAATAAGCAAGGTTAGCTATTCTCACATCAAAATCAGTGAATTTCAAACCAAATTAATCAGAAGGGACAAGGTCCTTCTATATTGCTTAAAGAAATCATACAACAAGAAGATATAATGATTCTAAGTATTTGTGTCAAAACAATGGTGCATCTCTATATGTCAAACAAACTCTTTTCAATAATAAAAATCAAATAGACTACAACACAATAATGCCAGGTTACTTTAACATACTGCTCCCACCACTAGATAGATCATCAAGACTTAAATTAAAATTCCACAGAACTAAAAATATGATTAATAATATGTAATATTTCATCCATATATGTAAAATTTCATCCATATATGTAAAATTTCATCCATTAAAAACTGAATTCACATTCTTTTCAACAGCACATGGAATATTTTCCAAAATAGACCATATTTTAGGTCACAAACAAATCTTAGCAAACAAAAAAATCAGAGATAATATTTTATATTCTATCAGATCATAATGCAATTAAATTAGAAATAAGCAGTAAGATAAAAAAGACAGAAACAAATCTGGAGACTAAATAACACACTTTTGAATGATGAAATGACTGCAAAAGAAATCAGGGGAGGAATTTTAAAATTCTCAGAAGTAAAGGAGAACAGTGAGACAACATATCAAAATCTATGAGGCACTATGAAGATAGTTCTAAGAGAAAAGTTTAGAGCATTGAGTTCATACACCAAAAGAACAGAAAGATACCAAATAAGTAATCTAACATTACACTTCAAGACCCTAGAAAAAGAAGAACAAACCAACACCAAAATCAGTAGAAGACAGGAAATAATTAAAATCAGAGACAACTCAATGAATTTGAGAATAAAAAAACAATACAAAAGATCAACAGAACAAATACTTGGCTTTTTGAAAGGATAAACAAGATTAATAAACTAACCAAAGGAAAGAGATCACTCAGATTAACAAATTTCAATGTGAAAAAGGAAATATCATATAGACACTAATAAAAATCCAGAGGATCCTGAGGAATTATTTTGAAAATTTATACTCTGGACATAATAAAAAAGATGGCAGCAGGAAGTGAGTAAGCCGCTCCATGCTCCACACCGCCGTGCCCGCAGCGTATGTTGCCGCGTCTTAAAAGAAGAAGTAAAGATCATTAAAGGAGATCTGTCGACAAAGACTCAGCACCATGTCAAGAAAGGGGCCTAAGTGGAGTGAATCCGCCACGACTCCAGCCAAGGTGGAGTGAGTCCATCACGACCTCAGCGCAAGCAGTAAGGCTGCAGCCCCCGAGCTGCCCGGCTCCCTCGGCCCCTTCTCCTTCTTCTCTCTGCCTTTCCGCTTTGCTTCTCCCCCGCCGTCTCTCCTCCCACGCTCACTCCCTAAATCTAGATCTCAATTTCTTTCCCCCGCCCCGCCCGCTCTCTCTCGTGCCCAGTACCCAGCCCGATCGGGCCCCGAGGCGCTGCCTCCCCTCCCCCAGCCTGCACCCCCTCCCCGGGGGTCCCGAAGGCCACAGCTGGGCCACCTCAGCCACCACCGCCGCCGCTTCCCGCGGAGCACCTTACAGCAGACTCTTCACCGCACGAGTGAGCTGCCGAGTAAAACGGAACAGCTGATAAGATGAGTGACAATTTAAAATCTAAGTGATCCAACATGGCGGCGGACGCGGAGAGATCAAGTCTCTAACCCCTTCAGCTACGCGGGCATAGGGAGAAGTAAACTGTCAAAATACTGCTCGCTCAGGACCACTAGGCACTATTGAGCTGAAGGGGATCCCGGGCGAACAGTCTGCCCTTCTCAGAACACACCAAGCCCAGATTGGCTGCATTCTAGCTCCGGTTTGCCTGCTTCTCATGACTCAGTACTAATGATCCCACTGAAATAACTAGTCTGCCCACCTGAACTCACAGAGTTAAAAGCCAACTGAGCACGATAGCCAGACCGAGGGAATCAGGAGTGACGTGGGACTAGCAGAGCAGAACTCCCGGCTATCGCTCCCACCAGTGCTGACAACAGAGGTCCCTTGCACCAGCTACCAGGGGAGTTGCTACCTGAGGGCAAACAAATTCGCTGGGGGTCCTCAGCCCCAAGCCCTACAAACTTAGGGTCTGAGGGAGGCAAACAGAAAGGGTGTGCCCAGGCATCCATAAAAACAGGGCTCCCAGGAACAGCAGACCCGGCGTGTAGCCACTATTGTGGTGAGCGTCACAGGTGAGCGGGGCCTGGCTTGAGGAACCACAAGAGAAGGCCCTAGGCACTCAGGATTGGAGACCCGCACAGTCTGGGAAGAAGAGCTGAGGCACAGTGATAGGTTCCCACATATCAAGAAGAGAAGCCTGGCCCAGTGGGCATAGCTCCACCTACTGGAAGAGAAGTTAATCGAGCTCTATGACTGCATTTATTATTTTTTTTAATGATTATTGTTAGTATTTTTTTTATTTTATTTTCGCTTTTTGTTGTTGATATTGTTGTTGTTCTTTAACTTTCTTATTAATGGTTTCAATTTTTAATTCTTTTTATTTTATTATTATTACTATTATTTTTTAAACTTCAATTTCCATTCTTTTATTATCATTATAATTTTTGGGGGGGTTAAATTTTTATTTTTTCGTTTTTTATTTCTTTCTTTTCACTTTTTTTCTTTTGTCTTTTCATTTCTTTTCAATTTTCTTATTCCCCCTTTCTTGAATTCTACCTGCCTACACTCATTCTCTTTAGTGACTTCTTTCCTTCCCTTCTAATATCTCTCCTCCCAAACATCAAATAAATTTACAAGAGTAAACAGTAACTCAGCAGTCAAACAGAACAAGAAGTAACATGAGCATAAAAAAGCAAGGAAGAAAAGGAGTAGAAACAATGAAGGACAGCCTAAATATTCAGGAGGACCTAGAGTCATCAGAAAAATGGCCATATAAAGAACTCAAGGAACACCTTAGACAGATGGAAAGGAACCTTAAAGATCACATTGAAAATGAATTACATAAACAGATAAAAGAAGAAGTTAAGCACCTTTATCAGGACATAGAGATTATAAAAAAAAATCAAACAATGATTCTAGAAATGAAGGAAATGATAAACCAAATTAAAAACTCAATCGAGAGTATCACTAACAGAGTGGAGCAAGTAGAAGCCAGAACGTCAGATAATGAAGACAAAATATATCATCTTGAAAAGAGTCTAGCCAACTCAGATAGGCTGGTAAAAAATCATGAGAAAAACATCCAAGAGATTTGGGATAACATAAAAAAACCAAACTTACGAGTCATCAGGATAGAGGAAGGCACAGAGATTCATACCAAGGGAATGAGTAACCTGCTGAATGAAATAATTACAGAAAACTTTCCAGAAATAAAAAAGGAAACAGATATACAAGTTGTAGATGCCTACAGGACACGGAGCACACAAAATCACAGTAGACCAACGCCAAGACACATTGTTATGAAGATATCCAATATACAGAACAAAGAGAAAATATTAAAAGCTACAAGAGAAAAGAGGCAGATTACATTTAGAGGTAAACCAATAAGGTGAACAACAGATTTTTCATCACAGACACTGAAAGCGAGAAGATCCTGGAACAACGTATTTCAAACACTGAAAGACAATGGATGCCAACCAAGAATTCTGTATCCAGCAAAATTAAGCTTCAGGAATGACAACAAAATAAAAATCTTTCAAGATAAACAAAAGCTAAAAGAATTTGTACCCAGAAAACCAGCATTGCAAAGCGTCTTGAGCAAAACACTACACGAGGAAGAAACGAAAAACAATAACCAAAACCATCAGTGGGAAGTGCCTCGGTAAAGACAGAGGACAGGGGGAAAGCTAATCATGGAGAAACAAACTAAATTAGAAAAAAAAAGAGATAAATAATCAAACATGGCAGGAAGTACAAACCATATATCAATAGTAACTCTAAACGATAAGGGCTTAAACTCTCCAATAAAGCGACATAGGCTGGTAACATGGATTAAAAAAACAAATCCAACATATGCTGCCTCCAGGAGACACATCTGATTGGAAAAGACATACACAGGCTCAAGGTAAAAGGTTGGGAAAAAATATACCACGTACACGGTCCTCGTAAGCAATCAGGGGTGGCCATTCTCATATCAAATAAAATCTACTTCAAGACTAAGTTAATCAAAAGGGATAAGGAAGGACATTATATACTGTTAAAAGGAACCATTTACCAACAAGACATAACAATCATCAATATTTATGCACCAAATAATGGCGCTGCGACGTTCATAAAACAAACTCTCCTCAAGTTCAAGAATCAAATAGACCACAACACAATAATCATTGGTGACTTCAACACACCTCTCTCACCATTGGACAGATCCTCCAAATAAAAGTTGAATAAAGAAACTATTGACCTCAATATCACAATCAATAACCTAGACTTAACTGACATATATAGAATATATCAACCATCATCAAGTGGATACACTTTTTTCTCAGCAGCACATGGATCCTTCTCAAAAATAGACCATATATTATGCCATAGGGCAACCCTCAGTAAATATAAAGGGGTGGAGATAATACCATGCATTTTATCAGATCATAATGGAATGAAACTGGAAATCAATGATAAAAGAAGGAAGGAAAAATCCTACATCACATGGAAAATGAACAATACGTTACTGAATGATCAATGGGTTACAGAAGACATAAAGGAGGAAATCCAAAAATTCTTAGAGATAAATGAAAATACAGACACAACATATCGGAATCTATGGGACACAATGAAAGCAGTTTTAAGAGGGAAATTCATCGCCTGGAGGTCATTTCTCAAAAAAAGGAAAAACCAACAAATAAATGAGCTCACACTTCATCTCAAAGCCCTAGAAAAGGAAGAACAAAACAACAGCAAATGTAGCAGAAGGCAAGAATTTATTAAAATCAGAGCGGAAATCAACGAAATTGAAACAAAACAAACTATTGAAAAAATTAACAAAAGTAAAAGTTGGTTCTTTGAAAAAATAAACAAGATCGACAGACCCTTAGCCATGCTAACAAAGAGAAGAAGAGAGAGAACTCAAATTACTAACATATGAGATGAAAAAGGCATTATCACAACAGATGCTACAGAAATACAGAAGACAATTAGGAATTATTTTGAAAACCTATATTCCAATAAAATAGAAGATAGTGAAGACATTGATAAATTTCTTAGGTCATATGATTTGCCCAGACTGAGTCAGGAGGATACACACAATTTAAACAGACCAATATCAATGGACGAAATAGAAGAAGCAATCAAAAGACTACCAACCAAGAAAAACCCAGGACCGGATAGGTACACAGCGGAGTTTTACAAAACCTTTAAAGAAGAATTAATACCAATACTTTTCAAGTTATTTCAGGAAATAGAAAAAGGGGGAGCTCTACCAAATTCATTCTATGAGGCCAACATCACCCTGATTCCGAAACCAAAGATACCTCAAAGAAAGAAAACTACAGACCAATATCTCTGATGAACCTAGATGCAAAAATCCTCAATAAAATTCTGGCGAATCAGATACAAAGGCACATCAAAAAAATTGTGCACCATGATCAACTAGGTTTCATCCCTGGGATGCAAGGATGGTTCAATATACGGAAATCAATAAATGTTATTCACCACATCAATAGACTTAAAGATAAGAACCATATGATCATCTCCATAGATGCAGAAAAAGCATTTGACAAAGTACAGCATCCCTTTATATTCAAAACATTAGAAAAACTAGGGATAACAGGAACTTACCTTGACATTGTAAAAGCTATCTATGCTAAGCCTCAGGCAAGCATCATTCTGAATGGAGAAAAATTGAAGGCATTCCCTCTAAAATCTGGAACAAGACAGGGATGCCCCCTATCACCACTTCTATTCAATATAGTTCTCGAAACACTGGCCAGAGCAATTAGACAGACGAAAGAAATTAAAGGTATAAAAATAGGAAAAGAAGAAATTAAATTATCACTATTTGCGGATGACATGATTCTATACCTAGAAGACCCAAAAGGGTCTACAAAAAAATACTAGAACTAATAAATGAATTCAGCAAAGTGGCAGGATATAAAATCAACACACATAAATCAAAGGCATTTCTGTATATCAGCGACAAAACTTCTGAAACGAAAATGAGGAAAAACACTCCATTCACAATATCCTCAAAAAAAATAAAATACTTGGGAATCAACCTAACAAAAGAGGTGAAAGACCTATACAATGAAAACTACAGAACCCTAAAGAGAGAAATAGAAGAGGATCTTAGAAGATGGAAAAATATACCCTGTTCATGGATAGGCAGAACTAACATCATCAAAATGGCGATATTACCAAAATTCTCTATAGGTTTAATGCAATGCCAATCAAAATCCCAACGGCATTTCTTGTAGAAATAGATAAAGCAATCATGAAATTCATATGGAAAAATAAAATACTCAGAATAGCATAAACAATTCTAAGCAGGAAGTGTGAATCAGGTGGTATAGCGATACCAGATTTCAAACTATATTACAGAGCAATAGTAATAAAAACAGCATGGTACAGGTACCAAAACAGGTGGGTGGAACAATGGTACAGAATAGAGGACACAGAGACTAATCCACAAAGCTACAACTATCTTATATTTGATAAAGGAGCTAAAAACATGCAATGGAGGAAGGATAGCATCTTCAACAAATGGTGTTGGGAAAACTGGAAATCCATATGCAACAAAATGAAACTGAATCCCCTCCTCTCGCCATGCCCAAAAGTCAACTCAAAGTGGATCAAGGAGCTAGATATCAAATCAGAGACTCTGTGTCCGATCTACATATTGTGGGGTCGGGCTCCAAATTCCTTAATAGGACACCCATAGCACAAGAGTTAATAACAAGAATCAACAAATGGGACTTAATTAAACTTAAAAGTTTTTTCTCAGCAAGAGAAACAATAAGAGAGGTAAATAGGGAACCTACATCCTGGGAACAAATCTTTACTCCTCACACTTCAGATAGAGCCCTAATATCCAGAGTATACAAAGAACTCAAAAAATTAGACAATACGAAAACAAATAACCCAATCAACAAATGGGCCAAGGACATGAACAAACACTTCACAGAGGAGGACATACAATCAATCAACAAGTACATGAAAAAATGCTCACCATCTCTAGCAGTCAAGGAAATGCAAATCAAAACCACCCTAAGATACCACCTCACCCCAGTAAGATTGGCAGCCACTATGAAGTCAAACAACAATGAGTGCTGGCGAGGATGTGGGGAAAAGGGTACTCTTGTACACTGCTAATGGGTCTGCAAATTGGTGCGGCCCATTTGGAAAGCAGTATGGAGATTCCTGGGAAAGCTGGGAATGGAACCACCATTTGACCCAGCTATTGCCCTTCTCGGACTATTCCCTGAAGACCTTAAAAGAGCACACTACAGGGATACTGCCACATCGATGTTCATAGCAGCACAATTCACAATTGCTAGACTGTGGAACCAACCTAGATGCCCTTCAATAGATGAATGGATAAAAAAATGTGGCATCTATACCCCATGGAGTATTACACAGCACTAAAAAAATGACAAAATCACGGAATTTGCAGGGAAATGGATGACACTAGAGCAGATTATGCTCAGTGAAGCTAGCCAATCCCTAAAAAACAAATACCAAATGTCTTCTTTGATATAATGAGAGCAACTAAGAACAGAGCAGGGAGGAAGAGCATGAAGAAATGATTAACATTAAACAGAGACATGAGGTGGGAGGGAAAGGGAGAAAAAAAGGGAAATTGCATGGAAATGGAGGGAGACCCTCATTGTTATACAAAATTACATATAAGAGGTTGTGAGGGGAATAGGATAACAAACATGGAGGGAAATGAATTACAGTAGATGGGGTAGAGAGAGAAGATGGGAGGGGAGGGGAGGGGGGATAGTAGAGGATAGGAAAGGTAGCAGAATACAACAGTCACTAATATGGCAGTATGTAAAAATGTGGATGTGTAACCGATGTGATTCTGCAATCTGTATTTGGGGTAAAAATGGGAGTTCATAACCCACTTGATTCTAATGTTTGAAATATGATATGTCAAGAGCTCTGTAATGTTGTGAACAACCAAAAAATAAATAATAAATAAAATTTTAAAAAAGAAAAGAAAATTTATACTCTGATAAATTAGAAAATCATAAGATATCAACATTTTCCTAGAGACATATGACCTAACCAAATTGAATTAGGAGGATATAGAAAACTTACACAGTCCAATATCAACTCATAAAACTGAAGCAGCCATCAAGAAACCTTTCAATGAAGCAAAGACCTGGACTGGACAGGTTATTAGGCAAGTTCTACCAGACCTTTAGAGAAAAATTAATACTAATATTCCTCAAATTATTTCATTAAATATGAAAGCAGGAACAGCACCAAATTAATTCTATGAAACCAGCATTGCCCTGATACCAAAACTATACAAAGACACATCAAGAGTAGAAAACATCACACCAATATCCTTGATGAATACAGATGCAAAATTTTATAATAAAATATTGGCAAACCACACACAAAAATACATTAAAAAGGTGGTGCACCATAATCAAGTGGATTTCATTCCAGGGATTCAAGGTTGGATCACTAATGGAAATCAGTAAATGTAATTCACCACATAAATAGACTTGTGGTCGTAATACTAAGAACCTAAAAGAATCAGTTTTTTTTAATATTGGTAATAATCCACAATGAGCATACACTTATTATTCTCATTGAAAAGAAAGTATTTGCATTTCCTGAACCAGGAAGTGCAGACCATTACTGAATCACTCACAGTTTCATGCCACTAAATGGTTTACCTAGGGTTTACCTATCTTATTCCAGGGCCCACACTCATATCTATGACCTCCTGCAATTAACCTAGATGGACCCACTAGAGGAGATTAAAGGGTAGATTTTTCAAGTAGCCTCAACCACATTCAGATGGGGGGAAAGGGGTAAAGAGAGGAACAAAACTGAAATCCTCAATTCTAAGCTATCTCCTCTCACCCACAATCCCCTCCTCCACCACTTGTAAATGTAAGACCCAAAACTATGAAACTGCTAGAAGAAAACATAGATGGGAAAGCCCCATAATGCTGGTATAGGTGATGGGTTTTTTAAAATCTGACCTCAGGAGCACAGATAATAAAAGAAAAATTAGACTGACGGGATTACATTAAACTAAAAGCTTCTGTACAGCAAAGTAAGCAATCAATGGGGTTTAGAAACAACCCACAGATTGGAGGAAACTATTTTCACATTGATAAGGGATTAATATCCAATGCAAATACCTCAATAATAAAATGAACGCTTATATACTGTTGATGGGAATATGGGTAGTACAACCATTATGGAAAACAAGAAAACAATCCCACCAAAAAAAATTTTAAAAGACATTTACCATATAATCCAGCAATCCTACAAATGGGACTATACCCAAAGCAAGTGAAATCAATATGCTGAAGAGAGCTTCACTCACATGTTTACTGCAGCATTATTCACAATAGTCAAGATATGGACTCAGTATGAGTATACTGCAGTGGATTAATGGATAAAGAAAATCTGATGTATACAATGTTTACAGCACCTCAACTTACAATAGCCAAGCTATGAACCCAATCTAGGTATCCTTCAATAGAAGAATGGATAAAGAAAACGTGGTACATTTGCACAATGAAATATTACTCAGCAATAAAGAAAAATGAAATCATGGCATTTACCAGTAAATGGATGGAACTGAAGACTGTTGTGCTAAGTGAAATAAGTAAATCCAAAAAACAAAAAAAAAAAAGCCAAATGTTCTCTCTGATATATGGATGCTAACACACAACAAGGGTCAGGAGGGACGAATAGAAGTTCATTGGATTAGACAAAAGGGGAATGAAAGGAAGGGAGTGGGGATGGGACTAGAAAGATAGTAGAATTATTGGGACATAAATTTCCTGTATTTATACATGAATACATCACAGTGTATTTCCACATCATGTGCAACCGCAAGACTGGGACTCTAGTTAGAATAAGATTTACTCTACAAATTTATACTATGTCAAAATAAACTGTACTTTCATGTATATCTAAAAAGAATAAATAAAAAGAAACTTGAATTTGTATTTTAAGAAGAAAAAATGTGATGAATAAACGATAAAATTCTCTCATTTGCAACAATATATATGAACTTGAAAGACATTATGTGGTGATATAAAGCCAATGAAGAAATAGAAAAGTCATTATATCACTCACATGTGCGTACCTGGGACTCATTGGGGCTTGGAGTGGATTGCAGAGTAACTAACTAGTAGAAGAACACAAAATTTTAGGTAGACAGAATAAGTTCAGGAGATAATTTGGACAACAGAATAACTGTAGTTAATGACAATATATTGTAGTCTTAAAATAAGAAACAGTAGAAATTGTGCACTTACCACAAAAATTATAATTATGTGAGGTAATACATTCATTGGTTAGCTATATTTAACCATTTCACAGCCTATCTATATTTCAAAACATGGTGCATGTTGTACACAATGATACCTAGGTTTTCCATCAATTAAAAAATAAATAAAAATATATCAAATCAATAGCTAAATGCCCTAAATATGAGACATGAAACTTTACAATACTTCATTCAAAATATCAAAGCTTTCACAGATTGTCTGTATCCTACATTGTTCCTGACTGTGAGTTTTATCTTCAGATGGACCCAATATGCACTCAATAGTTGCCAACGTAATGGTGTATAGTTTCTAGCAGCTGAAGTCCATGAATGACTATGGTCATCATGGCAGATACAGAGATCCCACAAACAATGAGAAGAGGACATTAAACCCTCTAGACTGAAGAAGGCTCTGGGTGGCACTAATGGGAATTCCTGTTGTATGAGAATTTAGACACACTCTAGCACCTTTTTCTGTTGGATGGCCCACCCTTAGGGGAATTATTGGTGGTTAACAGCATAAAGGATGGAAATAAAATCTGTAAATGAGGAATGCATTGCCTCTGAGAAGTATGTAAACAGTGTGGGGCCCTTGGATCATCCTTGGGCTGACTAGTAATTTTTCTGACATGGTCGAGGCCTTCAATTTTATGGGAAGCAATTACTCAACCTCAACAGAAAAGTTCTATGACATGAGTTTATATATGCCGTGCAAGTATATCCTTGGAATTTCCTCAAATAAGGACATTGTCAGTGTAATATGAGACATGTCTTCCTAGAAAGGTTGGATGTGGTTAAGACGTGCCTGTATCCAATTGTAACAGCAAACTGTTTTCCAGTTGCAATAATTCTATGACATTGAGTTTTGGAAATCCCTTATAAAATACCATTCACTTATAACAGGTTTGAGCTCTGGACACCTGGCTTGTTAAAAGATAAACAACAGGAACATTATCAAGGCCAGGCCCACCCATCCCCAAGAGTCTCACTCCATGGCTCTCAACTTATCCACAAACCTCGTGGCTAAGTCATATTCGCTTGTAGAATCCTTATATCATGGTCTCTGGAGCCTCTCTTCTCAGCCATATGCTTACAATTTGTTCTCAAAATTGTCAACAACTGAGGTTCATTATCACATTTTGAATTTGAGTCCACAGGGCATCTTTAGCTTCTTCAGGAAATTGATCCCCATGCGTCTTCTCTAAAGAGAACAGATAAAACCTCTGTCACTCTTGGTAACATGGAAACTGCAAAGAAGCCTTTTGCCTGCCTTCTTACACATAAAATTTCTTGGGACAGAAATATAAGAAATTCTGATTCTCTCAAAGTCTTCCAATTCTATAACTGCTGGTGGAAAGTGTTGGGTTTTTGGTTGTTTTTTTTTTTTTTTAAGTGCTTAGGATTTAACCCAGCACCTTGCTTTTGTTTTTTATTATATGTACGAAGGACTGTGCCAGGAACTATCATTTGATTCTGGTATGTACTCTTGGAATGGAAGATAATATTCTTTTCTAGTTAAGGCCCACAACTTTGGATACTTCCAAGGACAGAATGTGGAAGGCAATCTAAGGTTGTATGTGAAAGCCAATAGGAAGCATGTCAGATTTAAGATTACTCAGAGATTCACATGGCACACTTTATCTTTGTCTTACCTCTTAGGAATGACAAGGTATACTGCACCCTACACACATTTAGATTGTCTAATGTATGAGCATCTTGTACTTTTAAAGTCACCAATGTTATAATTCTGTTAATGTGGGTCATGAAAGCAATCAATTGTAAAAAATCTGGAATAAAATGCAATACTTGTCAAAGATCACAGGTTAGCATAAAGAGGCAAAGGAGGATTGTTAGAGACCCAGTTCAATGTTTAACATCACCTATTACCTCTAAAATCTATATGAGAGAATATAGAGATTAATGAGAATAATTTTGATATGATTTTTCTAACATTATGCATGAGAATTGGAGGGACCACTTAACCTTGTCTTTGCTTTTTTATCAGAAAAATCTAAAAATGCATAAAGAATATCTAGACAAAGTTTCCTTCCCTGGAAATACGAATTTATCTATAAAAAAAAACTCTTATTGTTTAAAAAATAAGAATTACGTGGGGACCTCTCTTCCTGATCTCCATATTCTAAGAATAGATGGCAATTTGGGCATGATGAACTGTCACCCCCTGGTGCCACTGAGGACACTTTAAAACAGTGCAAAATCCATTCTGTGATGCTGTCTGTGCATTGCTCAATAACTCAATTCTCAAGAGTGTATTTCAAATCAAGGTCCTGGAGGCACTGATGGTAAGAGACTTATAATAAAATGATAATTAGCATGATTTATTTATACCTAAGCTTTATCAGGCAGGAGAAAGTCTCACGGTATAAAATCAGAAGTTATTCAGCATTGCCCATTTGGGGGGAAGTCTTACTTGTTCCTGAAACAAGGAAGTCAGATATTTGGACAGTGATGAGATGGGGATCTACAGCAGATATCCACTGAAGCAAAAAATTTCAGAGAAATCAAAGAAACAGAAAACAGCATCAGGTGGAAATATTTCTACCAAGAGTGAGAAGTAAGAGATTATTAATAGAGTCAGAGGAAAGTGCTTTAAATGTGGAGGTTTCATAAGCACTTTGAGAGGAAAGAATAGTTCGAAAAACATTCATTTGAAAAAAAAAATTGTTGGGTAATTATTCTATTATTTCTTTTGTTAAGTGCCTGGGAATATATAAATTTGAGGAATTACAAAGACTTTAGGAATAAGGTCACTTATATAAAATATATGGGGCTTCCATGGAGGCAAGTATAATCCAAGGAACACTGATTTGGGCTGATACGATGAAGAGCAATGTGTGACCTCATTCTGTTCTTAAAATAAGCCTTATCTCTTCTACTGGGGAATTCTGCAGTTTTCATCTTTCTCACTTTTCCCCTCTTAGATCTGCTGGAGGTCAACTATGAAAAACAGGACCATGCTGACTGAATTTATTCTACTGGGCCTCACGAGTCAACCTGAACTTCAGGTGGTGATGTTCATGTTTCTGTTTATCACCTACATGCTCAGTGTCCTAGGAAATCTAACTATCATCATCCTCACCTTACTGAATTCTCAGCTCCAAACCCCCATGTATTTCTTCCTCCGGAATTTCTCCTTCTTAGAAATTTCCTTCACATCCATTTTTATTCCCAGATTTCTGACCAGCATGACAACAGGAAATAAGGCCATCAGCTTTGCAGGCTGCATCACTCAGTATTTTTTTGCTATATTTCTTGGGGCAACAGAGTTTTACCTCCTGGCTTCCATGTCCTATGATCGCTATGTGGCCATCTGCAAACCCCTGCATTACCTGACCATTATGAGCAGCAGAGTCTGCACACAGCTTGTGCTCTGCTCCTGGCTGGGGGGATTCCTCGCTATCTTACTGCCAGTCATCTTGATGAGTCAGGTAGCTTTCTGTGCCTCCAATGTTCTGAATCATTATTTCTGTGACTATGGGCCCCTCCTGGAGCTGGCCTGCTCAGACACAAGCCTCTTAGAAAGGATGGTCATGCTCATGGCTGTGGTGACTCTAGTGATTACTTTGATTCTGGTGACAGTTTCTTACACATACATCATCAGGACCATTCTGAAGATCCCTTCTGCCCAGCAAAGGACAAAGGCCTTTTCCACTTGCTCTTCCCACATGATTGTCATCTCCCTGTCTTATGGCAGCTGCATGTTTATGTACATTAATCCCTCTATAAAAGAAAGAGGTGCTTTCAACAAAGGAATAGCTGTGCTCATTACTTCGGTCACCCCTGTGTTGAATCCCTTTATCTATACTCTAAGAAATCAACAAGTAAAGCAAGCCTTCAATGACACTGTCAAAAAGATTGTAAAGTTTTAAGAAAAAAAAAGATGAAAAATGTATTTCCACTTCATAGAAATATTTTGAGAGTCTACTAAATATCAAAGGCTTAACTGGCCCCTGAAAATAAAAATACAGAAATCACATGTTCTAATGTTCAAGGAATCTACAGTCCAGAGGTAAGGTGTGTAAACTGTAAATTTTTGGATAAATTTACAAAAACATGACATAGTAAGTGTTACTAGAAAAGGGTTAATGAACCCAGCAAAAGAACAGTTGGGAAGAATTAACTCTTCCTTCCAGAAATGACTTCAAATTTAAGAAGCAAAACACTGCTTTTTTGAGAGAAGAGTTTGGAGTGACAAAGAAGGCCAGATTGTAAAGTGTATAATTGCAAACTGTGGAGTTAGTTGAGTTTTATGAGTCAAAAGGAGTCTTAAAAAACACCATGTGGCCATCAAAATTTTTTCAAGGGGAGAGGTATTGGCCTTTTTCCTCAGCCTCAGAGACTGTGCTTCCATTAAAGTGTAATTCCAATTCTCTCCCTTTATCATTTAGGTTTCAGTTATAGCCATTGCAACCTTCATCCTTTTGTAAGTGGAAAATGAAAGGAAAGAATATACATGTGGTCCACATTATTCAAATTAGAAGAAAATTTTTTAGATATTGTCACCTTACATGTGTCCTTTCTAGAGGTTAGGGTTAAAAGAGGCTCCTAGAGGAAGGTTGGGAGCCTCTCTGTTTGTGCCTCTCCTTGACAGAATCTATTGTTTAATTTCTTAGATGACATCTTTTTAAGTTAACAGCAGGAGATCTGCTTCCTCTCTCTTTCATAGTTCCTGGTGATCTTTTTATTTGTATGTATTAGTTGGAAACATTAATGGAGTTCAGTGTCATATTTCAATTACATGCAAACAGTATACACTAATCAAATCCAGCCTCCCTTTATCCTATTATGATTTTATTTTCATCTTTTTGTTTATATTAATTAGATATTAGAAAAGACAAATTCTATGATCTGCTTCATTCCTTTAACTTTCCCTCAAATATACTGTTTTTGTTGCTAACACAAACCACCATGGATAACTATTTTGTAAAGTGAAAAGAATGTAAGATATGAATACAGTTTTCTATCTAGAATGTTCCAAATTATGGGTCTTGAAAAACAGCTGGGAATAGACTCCCCTACCAAAAGAAGTGGACACATGGATTCAAGATAACAACTTAAATTTTAACGGGTGTTGGTAGGACCTTGATTTCAATGGAAGGACTTTTTCTAATCTGAGCATGTCTACATAGTTTGATGCTATCCTAACACACTGTGGGATGTTGTTTACTGTTTTGAGTACAAAAAGTGGAACATAATCCAGTATATTGACATACTTTATCTGTTTTAACATGAGCAGCATATTGCTTCTCAAGCATTTAAGGAAAAGTTGGATTATATTGATCATGAGAACAAATTGTCAGACCCACAGAAAGTATTGGCGTCTATGTTGTATTTCTGAATAAAAAGTCTTTTATGGAAAGCCTCTGCTATTTTGAATATCTGGGTTCTTTTATTGCTAGAAATTAGTAATTAATTTGACTTTCAATATATTCCGGATTCACTGAGCTATCTTTTAATTGGTACAGAAATGTTCTTAAACAGTCACACCTGCATTATTAAGAGCCTCCACATCCAAATGTCTCCGAAAACCTGTGTGGTAAACCGGTTTAAAACACAGGCTTTATTCAAATCCCAGATTATCAATGATCTATCAGAATTACCTAGATTTAGTTACTTGACCTTTAAAGGGCTTATCTTTCTCAACTGTACAATGTGGATATTAATAGTGTCTATTTTATAGGGTACCTTAAGAATTAAATAAAATAACAGACATAAAATAGAGAGCCAGTATTTGTGATTTAATAATAACCACTTAATTGTAAACCATCATAACCACATAATTGTAACAATATCTTTTTTGAAGAACTATAGCTTAACTAAGAACAGATATTAAATTGATTGGTTTAATATAAATAGGACTCTAAAACATAGGCCATTTCATTTCTACATGAAATCCTTCTTCAACAAGACCAATATAGTTCCACTCCTCCTGTGTCTCAGTGCATGTTTGGATTGCCAGATTTGTGAAAGTCCCGCCCATATTACAAATGAAAATATCAGAATGCTCAGAAATGGGTTGTAAGAATTGGGTTAACACTAGACTTATGTATACTGGATATCTATGGGAAAGAGTGGATGAATATTCTGGGACAGAGAAGTAAGCACACCAAGTAAGTCAAAGTCTATAATCATAAGGCAAGACATCACTGTTTTCACAATCTAAGCATTTAGAAATGAATTTGGGAAGGAAAAAAATTACCTTCCCAAAATGCAAAATATAAAAAACAATTCATGTTATTCTGAAGGTGTTCATCTAGACTGGCTTTATGTTCATACATTCTTGGAATATAATCTAGGTCAGAGATAAGCAAAAGTAATGATTTCATTGATTCTGAGACTGAGTTACTGGAATGTTCAATACTAAGTATGTGAATTGATGAGTTTTATTCCTGCTATCAATACTGTAGACAAGAATCAAAAGATACAGATTTAGGTACCTAGTAGTCTCAGTATAATTTCATTGCAGTGCTAGGGTGAGATTATGAAAATGAGGGAGGGCTGATCTGCCACACTTGGACATTCATGTTCCCATTGCCTCTTCTTAACACCTCCAGAGCTTGCGGACTTATGGCTTTGAAATCTAAAGAGGTGGTCAACTCCAATGCCAAATGTGAACAAAGAGTTCAAAGGAAAATTCTAAAGAAAAAAAAATTTAGGAAATCTGCTAAGGTAGAACAAAGAGATGGTTGAGAACAGTTCTGTAATACCATGAGTACTCTGGCCTAAGGACCATCTTCAATCCTTTCTTTAAAATCACCCAGAAGGTCACAAATGAGAGCTTGAGCATCTGTTCATACCTATCAATAGGGAGTACAGATGAAACTCTACTAGAATCATAACTCTGAAATTAATACCATCACTCATCTGAGGAACTGACCACTGGGGGAGGGGCGAGATCTTCCCTGGACAATATATGATGTAAAGGAGATTATTGAAACAGAAGCATCAAAATTTTTAAATCAGTATAATATTCTGAAAAAATATATGGAAGATACTGATACTATTAAAAACATAAAAATTAAGAGGTTAAAATATTGCTAAAAAGCACAATAAATGAAATGAAAAAAAATGAGAGTAATACTAGGAGAGGTAGAGTCAAAGCATACACAACAAGATAAAATTTAAGTTCTGGTAAAATATCCAAATACAACCAAAGACAATAAAAATATTTGACTAGAGAGAGATTATAGGTAAGTACATATATAGGTAATAAATGATATATAGACACCTAAAGACAAGTGCAATTGCCAAAATAAATCTAGATAATGGGAGTCATAGGCAAAGGGAAATAGAATAATGGCAATGGGTATCATAAAATGTGATGTAGGATGGAAAAAGAAAGAGTAGAACTTTAAAAATCAGGCATCACATGTACTAGAACAATAATTTTAAAAACCTCAGAAGGTTTGCCGCACACACACGAAAAAAATTGAAAACAATTTTTAAAGAAACAAAAAAGAAGGGAGATAAATCCAGAAGGATGATGAAAATGATATGAAACATTAAAATGATAACATAATTTATATTATCTATAAGTATATTTTAAAAAAATAAGACTCAAGAAAAAAGAAAATATGTCTATAACTAGAAATAAAATTCTATAAAACGCATGATGGGATTGCAAAGAAAGACCAAAGTAACATATAAGAAAGATAATATGGTCAAAGGAAGAAATAAAAAGCATAAATTAATCAGAAGATGAAAATGAACATGCATGAGTCTTAAAGTATCCATGATAAAAATAAGAGGTAACTGAGCTGGGACTAGGACTCAATGACAGAGCACTTGCCTTGCATATGTGAGGTATTGGGTTAGATCCTCAGCACCACATAAAAATAAATAAAATAAATATATGGTGTCCATCTAAAAATTTTTTAAAAAAAATAAGAGGTGATTTATAACTTTTAAATCAACAAAATTAAAATTATTATCCAATAAAAGAGATCAAATGATTGAAAAGTAATAAAAATAGAAAACATGGCAACATAGGATACACTAACCTTCTACCCCCACAAAATACAAGAAATGCACAGTTGTTTTTTTTGTAAGTGATAATAGCCTTTGTAGGGCTCCAGTGACCATTTAGGAACCTACAGAAACACGGTAGAACAAACAGAAATGGAGACTAGCCACACAAGAAGGATAAATGGGGAGGAAGACATATCTGAGATGTCTGAAAATGGCTAGGAACAAAGAAGTGGTGCTAAGGCTTATGTAAGGGGCTTCAGTAATATGAAGAAAAAACTGATTTAAAAATGTGTGAAAGACCTGAGTAGACATGTCTCAAAAAACATACAAATGACCATAAGTATATGAAAAATACTTAACATCTCTAATCATCAGGGAAACACAAATTAAATCCTAAATGAGATATTACCACACATCTGTTGGGATGGCTAATACTAGTAGGGCATGGTGGTGCACATCTGTAACCCCAGAAGTTTAGAAAGCTGAGACAGGAGAATTGTGAGTTCAAAGCCAACCTCAGCAAATTAGCGAGGGCCTAAGCAACTCAGCAAGACCCTGTCTCTAAATAAAATATAAAAAAAGGACTGGGGATGTTGCTCAGTAGTTAAGCACCCCTGGGTTCAATTCCTGGTACCAAAAAAAATGGATATTATCAAAAAAAAGATACATTTTGGTGAGGATGTGAAGAAAGCTCAACTTTTATACTGTTTTTAGGAATGTAAATTAGTACAATCATTATGAAGAAGAGTATGGAATTTGGGGAGCAAACAAAAAATAATACTACCATATGACCTAGCCATCCCACTTCTGGGTATTTCCTCAAAAGAAATGAAATCAGAATACTGAAGAGAAGTTCACACTCCCACATTCATTGCAGCACTACTCACAATGACCTAGTTATATAATCAACCTACAAGTCCATCACAGACTAACGGATGAAGAAAATTCAGTGTATATATGCACAAAACAATACTATTCAGCCTTTAAAAATAAAGAAATCCTATCATTTGCAACAATATGAATGAAATTGTAGAATATTACGCTAATAAGCCAGTCACACAAAGGCAAATACTGCATGTTTTCACTTATTGTTGAACCTAAAACAACAGAACTCATAGAAGCAGAGAGTAGAATCATGATTAGCAGAGATTAGGACATGGTAGAAGGATGATGGTCAAAGGACAAGAAGCCTCAGGAGAAATAAGATCAGTCCATTTTCAGATCTATTGCACAGCTTGGTGAATATAGTTAATAATAGTGTAGTATACATTTCAAATCATTGAGTAAGTTTCAGGGGCTGGTATTATGGCTCAGTGGTAAAGTGCTTCCTTAGCATATGTAGGGCACTGGGTTCAATTATTAGCACCACATACAAATAAATAAATAAATAAAAATTTCATCGACATTTATAAAAATATTTTTTTTAAAAAAGAGTAAGTTTTAAATATTTGCACCACAAATATAGTAAGTATTTTCAGTGGTAGATACATTAATTCACTTGATTTAATTGCTCCACACTATTAACATCTAAAAATCAATCTATTTAATCATGATATTGACAAAATAAAAAACAGAACCACGTGACTATTTTAGTAGATGCAGAAAAAGCATTCGACAAAACCCAATATTCTCTCTGAGGAAAGCTTTCAACAAACTTTAGAAATAGAAAGTAATTTCCTCATCCTGATAAAAGGTATCAGTGAAAAAGCTGCAATTAACAACTTTTCTCCTTGTTTTCCCCTTGATAAAAATAACAAGGGAGGAATTTCTGCTCATACCATTTCTACCTCCACTATCTCAAATTAGATAGTCCAGCAATCCTGATCAGACAAGAAAAAGAAATAGGGATTCCAATATGGCAGCGGGCGTGGAGAGATCAAGTCTCTGACCTCTTCAGTTGTGCGGGCATAGGTAGTCATAAACAATCTAAATTCTGTTTGCTCAGGATCACTAGGCAATGCTGAACTGACGTGGATCTGGGACGAACAGTCTGGGCCTCTCAGAACACACACTGAGCCCGAATCAGCTGAATTCAAGTTCCCATTCACCTGCTTCCTGCAGACAAACAGCTGTGACTCAGCACTAATCCATCCAGCTGAAACAACTGGTCGGCCTTCTGTTCCTATGGAGGTAAATGCCAACAGAGCCTTCATAGGTAGTGGCCACAGGTTTGAAACGGGGCTTCGGAGAGACAGTAAGGACCCACCTTTGCATTGGTCACCCGGCAAAGGGAAACGAACTGTCGCCATTTGCAAGAGATACCACCATGGCAGAGAACTGACGTCACCAGACTGCAGCGGAGGAGATAACTTCATTGAAACCTGTGGCTACAGGTGTGTAATTCCCTAGCCCTCCCTCTCCAAACATCGGGAAACCTTAAGGGCCCCTCCCAGCTCTCCCGTGAGTGCGATAGCCAGACAGAGGGAATCAGACGTGGAGCGGGACCCGCAGAGCGGAACTCCCGGCTACCGCTCCCACCAGTGCTGACAACTGAGGTCTCTTGCACCAGCTACCGGGGGCGTGGCTACCGGAGGGCAAGTAAAATTCGCTGAGGATTCTCAGCCCCAAGCTCTACAAACTTAGGGTCTGAGGGAATGGCAAACAGTCGTTCATGAAAATAGGGCTCCCAGGAGCAGCAGACCTGGCGTGTAGCCAGTATTGTGGTGAGCGTCACCGGTGAGAGGGGCCTGGCTAGAGGAAAAGTGGGGAAGTGACTAGACACAAGAGGAGGCCCTAGGCACTCAGGATTGGAGACTCGCCCAGTCTGGGAGGAGGAACTGCTGCACAGTGATTGGTTCCCGCATATTGACAGGAGAAGCTTGGCCTGGTGGGCACAGCTCCACCTACTGGAAGAGAAGTTAATCAGACTCTAAGACTGCATTAATTAGGGGGTTTTTTCTTTTTTCTTTTTGGTTTGGGTATTTTTTTCTTCATTTTCATTTTTCTTTCTTGTTTTAATTTTTTTTAATTTTTTTTCTTCTAATTTTAATTTTTATTTTTTTTATTTTTATTATTTTAAATTTTTTTTCTTTTTTATTTCCTATTTTTTTCTTCTTTTGTCTTTTCATTACTTTTCAATTATCTTATTCCCCCTTCCTTGAATTCTACCTGCTTACTCTCATTCTCTTTAGTGACTTCTTCCCTTCCCTTCTAATACCTTTCCTCCCAAGCATCAAATAAATTTATAGGAGTAAACAGTAACTCAGCAGTCAAACAGAACAAGAAGTAACATGAGCAACTTGAAAAAGCAAGGAAGAAAAGGAGTACAAACAATGCAGGACAGCCTAAATATTCAGGAGGACCTAGAGTCATCAGAAAAATGGTCATATAAAGAACTCAAGGAACACCTTAGACAGATGGAATGGAACCTTAAAGAGGATACAAGACAGCAAATTCAAGCAGCGAAAGAACACATTGAGAATGAATTACATAAACGGATAAAAGAAGAAGTTAAGCATCTTTATCAGGAGATAGAGATTATAAAAAATAATCAAACAATAATTCTAGAAATGAAGGAAATTATAAACCAAATTAAAAACTCAATTGAGAGTATCACTGACAGAGTGGAGCAAGTAGAAACCAGAACGTCAGATAATGAAGACAAAATATATCATCTTGAAAAGAGTGTAGCCAACTCAGAAAGGCTGGTAAAAAATCACAAGAAAAACATCCAAGAGTTATGGGATAACATAAAAAAACCAAACTTATGAGTCATCGGGATAGAAGAAGGTACAGAGATTCAAACCAAGGGAATGAGTAACCTGCTGAATGAAATAATTACAGAAAACATTCCAGAAATAAAAAAGGAAACAGATATACAAATTGAAGATGCATACAGGACACCGAGCACACAAAATCACAGTAGACCAATGCCAAGACACATTGTTATGAAGATATCCAATATACAGAAGAAAGAGAAAATATTAAAAGCTACAAGAGAAAGGAGACAGATTACATTCAGGGGTAAACCAATAAGGTTAACAAGGGATTTTTCATTACAGACGCTGAAAGCAACAAGGTCATGGAACAATGTATTTCAAACACTGAAAGACAATGGATGCCAACCAAGAATTCTGTATCCAGCAAAATTAAGCTTCAGGAATGACAACGAAATAAAAATCTTCCATGATAAACAAAAGTTAAAAGAATTTGCAGCCAGAAAACCAGCATTGCAAAGCATTTTGAGCAAAACACTACACGAGGAAGAAATGAAAAACAATAACCAAAACCATCAGTGGGAAGTGCCTCAGTAAAGACAGAGGACGAGGGAAAAGATAATCATGGAGAAACAAACTAAATTTTTTTTAAAAAAAGGATAAATAATCAAACATGGCTGGAAGTACAAACCATATATCAATATTAACTCTGAATGTTAATGACTTAAACTCTCCAATAAAGAGACATAGGCTGGTATCATGGATTAAAAAAACAAATCCAACAATATGCTGCCTCCAGGAGACACATCTGATTGGAAAAGACATACACAGGCTGAAGGTGAAAGGATGGGGAAAAATATACCACGCACACGGTCCTCGAAGGAAGCAGTGGTGGCCATCCTCAGATCGAATAAAATCGACTTCAAGACTAAGTTAATCAAAAGGGATAAGGAAGGACATTATATACTCCTAAAAGGAACCATTCACCAACAAGACATAACAATTATCAATATTTATGCACCAAATAATGGTGCTGCGACATTCATAAAACAAATTCTCCTCAAGTTCAAGAATCAAATAGACCACAACACAATAATTATGGGTGACTTCAACACACGTCTCTCACCATTGGACAGATCCTCCCAACGAAAGATGAATAAAGAAACTATAGAACTCAATACCACAATCAATAACCTAGACTTAACTAACATATATAGAATATATAAACCATCATCAAATGCATATACTTTTTTCTCAGCAGCACATGGATCCTTCTCAAAAATAGACCATATATTATGCCATAGGGCAACCCTCAGTAAATATAAAGGGGTGGAGATAATACCGTGCATTTTATCAAATCATAATGGAATGAAACTGGAAATCAATGATAAAAGAAGGAAGGAAAAATCCTACATCCCATGGAAAATGAACAATACGTTACTGAATGATCAATGAGTTACAGAAGACATAAAGGAGGAAACAAAAAAGTTCTTAGAGATAAATGAAAATACAGACACAACATATCAGAATCTATGGGACACAATGAAAGCAGTTTTAAGAGAGAAATTCATCGCCTGGTGGTCATTCCTCAAAAAAAGAAAAAACCAACAAATAAATGAGGTCACACTTCAACTCAAAGCCCTAGAAAAGGAAGAGCAAACCAACAGCAAATGTAGCAGAAGGCAAGAAATAATTAAAATCAGAGCGGAAATCAATGAAATTGAAATAAAAGAAACTATTGAAAAAATTAACAAAACTAAAAGTTGGTTCTTCGAAAAAATAAATAAGATCAACAGACCTTTAGCCACGCTAACGAAGAGAAGAAGAGAGAGAACTCAAATTACTAACATACGGGATGAAAAAGGCAATATCACAACAGATGCTACAGAAATACAGAAGACAATTAGAAATTATTTTGAAAACCTATATTCCAATAAAATAGAAGATAGTGAAGACATCAATAAATTTCTTAAGTCATATGATTTGCCCAGACTGAGTCAGGAGGATACACAGAATTTGAACAGACCAATATCAATGGATGAAATTGAAGAAGCAATCAAAAGACTACCAAACAAGAAAAGCCCAGGACCGGATGGGTATACAGCGGAGTTTTACAAAACCTTTAAAGAAGAATTAATACCAATACTTTTCAAGTTATTTCAGGAAATAGAAAAAGAGGGAGCTCTTCCAAATTCATTCTATGAGGCCAACATCACCCTGATTCCGAAAGCAAAGACACCTCAAAGAAAGAAAACTACAGACCAATATCTCTAATGAACCTAGATGCAAAAATCCTCAATAAAATTCTGGCGAATCGAATACAAAAACACATCAAAAACTTGTGCACCATGATCAAGTAGGATTCATCCCTGGGATGCAAGGATGGTTCAATATACAGAAATCAATAAATGTTATGCACCACATCAATAGACTTAAAGATAAGAACCATATGATCATCTCGATAGACGCATAGAAAGCATTCGACAAAGTACAGCATCCTTTTATGTTCAAAACATTAGAAAAACTAGGGATAACAGGAACTTACCTTGACATTGTAAAAGCTATCTATGCTAAGCCTCAGGCTAGCATCATTCTGAATGGACAAAAGTTGAAGGCATTCCCTCTAAAATCTGGAACAAGAAAGGGATGCCCTCTCTCACCACTTCTATTTAATTTAGTCCTTGAAATACTAGCCAGAGCAATTAGACAGACAAAAGAAATTAAAGGCATAAAAATAGGAAAAGAAGAACTTAAATTATCACTATTTGCGGACAACATGATTCTATACCTAGAAGACCCAAAAGGATCTACAAAGAAACTACTAGAACTAATAAATGAATTCAGCAAAGTGGCAGGATATAAAATCAACACACATAAATCAAAGGCATTTCTGTATATCAGCGACAAAACTTCTCTTTTTTCATGTACTTATTAATTGATTGTATGTCCTCCTCTGAGAAGTGTCTGTTCAGGTCCTTGGCCCATTTGTTGATTAGGTTATTTGTTATCTTATTGTCTAATTTTTTGAGTTCTTTGTATACTCTGGATATTAGGGCTCTATCTGAAGTGTGTGGAGTAAAGATTTGTTCCCAGGATGTAGGCTCCCTGTTTACCTCTCTTCTTGTTTCTTTTACTGATAAAAAACTTTTTAGTTTATGTAAGTCCCATTTGTTGATTCTAGTTGTTAACTCTTGTGCTATGGGTGTCCTGTTGAGGAATTTGGAGCCCGACCCCACAGTATGTAGATCATAGCCAACTTTTTCTTCTATCAGACGCTGTGTCTTTGATTTAATATCAAGCTCCTTGATCCATTTTGAGTTAACTTTTGTGCATGGCGAGAGAAAGGGATTCAGTTTCACTTTGATGCAAATGGATTTCCAGTTTTCCCAGCACCATTTGTTGAAGATGCTATCCTTCCTCCATTGCATGCTTTTAGCCCCTTTATCAAATATAAGATAGTTGTAGTTTTGTGGATTGGTTACTGTGTCCTCTATTCTGTACCATTGGTCCACCTGCCTGTTTTGGTACCAGTACCATGCTGTTTTTGTTACTATTGCTCTGTAGTATAGTTTGAAGTCTGGTATCGCTATACCTCCAGATTCACACTTCCTGCTTAGCATTGTTTTTGCTATTCTGGGTCTTTTATTATTCCATATGAATTTCATGATTGTTTTATCTATTTCTACAAGAAATGCTGTTGGGATTTTGATTGGCATTGCATTGAACTTATAGAGAACTTTTGGTAATATCGCCATTTTGATGATGTTAGTTCTGCCTATCCATGAACAGGGTATATTTTTCCATCTTCTAAGGTCTTCTTCTATCTCTGTCTTTAGGGTTCTGTAGTTTTCATTGTATAAATCTTTCACCTCTTTTGTTAGGTTGATTCCTAAGTATTTTATTTTTGGGGGGGATATTGTGAATGGAGTAGTTGTCTTCATTTCCGTTTCAGAGGATTTGTCGCTGATATACAGGAATGCATTTGATTTATGCGTGTTGATTTTATATCCTGCCACTTTGCTGAATTCATTTATTAGCTCTAATAGTTTCTTTGTAGACCCTTTTGGGTCTGCTAGGTATAGAATCTGTATACGGGGTAAAAATGGGAGTTGGTAGTCTTTTGATGGTTTCTTCTATTTCCTCTATTGTTATTGGTCTGTTTAGGTTGTCTATATCCTCCTGACTCAATCTGGGCAGATCATATGACTTAAGAAATTTATCTATGCCTTCACTATCTTCTATTTTATTGGAAATAAGGCTTCAAAATAATTTCTGATTATCTTCTGTATTTCTGAAGTGTCTGTTGTGATATTGCCTTTTTCATCCCGTATGCTAGTAATTTGAGTTCTATCTCTTCTTCTCTTCGTTAGCATGGCTAAGGGTCTGTCGATTTTATTTATTTTTTCAAAGAACCAACTTTTAGTTTTGTCAATTTTTTCAATTGTTTCTTTTGTTTCAATTTCATTAATTTCAGCTCTGATTTTAATTATTTCTTGCCTTCTACTTCTTTTGCTGTTGTTTTGCTCTTCTTTTTCTAGGATTTTGAGATGAAGTATGAGATCATTTATTTGTTGGTTTTTTCCTTTTTTAAGGAATGAACTCCAAGCAATGAATTTTCCTCTTAGAACTGCTTTCAATGTCTCCCATAGATTACGATATGTTGTGTCTGTGTTTTCATTTAACTCTAAGAAGTTTTTAATTTCATCCTTGATGTCTTCTAAAACCCATTGATCATTCAGTAACCTATTGTTCATTCTCCAAGTGATGCATGATTTTTCCTTCCTTCTTTTATCATTGCTTTTCAGTTTCATTCCATTATGATCAGATAGGATGCATGGTATTATCTCTACTCCTTTATATTGTCTAAGAGTTGCCCTGTGACATAATATATGATCTATTTTTGAGAAGGATCCATGTGCTGCTGAGAAAAAAGTGTAACTGCTTGATGTTGGGTGGTATATTCTATATATGTCAATTAAGTCTAGGTTGTTAATTGTGTTATTGAGTTCTATAGTTTCCTTATTTAACTTTTGTTTGGAAAATCTGTCCAGTGGTGAGAGAGGTGTGTTGAAGTCTCCCATGATTATTGTATGGTGGTCTATTAGACTCTTGAACTTGAGAAGAATTTGCTTGATGAACATAGCTGCAGCATTGTTTGGGGCATATATATTTATGATTGTTATGTCTTGTTGGTGTATGGTTCCCTTGAGCAGTATGCAGTGTCCCTCTTTATCCCTTTTGATTAACTTTGGCTTGAAATCTATTTTATTATACATGAGTATGGACACTCCTGCTTGTTTCCACAGTCCATATGAGTGGTATGATTTTTCCCAACCTTTCACCTTCAGTCTATGTGTATCTTTTCCTATCAAATGCGTCTCCTGTAGGCAGCATATTGTTGGGTCTTGTTTTGTGATCCATTCAACTAGCCTGTGTCTCTTAATTGGTGAGTTTAAGCCATTAACATTTAGGGTTATTATTGAGATATGGTTTGTTCTTCCAGCCAAATTATTAATGTTACTAAACCTGATTTGTTTTCCTCTTTGATTACTTTCCCCCATTTACTGTCCTACCTCCCACTGTTGGTTTTCATTGTTATTTTCCATTTCCTCTTCCTTTAATGTTTTGCCAAGGATTTTTTGAAGAGATGGTTTTCTAGCTGCGAATTCTTTTAACTTTTGTTTATCGTGGAAGGTTTTAATTTCATCTTCCATCCTGAAGCTTAATTTCGCCGGATACACGATTCTTGGTTGGAACCCATTTTCTTTCAGTGTTTGAAATATGTTATTCCAGGATCTTCTAGCTTTCAGAGTCTGTGTTGAGAGATCAGCTGTTATCCTGATTGGTTTACCCCTAAATGTAATCTGCTTCCTTTCTCTTGTAGCTTTTAAAATTCTCTCCTTATTCTGTATGTTGGGCATCTTCATTATAACGTGTCTAGGTGTGGATCTCTTATGATTTTGCACATTCGGCGTCCTATACGCTTCTAGGATTTGGGATTCTGTCTCATTCTTCAAGTCTGGGAAGTTTTCTCATATTATTTCATTGAATAGATTGTTTATTCCTTTGGTTTGGAGCTCTGTGCCTTCCTGTATCCCAATGACTCTTAATTTTGGTCTTTAATGTTATCCCATATTTCTTGGATGTTCTGCTCATGGTTTCTTAGCAGTCTTGCTGAGCTGTCTATGTTCTTTTCAAGTTGAAATACTTTGTCTTCATTGTCTGATGTTCTATCTTCTAAGTGATCTACTCTGCTGATAGTATTCTCAATTGAGTTTTTAAGTTGGTCTGCCTACCTTGCGGGTTCGGGCGACAGTTCTGCTCAGCCCCCACTCCCAATGGGGGTACCTGACTGCCTCTCCAACGGGTTGCTGGGCCTTTTCCGGACACAGGCGGCGGCTCTGCTACACCCCCACTCCAACCAGTGTGACGTGACTGCCTCGGTGCTACGTGTCCACCACGCTGGCAGGCTACCGGGCCTGTCCTGCCAGTGGGTCGCAGGTCTGCCTACCTTGCAGGCTCAGACGGTGGTTCTACACAGCCCCTACTCCAAATGGGGTGACTTGGCTACCACGCCATCGGGTCGCTGGTCCTGTTCTAGGCGTGGGCGGCTACTCTCTTCGGCCCCAGCTGCAGTTGGGGTGTCGTGATACCACGCTGGCGGGTCACTTGGCCTGCTCTGGGCACAGGCGGCAGCTCCACTCTGCCCCCCTGGCCCCCACTGCACCTAGCAGGACCCGGACCGAGAAGCAGTCACCACAGGTTCCCCAACCCTGGGCCAAAGCAGCTTCAGGAGCCAGACCCGGCCTCTCCGATCCCGGCTCATGCTCCACTAGGAGCAGGCTCCAAGGAGCAACCCCCGCGGGTTCCCCTGCCCCAGGCCAAAGCAACTCCGGGAGCCAGAGCCCAGCCACTCCAATCTCTTCGAGCTCAGTGCACGCTCCGCTGGGAGTAGGCTCAAAGACGCAGTCCCCTAGGGCTCCCCAGCCCCGGGCCAAAACTGTTCCAGGAGTCAGAACATAGCCGCCCTGAGCTCAGCGCACGCTCCACTTGGAGCTGGCCTCAACACGCAGTCTCCACAGGTTCCCCAGCCCTGGGCCAAAGCAGCCCCTGGAACCAGAATCCGGCCACTCAGAGCCCGGCGCACGCCTTGCCAGGAGCGAGCCCCTAGGAGTATTCTCCACTGGTTCTCCAGCCCTGAGCCTGAGCGATCTGTCTGCGAGACGCAGGCAAATACCAGCCTGAAATCACCTGTTCCGTAGCTGAATGAGGTGAGATCAGTAGAAAACAGGGATGATTACATCAGCTCTCCAAGATGGCGGCTGCTGTCCTCCTCCGTGGTCCCACCAGTGTCGAGAACCGAACTGGACCGCTTCTCTCCTCTGTCTCAAAGCCGGAACTCAGCACTAAGCACGGCCATTGCACCACTGGCAGGAGCCCCCAGAATCCGCATCGCTGCACCCCCGCTCCGGCACCTCACCGCGCGCGCGGACTCCAGCTGCAGGGCGCGACCCTCCGTGCAGAGAAATCGCCCGCCTCCGAGCCCCCGCAGCCGAACCTCGCGCGATGGAAATTCGTCCACTAGATTCTGGAGCACCTCAATTTCACTGGAAATTCCCAACAAGATAGCCTTCAGCTGTTTCACCTCGTCTTTCTCCCGCACAGTGACGCAGCACTGGGGTGATGCACTCGCTTCGCCGCCATCTTCCTCCTCCAATCCTTTACTTTTTTAAAAAAAAAATATGGATGGACTTGAAAGATATTGGTTTAATTGAGTAAGTCAGGCACAGAAAGACAAATACCATATGAGCTGATTTATATGTGGTATCTAAAAAAAAATAGATCTTAGGGAGATTGAGATAGAATAGTTTATACCAACAACAAGGGAGTGTAAGAGGAGGTAATTGGGGCAGGCAGAGAGATTGGTAATGGGCACACAAGAAGAATAAATTCTGATGTTCTGTGGCATGGGGTGGTGAATATGATTAACAATAATGCATTATATATCTCAACATAGTTAGAAGAAAGGATTTCAAAGATATACCTCACAAAGAAATGTTAAAGTAACCCAATGTATACAGAAATCAAAACATCACATTGTACCTTAAACATATACAAATACTACATGTCAATCAAAATATGAAATTAGTTAATTTTTTTTAAAAAAGATACTTGATTATTTGGTTGACCACATTTCCTCTCTTGGCCTCCCCATTATGAAATATATATAAAACCATGTATAAAAAAGACATTTGTAAGGCATGTGTAGTGGTTATTTTGTCCATAATTCTGGCATTTTATTTCTAAAGCTATAATTGGTTTTCCTGGTGTTTGTATTTATTAACCTAATAAATTAATTACTGTGAAGAAGTCCTTGGATAGCAATGTGTCAGTCTTCCTAGGAAATAAATACATGTCTTAACAAGTTCTCCACTACTGTAAACTAGAGAGTTGCAAGCATTTTCTCATTATGGGCTTCTATTCTTACTTCAGTTTGACCATTCCACTTTTTTTGTTGTTGTTGTTGTTTTGTATTTCATTTCTTTATGCATCCTTCAAAAAAATGAAAACTGCTCCTGACGTGTCTCTAACCAATAGTCTGTAAGTGAGCTAACTGAAACGAGGCCAGTGATGTTTTTTAATAATGTGGCTTTTCAGGATTTCCATGATCTGACAACGGTTCCACCCAGTCTGCTTATCCAAGTCAAGATCAGCTGTGCCCATCCACTGGGGAAGGATAATAACACTTTATACTCTTCCTCTTCTGATGCTCTCTTGCTATGACCCCCACCGTCTCCACATCAACCCATCTCTCCAGACCCTCTAGTCTCTCTGGACCAACTTGGCTCAGCTATATGTATAAAGCTCATTCCCAAATTGTCAACAAGGACACTCATTAACCTGTTCCAAACAAGCATCCCCAGGGAAACTTGTGCTTTTACATTCAATTGATCCCCCAGTGCATGTTCTCAACAAAGTAGACATAACCTCTGTCGCTGTGAATAAGGAATATCTGAGATGTAAGAGAGAGTTCATATTCTGCCTTCGGAGGTCAACAGCCTCATTTCTTCTAGGCAAGAAAAATCCAGAACTACTTTATTCCTCAAAAATCTTTGCTTTTAGCCTCCTACTTATTAACTCTTCTTTCTTCAACTCCAGTCTCACTGAGTGGAATAGCAGAAACCATCAAAACCTTGATAAATCAAGAAGGGACAGGAGCAGAAGAAGGTTACTTCTTATCAAGATAAGCCCTGGAAGTGTATGGGGTTTTTCCGAAATCCATGATGGGATTTGATGGCAGAGAATGTAGAAAATGCAATAAAGTTTATATTATCTTTTAATTATGTGGCCTTATAATTTTGGTTTCCTTCTAAGAATACTTAGGAGTAAAATCTCCCTGGGCCAATTAGATGGTCAAGTAAGGAAGTGTGCTCACTGTTCGTAGCCTCATTGACTACTTCTCTGTGGTTGTGAATCCTGAAACTTATGCAAAGGTGAATACTCCGCCACTCTCTAAAAACTCCAGGTTGGTAACCAGAAGGGCAAGGGTATCCAGAGCATTGCGTGATTTTTCTTGATCCCAGATTCCATCTGTTAATGGACTACAACCCACTAGAGGGTTATGTTGTCAATTTAGTGAGTTGCAAACAATATTTTAAAGGAAATTAAAATATAATAAAATAGAAATATGTAACAAGGAGTGTGCTATAAAACTTTTCTTTAAATTATATATGTTGGCTGAAAAAAATACATAAAATTTAGAATGAATTATGATAAAAAATGCTTGGAAGCTGCTGCATTGTAAATGTTTATAAAAACAATAAGTAGAAAAAGTCTTGAATAAATCAGTGAGGAAATTCCCAGATAAAGTGCCTCTTTAACCACATGAGCTCACAAATAAGTAAAGACTTGAAATGCCCATAAAGTGCTCAAATGTAAAGCCTCCTAGAAAACCATAGAACATAGTTTTATACACTTTCCCCATAAAAGTTACCTACTCACACAAAATGGTTTGCTCATGGTTTAGTGGATTCACAGACGTAGCACATCTAACCTAGGAATTACTGGACTCCTACTTAAGAGTTTCTGCCTTAAAGATCCTTAAGTTCCTAAAAATCCTTAGCATGTGATGCAATCTCTTTATCCTTACAGGAAAGTAAAACTATATCTAAAGATTCTGAATGCATTAGAGTAAGTAAATGCAGATTATTACCCAATAAAGCTACTGCTAATATTGACAGGTGATGAAGATGTTCCAAAGGACAGAATGACATGTGCCTAACACAGAGAACTTCAAATTCTCATTGACAGACACAGGCAGAAAAGACTGGAGGGTCCATTGGGAGGAAATGAGGAACTGGCATTTCTTTGACATCAAGAGAATTAAGGAAGTTGAACCAGAAGAAAAATGAGAGATTTGGAAAAGAAAACAGCAATTCTGAGAGGAGTTAAGCAAACAAAGGAGGTAAGGCAATGAATGGCACTGGTGGAAAGTTGGGGAAGTGAATGCTGAGGAAAAGAAATTAGCAATTATTCTGGAAGGAGGCCACAGCTCGAGGCATTCCTTTGTTAAATGACTACCAGGCACTGGGAAGGGTACGGTGTTGGGAAATAATGACAAGAATTTTCCTACAAAAGGGACTGTGGAGAAATCAACACCATTCAAATGAGCCATTGATCTGGATCATGTCATCACAGGAAAAGTTCATGGTTCCCTCCATTTTGTTCTCTTCAGATTTCCCATGTCCATTTGAGAGCACCTCTTCCCTTCTCCCCTTTGATTTCTCTCTTTTTTACCTTGAGACTCAAAAATTATTCAACAATGAAAAATAAAACCATATTGACTGAGTTCATCCTTCTGGGTCTAACAGATGTCCCTGAATTCCAAGTGGCAATTTTCACTTTTTTTTTCCTGACCTACTTTCTCAGCATCATTGGAAACCTGACTATCCTCATCCTCACCTTGTTGGACTCCCACCTTCAGACTCCCATGTATTTTTTTCTCCGGAACTTCTCCTTCTTGGAAATTTCCTTCACAAACATCTTCATTCCCAGGGTCCTCTTCAGCATCACCACAGGGAACAAGAGTATCAGCTTTGTTGGTTGCTTCACTCAGTACTTCTTTGCCATATTCCTTGGATCCACAGAGTTTTATCTTCTAGCTGCCATGTCCTATGATCGCTATGTGGCCATCTGCAAACCCCTGCATTACACGATCATCATGAGTGGCAGAGTCTGCACCCAGCTGGTTCTCTGCTCTTGGCTGGCTGGGTTAATGGTTATTATACCACCATTCACTCTAA
The DNA here is from genome assembly GCF_964194105.1 of Spermophilus citellus. Lineage (NCBI taxonomy): Eukaryota > Metazoa > Chordata > Mammalia > Rodentia > Sciuridae > Spermophilus > Spermophilus citellus. The sequence goes on from NC_138197.1 coordinate 76,460,920, forward strand.
TGAATCAGCAGGACTTTTGTGCATCCAACAGGCTGAATCATTATTTCTGTGACTTTGAGCCTCTTCGAGAACTCTCCTGTTCAGACACTAGCCTCATGGAGAAGATAGTCTTTCTTGTGGCATCTGTGACCCTGATTGTCACTCTGGTACTAGTGATTATCTCCTATACATTTATCATCAGGGCTATTCTGAAGCTTCCTTCAGCCCAGCAGAGGTCAAAGGCCTTTTCCACCTGTTCTTCCCACATGATTGTCATCTCCCTCTCTTATGGAAGCTGCATCTTCATTTATATTAAACCCTCAACAGAAGGAGACACATTCAACAAGGGAGTAGCTCTACTCATTACTTCAGTTGCTCCTTTGTTGAACCCCTTCATTTACACCCTAAGGAACCAACAGGTAAAACAAGCCTTCCAGGATATTGTCAAAAAGCTTGTGAATCTTTAAAGAACTTAAAAATTAAAGATTTGGAACTGGATGGGTATCAACCATATACCCAGCTCTCTGACGGTTACTAGGTACCCAACAAAGAATTAAAATCCAGTCTAGTGAAACTTGGAAATAAAAAATTGCAACCTGTTGTTAAATTGATACAGAGCAAGCAAAAGAGTATCTAAGCCAAAATAATGTGTGGTTGTTTGTGGTTGTTTGTTGTTTGGCACTGGAGACTGTATGACAACCTGCAATTGTCCATAAACTCCATTTTAATGACCATTTTATTTACATGAATTTATATGTTCAATTTCCTACTTAAGAAAAAGTGAATAAAAAAGAAAGTGGAAATTTTAAGACAATTGATAAAGCAGTTAATTTCTATACTTTCATTTGGGCAATGTATTATTATTTTAAATTTTAGAATTTTTTCATATTTATTCACTTAAACTTACATATTAATAAAGTTAATTGCATATGCTTGGAAAAAAAGAAATGAATAAGTTTTTTTAATTGAAAAAGCAATTGAATTACTCAGTTGAACAACTCAATGTGAATTAGCCCATAAATGTCTTCAGAGAGGATACCATTTATACTGGATTTTTACAAGTAGAAATAAGACAAGAAATCAAAAACATGGAGTAGAAAAAATATTAGGGGTAGGAGCCAAAAATTTTAATCCAAGGAGCTTGAATAAGTGATACTGTCATTTATATCAATCAAAACAAAAGGAGTAAGAAGAGTGTGGAGATTATAATTTTAGTTTTGAATTAAGTTAAATTCTCATCTAAAATAAAATCAATGCTGATAGTGTCAAGGCATCTGAATTCAGGACCACCCTCTGGATTTTGCAACCCTTATCACATAGGTGATCATTGATTATATAGGAATATAGGGGCTCAAATAGTAAGCTCTAAAGTTCCTCCCAATATTTAAAGAGCAGCAAATGCAGATGGAACAATAAGAAAAATAAAATATCTGTGGAATTCATAGAAAGAGAATATCTTAAGAAACAGGTTGTTGTCAATGTGAAATGCTGCAGAGAGCAATTAAAACGAAGAATTAAAGTATTTGAATAAATAATTAGACTTTCATTGTTTATCCTAACCACTTTGAGAAAATGTCGAAGTTGGAGGTAGGGTAAGAATTAGTCAAACTGTAGAGTGTTATTGGTGAAAAGTTAAAGCTGAAAAGGTAGAGAATGGTAAAAATGGAATTTCAAGAACAGAGGAATAAAATAAATGACCACCTAGTTATGTTCCCTCATAGTATTCTGTGTTTTGTCATTCGTAGTATAACCAAAATAATGGTTATATTTTTTAATGTATTCTTTTCTAGTCTGTAAGGTCTAGGAGTGCAGAAATACTATGTTCTTTTTGTTTGTTTGTTTGTTTGTTTTAGTTGTAGATGAACATAACAACTTTATTTTTTTAATGTGGTACTGAAGATCAAACCGAATGCCTCACACATGCTAGACAAGTGCTCTATCACTGCACTACAAGTCCAGCCTAGAGATAATATCTTTTTGATCACAATTCCAACTGTAATGCCAAGCAAGAGTATGCTATTGAATGGATGAATGAATGATAGATGGATAGATGGCTGTATAAACAAATGGATGAGGGAAGCCAGGACAGGATATTTTTTTAACATTATTTTTTTTAATATTTATTTATTTATTTTTTAGTTCTCGGCATACACAACATCTTTGTTTGTATGTGGTGCTGAGGATCGAACCCAGGCCGCAAGCATGCCAGGCGAGCGCGCTACCGCTTGAGCCACATCCCCAGCCCCAGGACAGGATATTTTTAAGTGAAGACCTTTGATCATTTTAATATTTACCAAAAGCACTCAATTAGAAAAGCATGCTTCATATGAACTTCTTAGGTCTGCATAGAAAATTTACAGATGGGGAAACTGAAACTTAGAAAAGTGAAACAGCTTCTGCAAGGACACACAGCTAAGTGCCTGGACTAGAATCAGAAGTTGAATATTTTTGGCACCTGTGTAACGACTGAGCCATGCAGCCATTCCAGTAGACTTTAACATTTGCTCTCTTCAGCATGAACAAGTATTTTAAGTACCATTGATGTTTTTACCTGTTGCCTGCTTCTCCAAGATCTCAACAGGCTTGATCAGAAAGCTTTAGTACATAAATCTATTTAGGATATCAGAAGCATACAAAAAGCCATATTACTCCACCCTATTGTTCTTTTTTTAATTATATACATTTTATTAGTGCATTATAGTTACACATAATTTTTGGGGGGTTACCTATTAATACATTTATATAACATAATTTGCTCCATTTCAATCTCCAGTGATGCCTCCTTCCCACACCTCCTCCTTCCCCCTCACCTGCTTCCTTGACCTTATTGACCTCCTTCTTTTAATTTGTTTTTAAGTGTTATACTTAAAAGTGGAATTCACTGTGACATATTTATATATGCACACTGCATGCTTTTGTCAATTATATTTCGAATTTCTCCCCTTTCCTTGTTCCTTCTTACTCCTCCTCAATCCCCTTCCTTTACTCCATTGTTCTCCCTTCTGTTTTTATGAGACCCTTTTTAATGTTTTTATTAATGAATTATAAATAAATAGTTGGATTCATTTTGACATATTCATGCATTGGCATAATACAATTTGCTTCATTTCAGTCCACAGTGACTTCTCCTTCCCTCTTTTCTTTATCCATTCACCTGTTGATGAGCACCTGGGCTCTTCCATAACTTGGCTATTGTGAATTTCACATGGATGTGCCTATATCCCTATAGTATGGTGATTTTAGGTCTTTTGGATAAATACCAAGAAGTGGAATACCTAGGCATATGGTGGATCCATTCCTAGTCTTTTGAAGAATGTCCATCCTGCTTCCCAAATTAGTTGTACTAGTTTGCTTTGCCACCAACAATGTATGATTATACCTTTTTTCCTACATCCTTACCAGCATTTATTATTATTTTTATTATTGATTATTGCCATTTTAACTGCAGTAAAATGAAATCTCAATGAAGTTTTGATTTGCTATTGCTAGAGTTGTGGAACATTTTTTTTCAAATATTTGTTGGCAATTTATATTTCTTTTGAGAAATGTCTATATAGTTCTTTTGTCTATTTATTGATTCGGTTATTGGAGGAGTTCCCTTGTTGGTTTGGGTGTTATGTTTTTTGAGTGCTTTATATATTCTGGACATTGATTCCCTGTCAGAAGAGTACCTGGCAAAGATTTTCTCCCACTCTGTAGGCTCTCTCTTCATACTATTAATCATTTCCTTGCTATGCAGAAGTTTTAAAACTTTGCCCCCCTCCTCCCTCAACTTCCTAATGCATCTTCTCCCATTGGAGCAGTCAGAGCTCATCTTTCCCCACCAAATATCACAGAGCCCATCTGGCCGTGCAGCCCTCAGCCATGGAAGTTGGGGGTCCAGGGTTTATGGGGTAACTTGTGTGCGTGCATGAGTGTGTATGCAAATATGTGTGTGTGCATGTGGATATGTATGTATGTATGTGAGAATGAACAGAGCTCTAACATTCAGGGATCAGGAATAAGGAATGTGTTTTCACGAGGGTGATGTGAGTCCTAGTGACAGAGATGAGAAGTCATTAGGAGGCTGAGGTTATAAGGGTGTGTGTACACAGCTGGGGGCATGCACTAAGAGCTGGGTGGGCTCATGGCTGAGCATGTAGGAGTGTGGGGAGGCTCCATGCACCTCTCTTCTGTGGACATGAGTGTGCAGAGATGGATGTGCAAAGAGATGCTGTGCAGCCTGAGCTTGTGGGAGTCTTGGGCAGTTCTGAGTATGAGTATGGAAGGCCACATGGCCGTCTTGGTGTGCAGGACCAGCATGGTCATGATGTAAGGAGGGGATGGAGTACTGGATTCAGGGAGGAGAGGTCCCTGCCTAAGGGAGGTGCTACCCAGTATACACGCACACAGGGGGTGTGTAAGGCACGAAGGGGCCAGGTATGCAGGGGTTGAGAAAGCCATTTCCTCCTCAGATCTTGTTAGTGTTATGGGGGATGCTGTTGGCCTCTTAAGAAGCTTGGGTGGATAGAAATCTTGGGAGTTAGAGGTCCTGATGTTCCACCTCCAAGCCTCCCTTTCAGAGGCTCAAGGAGATTTCCTTTCCTGCTCCTCGGGCCCCCTCTTGATCTTCCTCTTGCTGTGAATGAGAACCTGGGGCCCTGGCATTGGTGGCACCCTGGGTGCTGCCCATGGTGCTGGGTGCTGGCTGGCCTGTCTCTTTTCTGCTTCAGCTGGTTGTTTCTCTCCCAGGGGTGGTGGGGGCAAGGCTCTGTGCTGTGGGTGTGTGTCCCCAGGACCTCAGCCCCGCAGCTCCTCATAGTCTGGCTTGGCATCCTTATAGATGGGATTCTTCAAGCGGGCAAAGCACCCTGAGGCCACAGTGCCCCAGTACCATGCAGTGAAGATGCCCCATGAAGACCGGCAACAGTTCAAGGAAGAGAAGACAGGGACCATCTTGAGGAACAACTGGGGCAGTCCCTGACAGGAAAGTCCTGATGTACACCCCATCCTGGCTGCTGATGGGCACCCAGAGCTGGGCCCTGAGGTGCACCCTGTGCCAGGCACTGCCTAGCTTCCTTGGTCTCAGCCTGGCCCAAGGGTCCCTTCCATCTCTTCCTGAGTGGCTCCTCTGGATGAAGAGAGTAGAATTGGTTGCTGACACTGCCTCAAGATTTGGCAGGATCTGCTTTCTCAGGAGCACAGACCTCACCCACCCATGAGAACCAGCCCGATCTTCCCCTTGGAATGATGGGAGACAAGAGGGTGTCAACCAGGGATGGGGCTGTGGGGCAGGGAAAGAAGGGCAGGGATGTCCTGCTATACGGTGGGGATCAGAATCCCTCCTTCTGCCACTCCCCCTGTGTAACCTGTCTCCCCCAAAGTGCCTTAGCAGGACAGTCAGGGAGGAGATTGTGTTGCTGACTCAGGGGCTTCTCCCTCCTCAGTTTCCCTTCTCCTCTGACCTTAGTTTGCTGCATCAGTCTAGTGGATTTTGTCTATTTATTAAAAAACATTTGAAGACAAAACCTCTGGCTTCTTTGCTAAGTGCTGCTCCCTCCTCCCCAGGGTCTCCCCTTCTCTCTGGTACCCCCACAGCTCAGGATAAAGGTGGTAGGGGGGGAGGGACACTCTGGTGGCCAGGCAGGGTTGCAGTACCATGGCTTCTGTGACTAGTCCCAGGGGCACATAGGAGTAACCTAAGGAGGGCAGGGGGACCTTTCCCATGGGGACAAGGGAAGGGATGGGAGCTGTCCTAGGAAGTGGGTGGGTGAAGTCTGGGAATTTTTAGTTAAGGAATGACAGAGCATAATGTTTTCCTCCCTCTAGTCAGGGTAGGAATAGGTTTTTTTTTTTGTTTTTTTTTTTTTTTTAGAGCTAGAGACCCCTCAGGGAGAGGGAGGGAGAAACTAGGGATGATGGTGGTAGGGGAAGCTTCTCTCATTCTTGATTAGATCCCTCTCAGCAGAAGACAGATTTGGCAGTGGGTGGCTTTTTCTGACTGGGGACAGGGGAGGGAGCAAATGACCCCCCTCCATGGAAGTTTATTTCACAGCCTTCCCCATGATGTGGGGCCCAACAGGTAACCATTTGAGGGGAGGGGGCTGTTGTTCCATTTGGATCTCAGAGAACTGGGCATTCTCCAGGTCCTTCCAGGTCTCTCTGGTAAGGTAGCAGCCATCCCCAATGTGCTTCCAGGTGGGCTCAAAAACTTGCTGCCACATGAAGGCCTGGCTTGCTCGCGGATAAGCCACGTGCTCCCAGAAGAACAGCACTCCTCCCTGGGAGGGAGGAGAGGGTCAGTGTCACTAGCTGCTCCATCCTGCTCCTTCCTCCTTCCCTCTGATCAAGCCTGGCCAAATCACTTAGTGAAGTGGGAGCAGCTGGTCTGAGAGTTTATGGAGCAAACTGCTGCTCTGACATTTTCTGTGGGAGGCCATCCTCGCATGTGATTTGAGTTACCTCCCTGGATGGGTGAGAGGCGCTTAGACGCGGCTGTGTTAGAGCTTTTCCCACCCTTTCCCAAGTCCAAGGGCTTGTCCATGCAGAGGCCTGTCTGGCCACTGCCCTGAAGACCCAGTCGTCACCCCTGATCTTGGAATGCTTCCCCCATTAGCCTACATTGGATGGGATTTTCCCTGGAATTTCTTTTCCCCAAGAAAAGCCCACTCCCTGGCGTGTTCGCTCTCTCCCTAGACTTTTCTGTAAACCTCGCCACCACCTTAGGTGGCTGGAGGCTGGAGCTAAGAGAAGCCATCCCAGAGCTGGTATTAAAGGTAATGAGAGTTTTGTCTCTTTAATTTAAAACTCCCTAGCAATTACTTATGAATCAAACCTTCTTTCATGAAGCCAGCGCTGGTCTCGTGGCAGAATTTTCTGCACCCCCTGCTCCTACCCTCCCTCAAGGGGCCTGTGAAGAACCTCTTGTAACTGAGGGGGAAATGTCTGCTGAGAGATCTTTAAAGAAGGTGCAGAGGGCAGACAGAGGGTGACTAAGAAACAAGGGCAGATGGCTCACTATATACAGATGCACCAGGCCTCTCTATCAAGACTCAGGTGCATGCCATAGCTGTTCCTGACATCTCCTCCAACATCCCAAGGAAGCCCCAGACCCTGCCCGATAACTACAGGGGGTTTCTCCAGCTCTTCTCTTCCCACTCCCTCCCCTAGTGATTCACTCACCCCTGAGCTCTTAATTAGCAGCTACAAGCTGGCGATGTCCAACTCTCTATCTCCACGCTGCATCTTTTCCTGCCTCCAGTTCTAGCCTTCTAACAGCCCACATGGTTTCTCTGCTTGGCTGTCTCAGCAGCTCCTGGGACCTAACATTCCAGCAAATGGCACTAGCACCCATTATCCCTTCAGTTGCTCACGCCAGAAACTTGGAAACTATCCTAAACTCCCCTCTCTCTATGCCCCACTTGAAATATTATGGATTTAAAAAACAAATGTATGGATTCTACTCCCCCTAATATCTCTACTGGCACACTTATTTCCCCACCCTCCATGTCCTGTTTAGTTCCTCTGATCTCAATTTAAACTTCACTTCCTTAGGTGACTTCCCCACCCCCCTCCACCTCCTGTTAGGTGACTGTCCTTTGTGCCCCAAGAGCATCCTATTGGGCCCACCCTGGTCACATCTCTTATTCAGCAGCAGGCGTCTAATGTACTAGAGCGTCAGTTCCCCCTCCTGGGGCCCCCAAACACTGGGGTGGCCAATGCTGTTTGCCTGCCCCAGGCCCACGTCCTTCCCACTCTGCTCACTGGCCTCAGCACTCTGTGGACTTCCTGCAGGACCCTCTTTGGGCTCTGCACAGAGCACAGCAGCAGAGTGCAGACCACCACGTCCATGGAGCCATCAGCCACGTGTTTCATGTCCTCTCCAGGGGCCACCACAAACCGCTCATATTGGAGGTGCCTGTTCTCAGCCATACTCCTTCACAGGAACTTCTCAAAGTGGGGATTTGGGTCCAGGCAGGTGATCCTGCAGCCAGCAGGATAGAACTGGAAGTTGGCACCAGTGCCACAGCCCAGCTCCAGCAGGGCCACCTTCCCTGAGGTTCCCATCAGCCCCTTTATCTCACTGAAGAGCTCCCGTTTCTTGTTCTCCATCCTTCGGTTGGTTTTGGCAGCAAGCACGGCCATCAGGTAGGGGAAGTAGCTTTTGCATAGGGGCTGCCAGAAGCCCAGCAGAGCCATCAGGTGCAGGGGCAGCGTCAGGAGCAGCATGAGCAGCTGCAGGAGCCGGACCAGGACATCCATGGCACCAGCTTCTGGTGGTGCTTCTGTTGGGGCACTGGCTTTCTTTCTCTGCCCAGCCTCGGCAGAAACCAGTCTCCCCTCCTCCTGTTTTAGGACTTTGCTCCTTGGGTCTGGATTGGCAATCTTCCTTACAGGGTGGAGAGGGTGTGTGGAATTCCTCCAGAGGGCAAAGTTCTCACAGTCCTATGGGCTCTCCAAAAGCTTTATGTGGGGCGAAGGGACAGGTGGTGCCTGTGTTCTGGGGAGCGCTGCCCAGCTGAGGAGGGTGGTATCTCTAAGGCTGACTCACCTTAGAGGGGAGTCTTAAGGGGGACCAAGGATTATGTCTCAGATCACTGCTTCATGGGAGCCAAATGCCAGGGAAGGGCTGCATCATGGGGGATATCCGAGTCTCATCCCAATCTCAGGTCTGCTTCAGTTGGTTGTGCAAGCTGGACATTCTGGTTGGGTTCCCAGAGTACACCCTGAGGGCTGTGTAAACTGTAACAGGAGGAAGCCTAACAGAAGGTTCAGAGTTAGACCTGATATATCTTAAGAAAAAGGGAGGTTACTGGTCAAAAGAAAGGCACTTTCTGAGCTTACTGCTGTTCATTTTTAAATCCAAGGCCTCAAGACTCAAGAAATAGAAGAAAGAAAAAAAACAGAGTACAGATGAAGTCAAGAGATCTGTGTGCTGAGAAGTCTGAGTTCTGCCACTTAGTCCTGTGTCTCTTGGGCAAGTGTCGACTTCTTATGTACAAAATGGGGAGTCAAGGAGAGGCTGGAGGGCCTCTCACAATTTCCAAGATCTCCCCCTGCTCCCATGTTTGTGTGTTCTAAGGAGAGTCAGGTAGCAGAAGGAAGCTATGGACCCTGGGTGTCCTCACAGCTCCCTGAGGACCTCAGTTACAGCCTAGGACAGTAACCTCCAAAATTCAGAACCAGAAATTGCCACCAAAGCATAAAAGTCTAAAGATACCAGTCTTTTGAATCACAGGAATCTTACCACAAAGTTCCCAGGATATTAATGGTGGCTTCTCCTTTGGCTGAAGCCTTCCTTAGCATCTTGGGAGCAGATCCCCACACAGAGCATTGAAGGCCGAACACCAGCTGTATAGTGGCCAAAGGAAGATTTCTTTTGTTTTGTTCACTTTGGTTTCCTTTGCATTTTTTGGTTTGTTTGGGGGGGGGGGGTTTGCTTGTCTTTTTGTTTGTTTATTTGTTTGTTTGTTTTATTGGTTGTTCAAAACATTACAAAGCTCATGACATATCATCATTCATACATTTGATTCAAGTGGGTTATGAAATCCTATTTTTACCCCAAATACAAGTTGCAGAATCACATCGGTTACACATCCACATTTTTACATAATGCCATATTAGCGACTGTTGTATTCTGCTACCTTTCCTATCCCCTACTATCCCCCCTCCCCTTCCCTCCCAACTTCCCTCTCTACCCCATCTGCTGTTATTCAATTCTCTCCCTTTTTTTTCCCCTTTCCCCTCACAAACTCTTATATGTAATTTTGTGTAACAATGAGGGTCTCCTTCCATTTCCATACAGTTTCCCTTCTCTCTCCCTTTCTCTCCCCCCACTCGTCTCTGTTTAATGTTAATATTTTCCTCATGCTCTTCCTCCGTGTTGTGTACTTAGTTGCTCTCTTTATATCAAAAAAGACATTTGGCATTTGTTTTTTAAGGATTGGCTAGCTTCACTTAGCATAATCTGCTCTAATGCCATCCATTTCCCTGCAAATTCCATGATTTTGTCGTTTTTTAGTGCTGTGTAATACTCCATTGTGTATAAATGCCAGATTTTTTTGTCCATTCATCTGTTGAAGGGCATCTAGACTGATTCCAGAGTCTAGCTATTGTGAATTGTGCTGCTATGATCATTGATGTGGCAGTATCCCTATAGTATGCTCTTTTAAGGTCCTCAGGGAATAGACCGAGAAGGGCAATAGCTGGGACAAATGGTGGTTCCATTCCCAGCTTTCCCAGGAATCTCCATACTGCTTTCCATATTGGCCGCACCAATTTGCAGTCCCACCAGCAATGTACAAGTGTACCCTTTTCCCCACATCCTCACCAGCACTTATTGTTGTTTGACTTCATAATGGCTGCCAATCTTACTGGAGTGAGATGGTATCTTAGGGTGGTTTTGATTTGCATTTCTCTGACTGCTAGCAATGTTGAGCATTTTTTCATGTACTTGTTGATTGATTGTATGTCCTCCTCTGAGAAGTGTCTGTTCAGGTCCTTGGCCCATTTGTTGATTGGGTTATTTGTTATCTTATTGTTTAATTTTTTGAGTTCTTTGTATATTCTGGATATTAGGGCTCTATCTGAAGTGTGAGGAGTAAAAATTTGTTCCCAGGATGTAGGTTCCCTATTTACCTCTCTTATTGTTTCTCTTGCTGAGAAAAAACTTTTTAGTTTAAGTAAGTCCCATTTGTTTATTCTTGTATTTAACTCTTGGGCTATGGGCATCCTATTAAGGAATTTGGAGCCTGACCCCACAATATGTAGATTGGAGCCAACTTTTTCTTCTATCAGGCGCAGAGTCTCTGATTTGATATCAAGCTCTTTGATCCATTTTGAATTAACTTTTGTGCATGGCAAGAGAAAGGGGTTCAGCTTCATTGTGTTGCATATGGATTTCCAGTTTTCCCAGCACCATTTATTGAAGATGCTATCCTTTCTCCATTGCATGCTTTTAGCCCCTTGATCAAATATAAGAAAGTTGTAATTTTGTGGATTGGTCTCTGTGTCCTCTATTCTGTACCATTGGTCCACCTGCCTGTTTTGGTACCAGTACCATGCTGTTTTTGTTACTATTGCTCTGTAGTACAGTTTGAAATCTGGTATCGCTATACCTCCAGATTCACACTTCCTGCTTAGAATTGCTTTTGCTATTCTGGGTCTTTTGTTTTTCCATATGAATTTCATGATAGCTTTATCTATTTCTACAAGAAATGCCATTGGGAGTTTGATTGGCATTGCGTTGAACCTATAGAGAACTTTGGGTAATATCGCCATTTTGATGATGTTGGTTCTGCCTATCCATGAACAGGGTACATTTTTCCTTCTTCTAAGATCTTCTTCTATCTCTCTCTTTAGGGTTCTGTAGTTTTCATTGTATAAATCTTTCACCTCTTTTGTTAGGTTGATTCCCAAGTATTTTATTTTTTTTTTTTTGAGGATATTGTGAATGGGGTGGTTTTCCTCATTTCCATTTCAGAAGTTTTGTTGCTGATATACAGGAATGCCTTTGATTTATGCATGTTGATTTTATATCCTGCCACTTTGCTGAATTCATTTATTAGTTCTAGTAGTTTCTTTGTAGACCCTTTTGGGTCTTCTAGGTATAGGATCATGTCGTCCGCAAATAGTGATATTTTAAGTTCTTCTTTTCCTATTTTTATGCCTTTAATTTCTTTTGTCTGTCTAATTGCTCTGGCTAGTATTTCAAGGACTAAATTAAATAGAAGTGGTGAGAGAGGGCATCCCTGTCTTGTTCCAGATTTTAGCGGAAATGCCTTTTAGAATGATGCTAGCCTGAGGCTTAGCATATATAGCTTTTACAATGTTGAGGTAAGTTCCTGTTATCCCTAGTTTTTCTAGTGTATTGAACATAAAGGGATGCTATACTTTGTTGAATGCTTTTTCTGCATCTATCTAGAGGATCATATGGTTCTTATCTTTAAGTCTATTGATGTGGTGAATAACATTTATTGATTTCCGTATATTGAACCAACCTTGCATCCCAGGGATGAATCCTATTTGATCATGGTGCACAATTTTTTTGATATGCTTTTGTATTCGATTCGCCAGAATTTTATTGAGAATTTTTGCATCTAGGTTCATTAGAGATATTGGTCTGTAGTTTTCTTTCTTTGAAGTGTCTTTGTCTGGTTTCGGGATCAGGGTGATGTTGGCCTCATAGAATGAATTTAGAAGAGCTCCTTCTTTTTCTATTCCTTGAAATAGCTTGAAGAGTATTGGTATTAATTCTTCTTTGAAGGTTTTGTAAAACTCTGCTGTATACCCATCCGGTCCAGGGCTTTTCTTGGTTGGTAGTCTTTTGATGGCTTCTTCTATTTCTTCCTTTGATATTGGTCTGTTTAAATTGTGTGTGTCTTCCTGACTCAATCTGGGCAGATCGTATGACTTAAGAAATTTATCGATATCTTCACTGTCTTCTATTTTATTGGAATATAGGGTTTCAAAATACTTTCTAATTATCTTCTGTATTTCTGTAGTGTCTGTTGTGATATTGCCTTTTTCATCCCGTATGTTAGTAATTTGAGTTTTCTCTCTTCTTCTCTTCGTTAGCATGGCTAAGGGTCTGTCAATCTTATTTATTTTTTCAAAGAACCAACTTTTAGTTTTATCAATTTTTTCAATGGTTTTTTTTTTGTTTCAGTTTCGTTGATTTCCGCTCTGATTTTAATTATTTCTTGTCTTCTGCTATATTTGCTGTTGTTTTGCTCTTCCTTTTCTAGGGTTTTGAGATGTAGTGTGAGTTCATTTATTTGTTGGGGTTTTTCTTTTTTTGAGGAATGAACTCCAGGAAATGAATTTCCCTCTTAAAACTGCTTTCATTGTGTCCCATAGATTCTGGTATGTTGTGTCTGAATTGTCGTTTATCTCTAAGAATTTTTTTATTTCCTCCTTTATGTCTTCTGTAACCCATTGATCATTCAGTAACATATTGTTTATTTTCCATGTGATGCAGGATTTTTCCTTCCTTCTTTTATCATTGATTTCCAGTTTTATTCCATTATGATCAGATATGGTGCATGGTATTATCTCCACACCTTTATATTTACTAAGAGTTGCCCTATGGCATAATATATGATCTATCTTTGAATAGGATCCATGTGCTGCTGAGAAGAACGTGTATCCACTTGATGATGGTTGATATATTCTATATATGTCGGTTAAGTCTAGGTTATTGATTGTGTTATTGAGTTCTATAGTTTCTTTATTCAGCTTTTGTCTGGAGGATCTGTCTAATGGCGAGAGCGGTGTGTTGAAGTCACCCATAATTATTGTGTTGTAGTCTATTTGACTCTTGAACTTGAGGAGAGTTTGTTTTATGAACGTTGCCGCACCATTGTTTGGTGCATACAAATTGATAATTGTTATGTCTTGTTGGTGGATGGTTCCTTTTAACAGGATATAGTGTCCTTCTTTATCCCTTTTGATTAACTTAGGTTTGAAGTTGATTTTATTCGATATGAGTATGCCCACTCCTGCTTACTTCCGCGGGCCATGTGAGTGGTATGATTTTTCCCAACCTTTCACCTTCAGCCTGTGTATGTCTTTTCCTATCATATGAGTCTCCTGAAGGCAGCATATTGTTGGATTTGTTTTTTTGATCCAGGTTACTAGCTTATGTCTCTTGATTGGTGAGTTTAGGCCATTAACATGTAAGATTACAATTGAAATATGATTTGTACTTCCAGTCATGTTTATTTATTTATTTATTTTAATTTGGCTAGTTTACCTTTTTGGTTATTTCCCTCCCCCTTTACTGAGATACCTCCTGCTGTTAGTTTTGGGCACTATTTTTCCATTCCTCTTCTTGTAGTATTTTGCCCAAAATGCTTTGCAGTGCTGGTTTTCTAGCTGCAAATTCTTTTAGCTTTTGTTTATCATGAAAGATTTTAATTTCATTGTCAAATCTGAAGCTTAATTTTGCTGGATACAGTATTCTTGGTTGGAATCTATTATTTTTCAGTGTTTGAAATACATTGTTCCAGGATCTTCTCACTTTCAAAGTCTGTGATAAAAAATCAGTCATTAACCTAATTGGTTTACCCCTGAATGTAATCTGCCTCCTTTCTCTCGTAGCTTTTAATATTCTCTCCTTGTTCTGTACATTGGCTATCTTCATAATTTTATGTCTTGAAGTTGGTCTATTATGGTTTTGGATGTTTGGGGTCCTGTAGGCTTCCAGGATTTGGCAATCCATTCCATCTTTCATCTCTGGGAAGTTTTCTAGGATTATTTCATTTAATAAGTTGTCCATTCCTTTGGTTTGAACCTCTGTGCCTTCTTCTATCCCAATGACTCTCAAATTTGGTTTTTTTATGAGATCCCATATGTCTTGGATAGATTGTTCATGAGATTTAAGCATCTTTTCTGTGTTGACCTATTCTTTTCAAGTTGATAAACTTTGTCTTCATTATCTGATATTCTGACTTCTATTTGATCTAGTCTATTTGTAATATTCTCATTAGAGTTTTTAATCTGGTTTATGGTTTCTTGCATTTCTAGGATTACTGTTTGGTTTTTTTAAGATCTCTATCTCATGGTAAAGCTCGTTCTTTGCAGTTTGAATTTGTTTGTTTAGTTCATTTTCAAAATATACTTTCAATGCTTGGACTTGCTGTCTCATGTCTTCTCTAATATTCTGTTCCATCTGAGTTAGGTATGCCTTGATTTCTTTCCCTGTCCATGTTTCTGATGCTTCTAGGTCCTCCTGTAGATTTAAGTTGTCCTGCATTGTCTGTAATCCTTTTTTCCCTTGTTTTTTCATGTTGTTCACGTTACTTTCCAGTTCTGTTTGACTGCTTTGTAACTGCTTTCTCCTATACATTTGTTTTGGCTTTGTATATCTCTGTTGTCTCTCCTTTGTGGTGGGAGATTATGCCTAGAGATGTTGGGCTTTATTGTACTTTAAAGCTGATTCATTCAATTTATAAAGGGCTTCCAGATTCTGTATGCATATAGTGATTTGTTGTTTGTTCTTAGGACTTTAGGTTAGGTGCTATGAAGGTATAAGGGTTAGTATGTCTTGGCTACTTTAGAAGGTTGCTCTACTGAAGGGGGATACTAACTGTCGATTGGATCAGGGTGTTGGTAGTAGCTAGGTATTTAGGAGCCCTATAGATGGCCTCAAAACATTCACCTATTTGCATTTAGACAATTACACGTAATGGAGGATGTAATGCTTGGGATGAAAGTTGGGGGGAAGGGGAAGGAAGGTGCTCTTGAAAAGAAAGGAGAGGGAGACAGATAGAATAGAAGAGAATGAAAGAACAATAAAACTTGAAAGGGGAAAGAAAGAAGGAAAAGGGGAGAGAAAAAATAAAATAAAATAAGAAATAAAATTAGGTCTTAGGGATCCATTTTCTTCTCTTCCCATAGGCAGAGCTGTGCCGTCCGAGCTGAGTTTTGCCCTCTATGTGTCAACAGCAATCCCTGTAAGGTGGCCCCTGGGAGTCTCTCTCAATCCTGTTAGTCCAGAGCTGTTTCACTTCTATGGCCCCTCCTCCCCTTCCTCCTGCCAGCCAGCCAGGTCCTACTCACCAGAAGCGGTTCCCCAAGGATCTGGTTATACTTTCAGCCCCACCGCGTGCCCTATTTCCCAAACGACTGAGCACTCTATCTGTCATTGATCTAAGCCCCAGTGCTGTGGAGCTGTGGTCTGGGAGTCAATAGTTTAATTTTTCCGGACCCCTTTGGTGGGCACGCCCTCAGAAGCTGGCAGCTAAGAACATGGGTGTCACCACTGGTGGTAATGGGAGTTGGAGGTTGAGGATCCCCTCTGCTTCCCTCAGCCCCTACAATCACGAGCACTCCGCTGGCGGTAGGAGGAGTTGGGGGTCAGGAGTGTCCTCTGTTTCCCTCCACCCCTACCATCATGCCCTCTCAGTTGGCGATTGGGGGAGTTGGGGGGGGAGTCTTCTCTGCTTCCCTCTGCCCCTACAGTCACGGCGGTAGGGGGAGTTGGGGGTCGGGAGTCCCTTGGCCCTTATGGTCATGCCCACGGAGAGATTTTTGAAGTTTCCTGGTTGTTTGTATCTGATGTGGGTGGGAGTCACACACCTGCTAAAGTAGATTCCGCTGGGAAGGAATCTCATTGGCCAAACTCAGGTGACTTCCCCTCTCTGCTATGGCGGGCCCCTGGCTCCTTGCCGGAGTGTCCTAAGGGAGGGATGGGACTGGCTTGTCTCTGGTCTGACTCAATCTCTGGTTTTAGTTCCCAGTTTGCTATTTCATAAAGGCTTGGTTAGAGTCCCTTCACATTGCCTCCTGAGCTGGGCAGGCGGGGGCCATTCACCGTGCAGGCGGGGGCCATTCGCCGTGCGGGCGGGGCTGTTCGCAGAGCCCGGCAGGGACCCTTCGCAGAGCCTGGCAGGTGCCCTTCGCCGCGTCAGGCCGCCAGGGGCCGTTTGTAGAGCCGGGCAGGCGGCCGTTAGGCAGCGGCCGGCGGGACTGGACCTCTGCACCGCGTGGCCGAGATTTACTCGTCTGGGACAAACTGTCACCTCTAATAAACTTACTAATTCCCAGCAGGTCTCCTTTCAGCGGAATTTTGCTAGAAGTTTCTCAGCAGGTAGAATCTAGGAGTATTAATGGGTCTCTCTGATCCCGTTAATGTGGAGATACTGAAAGTGCTGCCTCCTCACTGTATGCCATGTTGGGTCCCCCGTTTGTTTCTTTCTTTTGTTTTGTTTTTGTGATACTGGGGATTGAACCCAGAGAAGCTCTACCACTGAGCTATATCACTAGACTTTTCTTGAGACAGGCTCTCACTAAATTGCCCAGGCTAGCCTTGAGCTTGCAATCCTCCTACCTCAGTCTCTTGAGTAGCTTGGGATTACAGGTATGTGCCCTGCCCTTGGCCCAAAGAAAATATTATAAAGATTGGTTCATATAGATTTTGAACTTTTTGTAATTATACTCTTAGTTATTTTACCTTTGTTTTTATTATAAAAGGGGTTCTGTTCTTTATTTAATATTTGCATGTATCAATGCTCATTCTTTTAATCATTTTATGCCCATGTTAAATTGTATTGTATAGATATGCCATGCTATATTTATCCATTCACCAAGTGATGAATGAGTTGTTTCCACTTTTAGGGTATTTGAATAATGCTTCTGTAAATTCTTGCCTTAGTTTTGTCTGTTCTGTCTCCTAAATCATTACACTCATGAATCTCCTCATGAAACTTTTAGCATATTAACATACTATAATATATAATACTGCATACTATAATAGATATAATATATAATACTATAATATAATATAATATATAATACTATATACTATAATATATAATTTAAAAACAACCCTCTCTTGAGTCTATGCTTTTATTATCACCCCATGTTAGCTTTTTTCAAAGTCTTTTTTTTTTTTGGTACTAGGGTTTGAAACTAGCAGTGCTTTATTGCTGAGCCACATCCCCTGCCCTTTTATGTCATTTTTTTAATTAAATTTTGCTTGAATTTTGTTTTAATTTTGAGATAGGGTCTTACAAAGTTACTTAGGGCCTTACTAAGTTGTTGAGGCTGATCTCAAACTTTCAATCCTCCTACATTAGCATTGCTGGGATTATAGACTTGTGCCACCAGGCACAGCCAAAGTCATACTTCTTGAGTCCTCTGTTCAGGCTACCTTGATTTTCTCACCTTCCATTCACCTTCCATTCATCATCTCCTTCCTCCTCAATCCATCACTCTAAATTTTTAAGTTTGCCTGATTTATTTCTAATCTATAGAGATGATATCCCACACCACACAAATTTACATGCACATGTAGACACATAATTACCTTCGTACCTTTTGCGTCCCAGCAACAAAGCCATCCTTAGCAGTCCTCACATTGCTGGTTATATTAGTTAGATATTATGTGGGCTCACTCTCATCCTGAAAGGAGGTCCATGGAACAAGGTAGAGGACAGTGTGGCTGTGGAGTCTCTAATCAAGACCTCTGGAGACCAAGCAGGAAGCAGGTCTAATTTTACTGTGCAGTTACCATGTATATATAGTCAGGCAGTAGCTAGGCAGATTACAGGCATCCACCAATACAATTCCTTGCTATCCTTGCAGCAGCCAATCAAGAGCTGGCCATGGAGCAAGTGCCAGGACTGCAACACATGGCCTCACACCCAGGTCTGTGCCTACAGGGTAAATGGTTTGCCATTAACGCACCTAGTACAAGGGAAGTGGCCTGCCACTCAGGCGCGCTACCATATGCCATGTAAGCAGTACTCCATGCACTTGTCCCCACATCTCCCCACCTCTGACTACTACAAGGACTTCATCCTGCATTGCTGTTTTTCATTCGGTGGCCTTTACATGGTTACCTAAGCATCTCACAACACAAGAAAAAAATTATCACTATTATAAACAGTAGGGCCAGGGTAAAAGCATTATAAGGGTTAGTTAATATGGCTATCAGGTTTTTCCAATGTTCATTCAATCCCTGGAAGAAAGAGGAGCTTGTAAAAATAGATACTTTAGCCGCATTGATTTGACAACTGCCTTAGTAAGTTTATGCATAGTTGTAACATAGTTAGCATCCCAAGTGCCCTTAATATACTGAGAAAATTGGAGAAGTATAAGGTTACATTTTCAAATACAGTATATTGGGTGACACAAAAACTGTGGAATTCAGGGTCACAAGTGCACCTTTACAACATAAACAGAATATCTATTTGTTCCTGGTGTATGTCTATTTACTGCCAAATGACTAAAATTGTGGCTCAGGACAATTTATTTATTTGTCTACTGCCAAGGCTTCTGCCATGGCAGTAGACAAATTATTTACCATCTAAGCAATTCTGGATACTCTAAGTGACTGGAGTAGCAGCAGTGGCTATAGAGGCGATGGAGGCTACCAGGGCAATAATCCCAGTGATGATGAGGCTGATTGCACACCTTGTCTGGTGTAGGATCTTATTCAGAAGATTCTTCATCTCCATGTCCCATGGTGAGTCAGCAGGATGTATTAACTGCACAAGAGATCTTTGCATGAGTGACATTTATGCCATCAGTATCATTGATTATTAACATAGCAAAGGGTGGTATAATACAAGTATGTGCCTAGTGGGTATAGGTATAATTTTGCATAAAGGCAAATCCATGGTCAGGGTCTGGACTCAATATAGACCCATTCATCCAGCCAGCTGCTGCCCATTTGATGGGCCTAGCAGTTAGCAATATTAGTATCATATCTATTATGTCATACTGATTTCCTGCATAATGGTTGGTAATGGCTTGTTCCATGTAGCAGGTACTACAGTAGCCCATGTGATTTTGAGCATGAGTTACATTCCAGGGAGCTGCACCCACCCAGGCACATTGATGTTGTTCTTCCCCAGAGAAATTCCACTTATGAAGGAGATAAGGTATGGCTGAGACAGATTGATTCCATGGGATGCCATCATTATCTGAGGGGGACTTTCCAAAAAGCATTGTTGGACATGTTGGCAGCAAGGGTTTTCTTGCATTGCCATAGGGGAGTCTATAGCTATAGGTAGCATTAACTATAACTCTAAGGTCACTGAGAGATAGTCCAACATATGACTTATTATAGTTCTCGACAATAGTTTCATTGGCAAGAGCAAAACAGAGGGGACTGCCTGGATTATAGGTCTCATTATCTACCACAGAGAAACAGATGGGCAGAGTAGCTATGGAAATGCTGGTGTTCCACTGTACGGTCATCTCCTGGATATATAACTCAGGATCAATATGGTTGGAATTATTAGAGAAGAACTTAGGTAAAATCCCTTCCCAGTTAGCAACTGCTAACTGTGGTGGCCTAGTGAGCAAAGCTCAATTTACCTGATGGGAGGCTTCACTGTTAACAGTGAGTGCCACACCCTATAGAACCACCATCATAGGGCCAGGGATGGGGTTTCCACCAGGCAAAGGGCCAGTCTGGTGGCTTGGTCAACAAGACTTTTACTATTACCCCAGGTTACTTTTCGTGAGGTGCATTTGCATTGTTGAGACTTTGCTTGTGAGGTTTCTCCTCCAGAGTTAGTTCCTTCATCTTCTTGGTTGGTGGTTCTGGGGATCTGGGGCTTGACTTTCCGGCAGCCACCCAAATGGGGTGATGCTCCTGTTAACATATGTATAGGGCTGGGGATATGGCTCAAATAGTAGCACTGTCGCCTGGCATGTATGAGGCGACAGAGGCTACCAGGGCAATAATCCCAGCGATGATGAGGGTTCGATCCTCAGCACCACATAAAAATAAAATAAAGATATTGTGTCCACCTAAACCTAAAAAATAAATATTAAAAAAAAACATATGTAAACCCTCCACCCATGTTTAAGAGGGTCCCCAGACCATCCTATGCATTTGTTATGGGGTCCTTCCATGAGACCATAGGTAGATGGGAAGGCCCAATTAGGGAGGACTGATGCTTATGGGCTGTTATTTCCATAAAATATTTTTAAATTTAAAGAAAATAAGTTTTTTGTCAAGGCATCACAAGAGAACTTGGTATAGTTTCTCCCCCTCTGCTTTTGTAGCATGGTCTTAAATTCCTTGTGTGTTCTTTTATGATGCCTTGAGTCTTGGGGTTATAGGGAACTCAGATAAAAGCTACATATACCAATTATTGCAAACTCCTTGAAATGTCTTGCTAGGGTAGGCTGGCCCATTTTTAGCTTTAATAGACATGGGAACATCCATAATTTCAAAACATTTTAATATATGCAAGATGACCTTTTTTGTGGTTTCTCCTGTGGAGGTTGTGGCCATTACACAGCCTGAATAGATATCAATAATTACATGAATATATTTTAAATTTCCAAAAGATGTATAATGAGTGACATCCATTTGCCATAAACATTAGATTTTAACTCTCAGGGAGTCACTCCAGCAGGTTATAAAGGGCCAATGGGAAAAATGGTGCACATGTTTTGCAGTCTCTGATTAGCTGTCTGCAAGTCTCCTTAGTCCTACTCTTATGCAGATACCATGGCTAAGGCCAGCAGAGTGGCTTGAGCTGTTTGTGTTCCTCTGTCCTTGGTGGCCAAAATCCAGTCATCCAGTGTGCCATTTCGTACTGGCACTACTTCTGCTCTATGTTCCTTATTTCATCCAGCCCAGATGATATCCTTGGCTAGAGCTGTTCTAGCTCCTTCATGAGACACCTTCCCTCCTACCACCTTGTTTACTCTGTCAATAAACTGTGGAAAGTCTTCAGTGGCTTTCTGCCTTAAGCCCTGTTTAGAAACTGTACCTCCCCCAACTGGTTACTCCCTCCAGGCTCTTAAAGTACAGAGTTACACCAAATAATTTGGTGGGCCTGTGGCTTGTACCTCAGAGGGACTGTAAATTCCCTCTCTCTGCAAGCATTCAGCTGGGAGGTTCACATTTGTGGTGTGGTTATGTTCACCCTGCTTTTCACATTCATCAAAGAAGAATGCCTTCCACTTCAAAAATGTTGCAGGCTCAAGAGCTGCTCTGGCTAAGTCTTTCCAGTCTTGAGAGCAATTAAGTTCAAGACTGAGTGATTCTAGCATTTTCTCTGCAAACATCCCCTAGTGCCTATCTTCCTTTACTGTCTTCTTCAATTCCTTCAGGGTACCCAATGAGTGTGGATACCAAGTGGCAGGGTGCTGTGGCATAGGGGCCAGGTTGACTGGGAAGGCTTGTACTCCCCTGCTCCACTTTTCATCTCTTATTTTACATAGATCTTCAAAAGGATCTCTGGCCTCTGGAATGGGTTTCTGGGAGACCATGACTTGGGCCTGTCCAGGGGCCTGGACATTTCTAAGCTATCATAGTCCTTTGCTGGCCTTGGCACTGCCTCATAAGGAGGCAGTTGCCATTGACCTAGGGAAGGATATAATCTTTGCCTGTCAGTAGAAGGCGCACCTGCACCATTTGCGGTCACCTCTTCCTGCACCATGAAGGCCAGCAGTACACTTTCTTGCCTCTCTCCCACAGCACCTGTTGTGGTTGCTAGCATACTACAGGGACACAGCCATATCAATGTTTATAGCAGCACAATTCACAATAGCTAAACTGTGGAACCAACCTAGATGCCCTTTAGTAGATGAATGGATAAAGAAAATGTATAAATACACAACACAATATTATTCAGCATTAAAAGAGAATAAAATCATGGCATTTGCAGGTAAATGGATGGAGTTGGAGAATATAATGCTAAGTGAAGTTAGCCAATTCTGAAAAAAACCAAATGCCAAATGTTTTCTCTGATTTAAGGCTGCTGATAATGTGGTGCAGGAGGCATGGGAGGATTAGATGAATTCTAGATAGGGCAAAGGAGAAAAGGGGAGGGAGGGAAAGGGAGAGGGAATGGGGGTAAGAAAGATGGTGGAATGAGATAGACATAGTTACCGTAAGTACATTTATAAAGACATGAATGGTGTGACTCTACTTTGTAGAGTACAACCAGAGATATGAAAAAATGTGCTCTATATGTGTAATATGAATTATAATGTAGTCTTCTGTCATATATAACAAAATTTAAAAATTGAAAATATTTTTTAAATAAAATTTATTTCATTAATGTCTTTTAAAAAAAACAAAAAGAGAGATTGGGGTGTAACTCAGTGGTAGAGTGCCCTTGGGTTCAGTTTCCAGTACCATATCAAAAAAAAGCCCTAAACACATGTACAAACACACACACTTAATTTTGGAATTCATTGTGATATATTCACACATGCAAATAACATAATTTGATCAATTTAATTTCCCAGTACCTCCTCTTTTTCTCGTACTCCTGCCCTGGTCTCCTTCTTCTACCTCTCTACTCTCCTGATTTCCCTTTTTTTTCATTGACTTGTCCCCTTCTTTTTACCATTTTCTCTTTATCTTCTACACATGAGAGAAAACAATGACCCTTGACATTCTGAGTTTGGTTTATTTCACTAGCATAGTACAGGTACACAGCCACATCAATGTTTATAGCAGCACAATTCACAATAGCTAAACTATGGAACCAACCTAAATGCCCTTCAGTAGAAGAAAGGATAAAGAAAATGATATTCTCCAGTTCCAACCATTTTCCTGCAGATAACATAATTGTGTTCTTCTTTATAGCTGAGTAAAATTACATTGTGTGTATATATACCTTGTTTTTTTCACCCATTCATCTGTTGATGAGCACCTAGGATATTTCTGTAAGTTGTATATTATGAATTGTGCTTCTTATAAATAGATATGCATGAATCACTGTAGTATGCTGATTTTAGTTCTTTTATTAGTTCTTTTTTTTAGTTTAGATAAATATCAAGGAGTGAGATACATGGCTCTATGGTGGAACTATTCCTAGTCTTTTGAGGTATCTCCATATTGCTTTCCAAAATCATTGTACTAATTTACAATCCCACAAATGATGCATGAAGGTACCTTTTTCCCTATATCCTTGGCAGCATTTATTGTTATTTGCATTCTTAATGATTGCCATTCTAACTGCAGTGAGATGAAATCTAAGTGTAATTTGGAATTGCATTTCCCTGATTGCTAAAGATGTTGAAGATTTTTTTATATATATTTGTTGGCTATTTGCATTTCTTCTTTTCAAAAATGGCAGGTGTCCTGTTGTTCTTGATTACTCTCATGATGCTTCTCTTTTCAGATGTCCTATCTTTTCTGAACAACCTGAATCTCTTATTTATTTTCTCTTTCAGAGTTAACATAAAAACCCCAAAAAGCATGAGAACTAATGAACTATTTTGCCTCTATCTTCAACCCAAATGAGATTCCAATGAGGATTCATAGCAACTACTAACTGTTTCACCTCCTCCAATTTATATTCTTTCTGAGCTATAGAACAGTTGCTTTGATTCCTAGGCTTGAAGGTAACATTAATAGTCTTACTGCATAAAACAGCATCAACTGCAATAAATTTTCAAATAGTAAAAGGACAAATAGATGAGTGAATAATGTCATTATTTCTTAATATTATGCAATTACTTTTCACAGGCTTTCCTGCCACCTACATGTTTTTAAAAGGCCATATCATTTCACAACTGAACCCTTTTAAGTATATTTTGAACCACATGGTTATTGCTTTATAGAGAGTTCTTTAAACAAATCCTTGGTTAATCTTACCTTTCTCTTTTTTCAATTCATATTACACATATAGAGCACAATTTTTCATGTCTCTTGTTGTAAACAAAGTAGAGTCACACCATTTGCCTCTTCATTCATGTACTTGGGGGAATGATGTCCATTTCATTCCACCATCTTTCCTACCCCCATACCCGCTTCCGACCCATCCCTCCCCTTTGCTCTATCTAGAGTTCATCAACTCCTCCCATGCTTTTCCCAATCCCCATTAAGGATCAGCTTCCTCATTTCACAGAAATCATTCAGCATTTGGTTTTTTGGGATTGGCTAACTTCACTTAGCATTGTATTCTCCAACTCCATCCATTTACCTGCAAATGCCATGATTTTTTTCCTCTCTTATTACTGAGTAATATTCCATTATGAATATATACCACAATTCTTTATCCATTAATCTACTGAAGGGCATCTGGGTTGGTTCCACAATTTAGGTATTATGAATTGTGCTGCTATAAATATTGATGTGGCTGTGTTACTATAGTAAGCTGTTTTTAAATCCTTTGTTTATAAACCAAGGAGTGGGATAGCTGGGTCAAATGGTGGTTCCACTCCCAGTTTTCCAAGGAATCTCCATACTTCTTCCCATATTGGCTGCACCAATTTGCAGTCCCACCAGCAATGTATGGGTGTGCCTTTTTCCATACATCCTTGCCAACACTTATTATTGTTTGCATTCTTTTTTTTAATAAAGGTAACACTTATTAACCTCAAAATATTTCTTCAGATCATTTTCTTTTTAAATTTAGCCTACTAGAATGTGATCACAGAGAGCAAAAATCATGAAGATTCAAGAGTCCCTGAGGAAAAACATCTCTATTGTGATTCTTTTCATCACCCACTAAAAGAAAATAGTAACAGTATATTAGTTCTAAACTATCAAAGCAAAAAAACTGAATGACATTTTGTTGTAATTTTGGAGTTCACAAAAAAAAGGTAAATGGCTAAAGATAAAAGAAGCAGAATAGATAGGAAAAATAGAATGTAAAATGTAACAACACAAAATAAAACATATCAATAATTCTATTAATCAAATAGATTATCCAACAGAATCAAACTAGAAGAAAAAAATCTATTCATTTCCTTTCTAAGATTTATCAAATATATTAATAGACATAATGTTATTTATAAGTGAACAAAATAAAAAAGAGATTATTAAAATATTAGAAATGAAATGGAAAACATTGCCATGGGTATGCTAGAATAGACATTAACAAAGTACAAGTTATAAGCAAATCCATGCTAAAATGAGAATTTGAGTGAAAACTATTTCACAGTTTATAGAAATAAACACCTTTCCAGATTCTCAAAAATAGAAACAGAATACCCAAATGTCATATACTTATTACACAAATTAAACATTTTACAAATTTTCACACATGAAAGCTTCAAGCTTAATTTCCATCACCAGTTTCTAAATATGGGCAAAAAAAGCCAATGGTGCTTCACAAACTGTTCCATTTAAAATAAATAAAGCTAGAACACTTAATTCTCCCAAACTTTGACATTAAACACTACAACCTAGTAAGGAGAGGATAAGAAAGAACTATTGTTATATCATTGTCAATCAAGTTCCTACATACAAAACCATTAAGCAGAATGGAGAAAGTCTTATCTGTAAAAAAAAAATAAAGTATACTCTTTCAGGCATTCATGCTCACTTGGGGAATTTATGATTCATTTATCAGTTGAAAAAATGGTAATATCACATGATAAGAAACGTTACATTGGCTCTAAAATTTAAAAGAACACTTGTTAAATATATGCTGTTCACAATAAAAAGGGAAGAAAACAATAAAACATAAAAAGGATATTTCCTTAAATATTTAAAAATAAAAAATATACACATTGGGGCTGGGGATGTGGCTCAAGCGGTAGCACGCTCGCCTGGCATGCGTGCGGCCCGGGTTCGATCCTCAGCACCACATACCAACAAAGATGTTATGCCTGCCGAAAACTAAAAAATAAATATTAAAAAAAAATTCTCTCTCTCTCTCTCTCTCTCTCTCTCTCTCTCTCTCTAAAAAAATATATACACACAAACACATAAGAGAAGCTACTCTAATTAATATTTCAGTATGGAGTAATACTTAATATTTAATAATATATATTTTTGGTAGTATGGGTATTTTATTTTTAAAATTTAGTTAATTTATTATATATGACAGCAGAATACATTACAATTCATATGAAACATGTGGAGCACAATTTTTCATTACTCTGGTTATACCCAAAGTAGAGTCACACTATTCATGTCCTCATACGTGTACTTAAGGTAATGATGTCCATCTCATTCCACCATCATTGCTACACCCATTTCCCCTTCTTTCCCCTCACACCCCTTTGCCCTATCTAGGGTTCATCTAAGCCTCCCATGCTCTTCTTCCCAATCCCATTATGAATTAGCATCCTTATGTCAGAAAAAACATTCAGCATTTTTGGGGGGGGACTGGCTAACTTCACTTAGCATTATATTTTCCAACTCCATCCATTTATCTGCAAGTACCATGATTTTATTCTCACTTATTGCTGAGTAATATTCCATCATGTATGTATGTGTGTGTGTGTGTGTGTATATATATATATATATATATATATATATATACCACATTTTCTTTATCAATTCATCTACTGAAGGGTATCTAAGTAGGATCCACAATTTAGCTATTGTGAATTGTGCTGCTATAAACATTGATGTGGTTGTGTCCCTGGAGGATGGTGTTTTTAAGTCCTTTGGGTAAAAGCAAGAAATGAGATAGCTGGGTCAAATAGTGGTTTTATTCCCAGCTTTCCAAGGATTCTTCATACTGCTGTCCATATTGGCTACAACAATTTGCAGTTCCACCAGCAATGTATGGGTGTGACTTTTTCCCCACATCATCACCAACACTTATTGTTGTTGTTTGTATTCTTAATATCTGCCATTCTGATAGGAGTAAGATGAAATCTTAGAGTAGTTTTAATTTGCATTCCTCTGATTGCTAGAGATGTTGAGCATTTTTTTATTGGTTGATTGTATATCTTCTTCTGAGAAGATTCTGTTCAGTTCCTTGGGCCATTTATTGATTGAGTTATTTGGGGTTTTTTGGTGTTAAGATTTTTTTGAGTTCTTTGTATATCCTAGAGATTAGTGCTCTATCTGCCATGCATATGGTAAAAATTTGTTCCCAAATTGTAGGTTCTCTATTCACCTCACTGATTGTTTCTTTTGCTGAAAAGAAGCTGTTTAGTTAGAATCTATCCCATTTATTGATTCTTGATATTAATTCTTACACTATAACAGTATTATTAAGAAAGTTGAAGCCTAATCCAGCATGATAGAGATTTGGGCCTACTTTTTTTCTAATAGATGCAGTGTCTCTGGTTTAATTCTTAGGTCCTTGATCCACTTTGAGTTGAGTTTTGTGCATGGTGACAGATATGGGTTTAATTTCATTTTGTTGCATATGGATTTTCAGTTTTTCCAGCACCATTTGTTGAAGAGACTACCTTTTCTCCAATGTACACTTTTGACACCTTGTCTAATATAAGGTAACTGTAGTTATGTAGGTTAGTCTCTGTGTCCTCTATTCTGTACCATTGGTCTACAGTCTGTTTTGGAGCCAATACCATGCTGTTTTTGATACAATTGCTCTGTAGAATAGCTTAAGGTCTGGTATCGTGATGACACCTGCTTCACTCTTCTAAGGATTGCTTTAGCTATTCTCGATCTCTTATTTTTCTGGATGAATTTCACGACTGCTTTTTCTATTTCTATTAGAAATGTCAATGGGGTTTTAACTGGAATTGCATTAAATCTGTATAGTGCTTTTGGTAGTATGGTCATTTTGACAATATTAATTCTGCCTATCCAAGAGCAAGGTAGATCTTTCCATCTTATAAGTTCTTTAACTTCTTTCTTTAGTGTTCTGTAGTTTTCTTTGTAGAGGTATTTCACCTCTTTTGTTAAGTTGACTCCCAAGTTGTTGTTGTTGAGGTTATTGTAAATGGTGTAGTTTTCCTCATCTCTCTTTGAGAGGATTTGTCCCTAATATATAGAAATTCCTTTGATGTATGGGTGTTGATTTTGTATCCTGCTACTTTGCTGAATTTACTTACTAGATCTAGAAGTTTTCTGTGAAAATTTTTTTGGTCTTCTAAATATAGAATCATATCATTGGTAAATAGTGCTAATTTGAGTTCTTTATTTGTTGAGAGCCACAGCTGAAGGGGCCCCAGCAAACTTCCAGCTGCCAGCTGATGATTGGCTCACAGCGGCCCCAGCAACATCTAGCTGATTGGCTCCTCTGTGGTGATGCTCATTGGGCTGTTTCCCTGCCCATTCAGACCACAGAGCTGCTCATTGGGGGACTTTTTTGGCTCTGCCCACATGACCCAGCCAATTGGCCTCAAGAGCAGGAGGATTGTGGGAGGTGGAGAGGCTTGTGGTTGTGAGAGAGGCTTGTGGGAAGCTGGTGGTGGCAGTTGGGCACTGAGGGTTTTTCCTGAGGAGCTGTTTTGTTTGGCGTGTGTGGTTCTAAAAATAAAGTTTGTTTCTTTTGACAAGTGGCTCCCGAATTGTGCCCAGCCAGACTGTGGCATTTGATGGCCCGTACGGGGAGCGACTGAGGGTAAGTGATAAGGTAAACTGCTCGCCCCTGAGGGAAGGCAGGGCGAGAGGATGGGTAGCCATTTTAAAAAGGTTTTGTTTTGCTTCACTTTTGTTTTAAGTTGCCTGTCCCTGGAGATGAGTGAGATGGAAGAAAAACCGCTCACATCTGAGGAAAAACTATTTACGTCTGAGGAACAGATAGGGAGAAAGGACTGATGCACATGTCAGGAGGATAGAAAGGCTATAAATACTTTTTGTTGTTCCCTTTTTATTTCATTCTGTCTCGGTTTTGTTTGGCGTCATCTTGTTGGGTTGTATTATAGTAGAAATACTGTACAGAAATTAGTAAAAAACAAACTGAAATAATGTTAAGTAAATTGTTAGAGGAAGGAGGCATCTCAGTAAAATCAAGAACAGTCAGGGCATACGTTGATACAATACAAAAATGTAGCCCATGGATTTTTAAGGAGGAGTTGTTAAATATATCACAATGGAACCATCATGGTGAAGATTTAAAAAGAATAGAAAAGAACAGCCCAGGGACTCTTCCAGTTGGCACATTGCCATTGTGGACGTTCGTATCTGGTTTGCTTAGTCCAAAGCCTTCAGTTCAGACAAAGATAGAGGAAGAAAGCTTAGAGCAGAAAAAGCCATCAGGGGGAAAGTTACAAAAGGAGACTGCTACTAACAACTTTCTATCACCAGAGGGCGTAAGTGTCCAACCAACAGCGCCACCTCTACAGGACACTGCTACTAACACCTTTCTATCACCAGAGGACATAAATGTCCAACTAACAAGGCCACCTCCATATGCTGGGAGGCCCCCAACCCCCGCAGTTGATAGTTCGGATCCTGAGACAGGATCTCAAGTATTAACATTCCCTGTATTTGAGGTAGGAGGGCAGCGAATTCACCATGCTTTAAATTTCAAAATAGTGAAGCAGATAAAAGAGGCTGTAACAACCTATGGTCCTCAAGCACCCTTCACTGTAAGCTTGGTCGAATCCATTAACAACTTGAACATGACGCCAGAAGATTGGGCTAATATGTGTAAAGCTGTGCTAAATGGAGGTCAATACATGTTATGGAAGGTTGCCAATGAGGAATTTTGCAAGGAGATGGCTAGGCGAAATGCAGCAGCTGGTTATCCTCAGAGAAATCTAGATATGTTGTTAGGAAAGGGACCTTATGAGGATCAGCATTTTAAAAGGAATTGCCCCATAGGAGGAGGGTTTAACAAAACTAGGTATCAAAGGAGTAGAATACCGGGTATTTGCCCACGATGCCGTAGAAGGAGACATTGGGCTAATGAATGCCATTCTCAAACCACCATAGAGGGTACTCCATTATCAAAAAACGAACAAGGACCAGGTGTTTATCCACAATATCATGGAGAAAGGCATTGGGCTCCATTGCCAAAAAATGGACAGGGGGGCCCAATGCTCCGGGGCCCAAAACCACAAATATACGGAGCACTGGAGGAACCCAGCAACCCCATCAGGGTAGTGCCCAGGAAACATTGCCCATCAGATCCCTCATCAGACAAACCAGAGGGAGCACAGGGTTGGACATCTGCGCCTCAGCCAGATCACTGGTCAAACAACAATTAGTGGAAGGACATTTACAACCTTCTGTATCTCCCCATAATACTCCCATTTTTGTCATCAAAAAGAAATCTGGTAAATGGAGATTATTGCAAGATTTAAGAGCCATTAATAATGAGATGGTTATTATGGGACCTGCTCAATCAGGGATTCCTCAATTGTCTGCTTTGCCAAAAACTTGGTATGTTTTAGTTATAGATATTAAAGATTGTTTTTTTTTCAATTCCAATTCATCCTGAGGATAGTCCACATTTTGCATTTACTATCCCTGCACTGAATCATGAAGGTCCAGATCAGAGATATGAATGGAAAGTACTCCCTCAAGGGATGGCTAACAGCCCAACTATGTGTCAAATTTATGTTAACAAAGTAATCCAGCCACTTAGAAATCAAAATCCTGAACTACAAATATTTCACTATATGGATGATGTATTATTAGCACACAAAGCTAAAAACACATTGCTAGAATGTTATGCCACACTTACAAACTTATTAAAAAATTATAATCTAGAAATAGCAATAAATAAAGTACAATTAAATTTTCCAATTAATTATTTAGGAATTCTATTATCCTCCACCATGGTCTGTCCACCAAAAATTCAAATACGAGTAGATCAACTCAAATCACTTAACGACTTTCAAAAGTTATTAGGAGACATAAATTGGATAAGGCCTTATCTAGGTATACCAACAGGAGAGTTGGGATCTTTATTTGATATCCTAAAAGGTCCATCAGTTCCAAATTCACCCCGAATGTTAACGCCTGAAGCAAGAAAGGCATTAAAAATCATTGAAACATATATGGAAAATATGCATTTGGATAGAATTGATATAAGTTTGCCTTTATTATTTATTGTACTACCAACAAAAAATATTCCTACAGGAGTATTTTGGCAGGAAGGTCCATTATTATGGATACATTTATCTTTTTCTCCTAACACTATTCTTACTAGGTATCCTGAAGCTGTAGGACAATTAATACTCAAAGGAATAAAAGCAGCAAAGGGAGTGTTTGGAATTTCTCCCAATAAAATTATTACTCCATATACTATGAATCAAATTGATGAGTTAGCTAATGAGTTAAATACTTGGGCAATAATCATGTGCAAATCTAATGTTTCATTTGATAACCACTTACCATCTAATCCTTTATTGTCTTTTTGGTCATCGCATCCTGTAATTTTTCCAAAAATGACTGCTCCAAATATATTCACTGATGGATCAAATAATGGTACAGCAGCAATAGTTACACCTGATCAAACTTTTACATTTTTAGTACCCAAACAATCAGCTCAAAAGGTAGAGCTTAATGCAGTATTACAAGCTTTTGTGATGTTTAAAGATTCTGTATTTAATTTATTTTCTGATAGTCAGTATATAGTTAATGCTATAGTATCCCTTGAAGATGCTGGTAGGATTTCCCCTTCCTCTACTGTTTTCTCTTTGCTTTCCACTATACAAAGTCTAATCTGGGACAGAAAAGATCCGTTCTTTATAGGACATATCAGGGCACATACAGGATTGCCTGGAGCCCTTAGTTTGGGCAATGATTTAGCAGATAAAACTACACATGACATACATATTTTCTCTACACTAGAAGAAGCTATAAACTTTCATAAAAAGTTCCATGTCAATGCTAATACTTTACAAAAGCATTTTAAAATAACTAAGGAACAAGCTAGACAAATAATAAAACAATGTCAAAATTGTGTGACCTTTTTATCACAAGTTAATCTTGGAATCAATCCTAGAGGATTGATACCTAACCATATTTGGCAGATGGATGTCACACACTTGCCAGAATTTGAAAAATTAAAATATTTGCATGTTACAGTTGATACTTCTTCTGCATTTTTGATGGGCTCACTTCATGCCGGAGAAAAAACTAAAGATGTTATAGTTCATTGCTTACAAAATTTTGCCACTGTGGGCATTCCAAAACAGTTAAAAACAGATAATGCCCCTGGTTATACTTCTACCTCTTTTAAACAATTTTGCTCATCATTTGGCATTACTCATATAACAGGAATCCCATACAATCCACAGGGACAAGGCATAGTTGAAAGAGCTCATCAAACTATTAAAATGTACTTATTAAAGCAAAAGGAAGGAATTGGGAAGGGGTATATATTCCCCAAAGATAAACTTAAAATAACCCTTTTTACTCTAAACCTTTTAAATTTGGATTCATCAGGACTTAGTGCTGTGGAAAGGCATATGTGTCCAAAAAATGTGCATAAGCCCAAGGTACTTTGGAAGGATATTCTAACAGGACAATGGAAAGGTCCTGACCCAGTAATTGTCTGGAGTTGGGGGTCTGTTTGTGTGTTTCCACAGGGAGAACAGCAGCCTATTTGGATTCCAGAGAGATTGGCAGCCATTATGAAGTCAAAAAACAACAAATGCTGAAGAGGATGTGGGGAAAAGGGTACTCTTTTACATTGCTGGTGGGACTGCAAATTGGTTCGGCCACTTTAGAAAGCAGTATGGAGATTCCTGGGAAAGCTGGGAATGGAACCACCATTTGACCCAGCTATTCCCCTTCTCGGACTATTCCCTGAAGACCTTAAAAGAGTGTACTACAGGGATACTTCCACATCAATGTTCATAGCAGCACAATTAACAATAGCTAGACTGTGGAAACAACCCAGATGCCCTTCAATGGATGAATGGATTAAAAAATGTGGCATCTATACACCATGGAGTATTACGCAGCACTAAAAAATGACAAAAGCATGGAATTTGCAGGGAAATGGATGGCACTAGAGCATATTATGCTTAGTGAAGCTAGCCAATCCCTAAAAAACAAATACCAAATGTCTTCTTTGATATAATGAGAGCAACTAAGAATAGAGCAGGGAGGAAGAGCAGGAAGAAAAGATTAACATTAAACAGAGACATGAAGGGGGAGGGAAAGGGAGAGAAAAGGGGAATTGCATGGAAATGGAGGGAGACCCTCATTGTTATACAAAATTACATATAAGAGGCTATGAGGGGAATGGGAAAATAAACAAGGAGAGAAATGAATTACAGTAGATGGGGTAGATAGAGAAGATGGGAGGGGAGAGGAGGGGGGATAGTATAGGATAAGAAAGGTAGCAGAATACAACAGTTACTAATATGGCATTATGTAAAAATGTGGATGTGTAACTGATATGATTTTGCAATCTGTGTTTGGGGTAAAAATGGGAGTTCATAACTCACTTGAAGCTTATGTATGAAATATGATATGTCAAGAGCTTTGTAATGTTTTGAACAACCAATAAAAAAAAGGAAAAAAATAAAAAATAAAATAAAGATACCAATCTTTTGAATCACAGGAATCTTACCACAAAGTTCCCAGGATATTAATGGTGGCTTCTCCTTTGGCTGAAGCCTTCCTTAGCATCTTGGGAGCAGATCCCCACACAGAGCATTGAAGGCCGAACACCAGCTGTATAGTAGCCAAAGGAAGATTTTTTTTTGTTTTGTTCACTTTGGTTTGCTTTGCATTTTTTGGTTTGTTTGGGGGTTTTTTTGCTTGTCTTTTTTGTTTGTTTGTTTCTTTCTTTTGTTTTGTTTTTGTGATACTGGGGTTTGAACCGAGGGAAGCTCTACCACTGAGCTACATCACTAGACTTTTCTTGAGACAGGATCTCACTAAATTGCCCAGGCTAGCCTCGAACTTGCAATCCTCCTACCTCAGTCTCTTGAGTAGCCGGGATTACAGGTAGGTGCCCTGCACCTGGCCCAAAGAAAATATTATAAAGATAGGTTTATATAGATTTTGAACCTTTTATAATTATATTCTTTGTTATTTTACTTTGTTTTTATTATAAAAGGGGTTCTGTTCTTTATTTACTAATATTTGCATGTATCAATGCTCATTCTTTTAATCATTTTATGCCCAAGTTAAATTCTATTGTATAGATATGCCATGCTATATTTATCCATTCACCAAGTGATGAATGAGTTGTTTCCACTTTTAGGGTATTTGAATAATGCTTCTGTAAATTCTTGCCTTATTTTTGTCTGTTCTGTCTCCTAAATCATTACTCTCATGAATCTCCTCATGAATCTTTCAACATAGTAACATACTATAATATATGTACTACATACTATAATATATATAACATATAATACTATACTATAATATATCATACTATAATATATATAATATAATACTATATACTATAATATATAATAAAAAACAACCCTCTCTTGAGTCTTAAGTCTACACTTTTATTATCACCCCATGTTAGCTTTTTCAAAATCTTTTTCTTTTTTTCTTTTTTTCTTTTTTTTTTTTTTTTTTTTTTTGTACTAGGGATTGAACCTAGAAGTGCTTTACTGCTGAGCCACATCCTCTGCGCTTTTATGTCATTTTTTTAAATTAAATTTTGTTTTAATTTTGAGATAGTGTCTTACAAAGTTGCTTAGGGTCTTACTGAGTTGTTGAGGCTGATCTCAAACTTTCAATTTTTTTATTTTTTTATTGTTGGTTGTTCAAAACATTACATAGTTCTTGACATATGATATTTCACAGTTTGATTCAAGTGGGTTATAAACTCCCATTTTTACCCTGTATACAGATTGCAGAATCACATCAGTTACACTTCCATTGATTTACATATTGCCATTCTAGTGTCTGTTGTATTCTGCTGCCTTTCCTATCCTCTATTATCCCCCCTCCCCTCCCCTGCCCTTTTCTCTCTCTACCCCCTCTACTGTAATTCATTTATCCCCCTTGTATTATTTTTCCTTTTCCCCTCACTTCCTCTTGTATGTAATTTTGTATAACCCTGAGGGTCTCCTTCCATTTCCATGCAATTTCCCTTCTCTCTCGCTTTCCCTCCCACCTCTCATCCCTGTTTAATGTTAATCTTCTTCTCATGCTCTTCGTCCCTACTCTGTTCTTAGTTACTCTCCTTATATCAAAGAAGACATTTGGCATTTGATTTTTAGGGATTGGCTGGCTTCACTTAGCATAATCTGTTGCAATGCCATCCATTTCCCTCCAAATTCTATGATTTTGTCATTTTTTAATGCAGAGTAATACTCCATTGTGTATAAATGCCACATTTTTTTATTCATTCATCTATTGAAGGGCATCTAGGTTAGTTCCACAGTCTAGCAATTGTGAATTGTGCTGCTATGAACATCGATGTAGCAGTGTCCCTGTAGCATGCTCTTTTTAGGTTTTTAGGGAATAGACCGAGAAGGGGAATAGCTGGGTCAAATGGTGGTTCCATTCCCAGATTTCCAAGAAATCTCCATACTGCTTTCCAAATTGGTTGCACCAATTTGCAGTCCCACCAACAATGAACAAGTGTACCCTTTTCCCCACATCTTCGCCAGCACTTATTGTTGTTTGACTTCATAATGGCTGCCAATCTTACTGGAGTGAGATGGTATCTTAGGGTGGTTTTGATTTGCATTTCTCTGACTGCTAGCAATGTTGAGCATTTTTTCATGTACTTGTTGATTGATTGTATGTCCTCCTCTGAGAAGTGTCTGTTCAGGTCCTTGGCCCATTTGTTGATTGGGTTATTTGTTATCTTATTGTCTAATTTTTTGAGTTCTTTGTATACTCTGGATATTAGGGCTCTATCTGAAGTGTGAGGAGTAAAGATTTGTTCCCAGGATGTAGGCTCCCTATGTACCTCTCTTATTGTTTCTTTTGCTTTTAGCCCCTTTATCAAATATAAGATAGTTGTAGTTTTGTGGATTGGTTTCTGTGTCCTCTATTCTGTACCATTGGTCCACCCACCTGTTTTGGTACCAGTACCATGCTGTTTTTGTTACTATTGCTTTGTAGTATAGTTTGAAGTCTGGTATCGCTATACCACCTGATTCACAATTCCTGCTTAGCATTTTTTTTGCTATTCTGGGTCTTTTATTTTTCCATATGAATTTCATGATTGCTTTCTCTATTTCTACAAGAAATGCTGTTGGGATTTTGATTGGCACTGCATTAAACCTATAGAGAACTTTTGGTAATATCGCCATTTTGATGATGTTAGTTCTGCCTATCCATGAACAGGGTATATTTTTCCATCTTCTAAGATCTTCTTCAATTTCTCTCTTTAGGGTTCTGTAGTTTTCATTGTATAAATCTTTCACCTCTTTTGTTAGGTTGATTCCCAAGTTTTTTTTTTTTTAGGATATTGTGAATGGAGTGTTTTTCCTCAATTCCATTTCAGAGAATTTGTCACTGATATACAGGAATGCCTTTGATTTACGCACGTTAATTTTATATCCTGCCACTTTGCTAAATTCATTTATTAGCTCTAATAGTTTCTTTGTAGACCCTTTTGGGTCTGCTAGGTATAGAATCATGTCATCTGCAAATAGTGATAATTTAAGTTCTTCTTTTCCTATTTTTATGCCTTTAATTTCTTTCATCTGTCTAATTGCTCTGGCCAGTGTTTCGAGAACTATGTTGAACAGAAGTGGTGAGAGAGGGCATCCCTGTCTTGTACCAGATCTTAGAGGGAATGCCTTCAATTTTTATCCATTCAGAATGAAGCTAGCCTGAGGCTTAGCATAGATAGCTTTTACAATGTGAAGGTAAGCTCCTGTTATCCCTAGTTTTTCTAATGTTTTGAACATAAAAGGATGGTGTACTTTGTCGAATGCTTTCTCTGCGTCTATGGAG
Source organism: Spermophilus citellus (assembly GCF_964194105.1). Classification (NCBI taxonomy): domain Eukaryota; kingdom Metazoa; phylum Chordata; class Mammalia; order Rodentia; family Sciuridae; genus Spermophilus; species Spermophilus citellus. Next base: position 76,497,806 of record NC_138197.1, read on the forward strand.
ATGATCATATGGTTCTTAATTTTAAGTCTATTGATGTGGTGAATAACATTTATTGATTTCCATATATTGGACCAGCCTTGCATCCCAGGGATGAATCCTACTTGATCATGGTGCACAATTTTTTTGATATGTTTTTTAATCCAATTCGCCAGAATTTTATTGAGGATTTTTGCATCTAGGTTCATTAGAGATATTGGTCTGTAGTTTTCTTTCTTTGAAGTGTCTTTGTCTAGTTTAGGAATCAGGGTGATGTTGGCCTCGTAGAATGAATTTGGAAGTTCTCCCTCTTTTTCTATTTCCTGAAATAGCTTGAAAAGTATTGGTATTAGTTCCTCTTTAAAGGTTTTGTAAAACTCTGCTGTATACCCATCCGGTCCTGGGCTTTTCTTAGTTGGTAGTCTTTTGATGGTTTCTTCTATTTCCTCAATTGATATTGGTCTGTTTAGGCTGTCTATATCCTCCTGACTCAATCTGGGCAGATCATATGACTTAAGAAATTTATCGATGCCTTCACTATCTTCTATTTTATTGGAGTATAAGGATTCAAAATAATTTCTGATTATCTTCTGTATTTCTGAAGTGTCTGTTTTGATGTTGCCTTTTTCATCCCGTATGCTAGTAATTTGAGTTCTCTCTCTTCTTCTCTTCGTTAGCATGGCTAAGGGTCTGTCGATTTTATTTATTTTTTCAAAGAACCAACTTTTAGTTTTGTCAATTTTTTCAATTGTTTCTTTTGTTTCAATTTCATTAATTTCGGCTCTGATTTTAATTATTTCTTGCCTTCTACTTCTTTTGCTGTTGTTTTGCTCTTCTTTTTCTAGGATTTCGAGATGAAGTATGAGATCATTTATTTGTTAGTTTTTTTTCTTTTTTTAAGGAATGAACTCCAAGCAATGAATTTTCCTCTTAGAACTGCTTTCAATGTTTCCCATAGATTCCGATATGTTGTGTCTGTGTTTTAATTTATCTCTAAGAATTTTTTAATTTACTCCTTGATGTCTTCTATAACCCATTGATCATTCAATAACCTATTGTTCATTCTCCAAGTGATGCATGATTTTTCCTTCCTTCTTTTATCATTGATTTTCAGTTTAATTCCATTATGATCAGATAAGATGCATGGTATTATCTCTACTCCTTTATATTGTCTAAGAGTTGCCTTGTGACATAATATATGATCTATTTTTGAGAAGGATCCATGTGCTGCTGAGAAAAAAGTGTAACTGCTTGATGTTGGGTGGTATATTCTATATATGTCAATTAAGTCTAGGTTGTTAATTGCGTTATTGAGTTCTATAGTTTCCTTATTCAGCTTTTGTTTGGAAGATCTGTCCAGTGGTGAGAGAGGTGTGTTGAAGTCTCCCATGATTATTGTATGGTGGTCTATTAGACTCTTGAACTTGAGAAGTTTGCTTGATGAACATAGCTGCAGCATTGTTTGGGGCATATATATTTATGATTGTTATGTCTTCTTGGTGTATGGTTCCCTTGAGCAGTATGTAGTGTCCCTCTTTATCCCTTTTGATTAACTTTGGCTTGAAATCTATTTTATTTGATATGAGTATGGACACTCCTGCTTGTTTCCGAAGTCCATATGAGTGATATGATTTTTCCCAACCTTTTACCTTCAGTCTATGTATATCTTTTCCTATCAAATGTATCTCCTGTAGGCAGCATATTGTTGCTTCTTGTTTTGTGATCCATTCTACTAGCCTGTGTCTCTTAATTGGTGAGTTTAAGCCATTAACATTTAGGGTTATTATCGAGTTATGGTTTGTTCTTCCAGCCATATTTGTTTATTAATGTTACTAAACATGGTTTGTTTTCCTCTTTGATTATTTCCCCCCCTTTACTGTCCTACCTCCCACTGTTGGTTTTCATTGTTATTTTCCATTTCCTCTTCCTGAAATGTTTTGCCAAGGATGTTTTGAAGAGATGGTTTTCTAGCTGCAAATTCTTTTAACTTTTGTTTATCGTGGAAGGTTTTAATTTCATCTTCCATCCTGAAGCTTAATTTCGCTGGATACACGATTCTTGGTTGGAACCCATTTTCTTTCAGTGTTTGAAATATGTTATTCCAGGATCTTCTAGCTTTCAGAGTCTGTGTTGAAAGATCAGCTGTTATCCTGATTGGTTTACCCCCAAATGTGATCTGCTTCCTTTCTCTTGTAGCTTTTAAAATTCTCTCCTTATTCTATATGTTGGGCATCTTCATTATAATGTGTCTAGGTGTGGATCTCATGATTTTGCACATTTGGCATCCTGTAGGCTTCTAGGATTTGGGATTCTGTCTCATTCTTCAAGTCTGGGAAGTTTTCTCGTATTTTTTCATTGAATAGGTTGCTCATTCCTTTGGTTTGGACCTCTATACCTTCCTGTATCCCAATGACTCTTAAGTTTGGTCTCTTTATGTTATCCCATATTTCTTGGATGTTCTGCTCATGGTTCCTTAACAGTCTTGCTGAGCTGTCTATGTTCTTTTCAAGTTGAAATACTTTGTCTTCATTGTCTGATGTTCTATCTTCTAAGTGTTCTACTCTGCTGGTAGTATTCTGAATTGAGTTTTTAAGTTGGTTTATTGCTTCCTGCATTTCTAGGATTTCTGTTTGTTTGTTTTTTATTACCTCTATCTCCCTGTATAGTTGATCTTTTGCTTCTTGGATTTGTTTATGTAATTCATTGTCGAAGTGATCTTTCATTGTCTGATTTTGCTGTCTAATGTCTTCCTTGAGACTCCAGATCAACTGAAGCATGTATATCCTGAATTCTTTATCTGACATTCCATCTGCTGCAGCTATTACCTCTTCTAAAGTTGAGTTGACCTGCATTGCTTGTGGTTTTTTCTTTCCTTGTCTTTTCATACTGCTCGCATTTCTTTCTGCTTGGTGAAACTGTTGTGTTTTTGAAATTTACCCCCTATATATTTATATTGCTCTTGTATAGTTAACAAATCTCCCTTGCAGGGCGAGCAGTGGCTGTGCTCCTCCTCCAATTGGGGTGATCTGTCTACCACGCTGGCGGGCCGCTGGGTCTTTTCTGCTGGTCGGTCGCGGGTCTGCCTACCTTGTAGGCGCACGCGGTGGCTCTGCTCTGCCCCTCCTCCAGTTGGTATGACGTGTCTACCACGCCCGCGGACCCTGGGCCTGTTCTGCCCATCGGTCACAGGTCTGCCTACCTTGCAGGTGCGGGTGGCGGCTCTGCTTTGCCCTTACTCCAATTGGGGTGACGTGTCTACCACGCTGGTCGGTCACTGGGCCTGTTCCGGGCGTGGGCGGCGGCTCTGCTCTACCCCTACTCCAATTGGGGTGACGTGACTACCACGCTGGCAGGCCGCTGGGCCTATTCTGGGCGTGGGCAGTGGCTCTGCTCTGCCCTTACTCCAATTGGGGTGACGTGACTACCACGCCGGCGGGCCTCTGGGCCTGTCCCAGCCTGGGCAGCGGCTCTGCTGTGCCCCTACTCCAATTGGGGTGACGTGTCTACCATGCCGGCAGGTCGCTGGGCCTGTTCTGCCAGTCGGTCGCAGGTCTGCCTACCTTGTGGGCGCGGGTGGCGGCTCTGCTCTGCCCCTACTCCAATTGGGGTGACGTAACTACCACGCCCGCGGGTCGTTGGGCCTGTTCCAAATGCGGGCGGTGGCTCTGCTCTGCCCCTACTCCAATTGGTGTGACATGTCTACCACGCCGGCAGGCCGCTGGGCCTGTTCCACCGGTCAGTCGCAGGTCTGCCTACCATGTGGGCTCGGGTAGCGGCTCTGCTCGGCCCCTACTGCAGTTGGCGTGAAGTGATACCACGCCGGCGGGTCACTAGGCCTGTTTTGGGTGCGGTCGGCGGCTCTGCTCTGCCCCTACTCCAATTGGTGTGACGTGTCTACCACGCCGGCAGGCCCCTGAGTCTGTTCCGCCGGTTGGTCGCAGGTCTGCCTACCTTGCGGGCTCGGGCGGCGGCTCTGCTCGGCCCCTACTGCAGTTGGGGTGAAGTGATACCACGCCGGCAGGTCACTAGGCCTCTCAAACTTTCAATTTTCTTGCATCAGAGTCCTTAGTCACTGGGATTATAGGCTTGCGCTACCATGCCCAACCAAAGTCAAACTTCTTGAGTCCTCTGTTTAGGTTATCTTGACTTTTTCACCTTCCATTCACCATCTCCTTCCCCCTCAATCTATCACTCTATATTTTTTAGTTTGTCTGATTTATTTCTAATCTGTAGAGATGATATCCCACACCATACAAATTTACATGCACATATAGACACATAATTACCTTCATTCCTTTTGCGTCCCAGAAACAAAGCCATCCTTAGCAGTCCTCACATTGCTGGTTATATTAGATATTGTGTGGGCTCTCTCTTCTCCTGAAAGGAGGTCCATGGAACAAGGTAGAGGACAGTGTGGCTGTGGAGTCTCTAATCAAGACCTCTGGAGACCAAGCAGGAAGCAGGTCTAATTTTACTGTGCAGTTACCATGTATATATAGTCAGGCAGTAGCTCGGCAGATTACAGGCAGCCACCAATACAATTTCTTGCTGTCCTTGCAGTGACCAAACAAGAGCTGCCTGTGAAGCAAGTGCCAGGACTGCAACACATGGCCTCACACCCAGGTCTGTGCCTACAGGGTAAATGGTTTGCCATTCACGCACCTAGCACAAGAGGAGTGGCCTACCACTCAGGCACGCTAATGTACGCCATGTATGCAGTACTCCATGCACTTGTCCCCACATCTCCCCACCTCTGACTGCTGCAACAACTTCATCCAGCATTGCTGTTTTTCATTCGGTGGCCTTTACATGGTTACATAAGCATCTGGCAAGAAAAAATTATCACTATTATAAACAGCAGAGCCAGGGTAAAAACATTATAAGGTTTAGTTAATTTGGCTATCAGGTTTTTCCAATATTCAGTCAATCCCTGGAAGAAAGAGGAGGTTGTAAAGACAAATATTTTACCCATATTGATTTTGACAATTGCCTTAGTAAAGTTATGCATAGTCATATCATAGTTAGCATCCCAAGTTCCCTAATATACTGAGAAAAATTGAAGAAGTATAAGGTTACATTTTCAGATATAGTATATTTGATGACACAAAAACTATGGAATTCAGGGTCACAAGTGCGCCTTTACAACATAAACAGAATATCTAGTTGTTCCTGGTGGAGGTCTAGTTCTTGCCAAATGACTAAAATTGTGACTCAGGACAGTTTATTTAAGTCATTTTGAACGGCGAAGGCTTCTGCCATGGCAGTAGTCAAATTATTTACAGTCTGAGCAGTCTGGATCTGAGTGAGTGGAGCAGTGGCAGTGGCTATGGAGGCAATGGAGGCTACCAGGGCAATAAACCCATCGATGAAGAGGCTAATTGCATGCCTTGTCTGGTGTAGGATCTCATTCAGAAGATTCTTCATCTCCATGTCTCATGGTGAGTCAGCAGGATGTATTAACTGCACAAGGGATCTTTGCATGAGTGATATTTATGCCATGAGATATTTATACCACAGAGAAGTAGATGGGTAGTGTAGCTATGGAAATGCTGGTATTCCACAGTATGGTCACCTCCTGGATGGATAACTCAGGATCAATATGGTTGGAATTATTAGAGAAGAACTAACCCCTTCCCAGTTAGCAACTGCTAAATGTGGTGGCCCAGTGAGCAAAGCTCAATTTACCTGATGGGAAGCTTCACTGTTATTAGTGAGTGCTGCATACCACAGAACCACCATCATAGGCCGAGGGATGGGGTTGCCACCAGGCAAAGGGGCCAGTCTGGTGGCTTGGTCAACAAGACCTTTAATATGACCCTAGGTTAGTTTACGTGAGGTCCATTCACATTGTTGAGTCTTTTTCTTGTGAGGTTTCTCCTCCAAAGTTAGTTTCTTCATCTTCTTGGTTGATGGTTCTGGGAGTCCAGGGATTGACTTTCTGGCAAGCACCCAGTTGGGGTGAGGCTCCTGTTAACATATACAAACCTTTGACCCATGGTTAGGAGGGGCCCTGGGCCATATCATGCATTTGTTATGGGATCCTTCCATAGGACCATAGGTAGATGGGAGGGGTCCATGAGGAGGGCCTGATGCTTATGGGCTGTTATTTCAATAGAAAATTTTTAAATTGAAAGAAAATTTAAAGTAAATAAGGTTTGTTCAAGACATCATGAGGAAACTTGGTATAGTTTCCCCCCTCTGTTTTTGTAGCATGATCTTTAATTCCTTATGTGTTTTTTCTGATGCCTTGAGTTTGAGCATTATAGGGGATCCCAGTTAAGTGCTGTATATGCCAATAATTATAAAATGCTTGAAATGTCTTGCTAGGGTAGGCTGGCCTGTTGTCATTTTTAATAAACATGGGAATATCCATAATTCTAAAACATTTTAATAAATGTAAGATGACCTTTTTAGCGGTTTCTCCTGTGGAGGCTGTAGCCATTACACAGCCTGAATAAATATCAATGATTACATGAATATATTTTAAATTTCCAAAAGGTGTATAATGAGTGACATCCATTTGCCATAAAACATTAGATTTTAACTTTTAGGGATTCACTCCAGCAGGTTGTAAAGGGCCAATGGGAAGAAAGGTGCACATTTTTTGCGGTCTCTGACTACCTGTTTGCAAGCCTCCTTAGTCAGGCTTTTATGCAAATGTCATGGCTGAGGCAAGCAGACTGACTTGAGCTGTTTGAGTCCCTATGTCCTGGATGGCCAAATTCCAGTCATCCAGGTGCCATTTTGTACTGGCACCACTGTTGCTCTATGTTCCTTATTTTGTTCATCCCAGGTCAATTCCTTGGCTAGGGCTGCCCTAGCTCTTTCATAAGACATTTTCCTTTCTACCACCTTGTTTACTCTGTCAATAAACAGTGGCAAGTCCTCAGTGGCTTTCTGCCTTAAGCCCTGTATAGAAACTGTACCTCCCCCAGCTGGTTACTTCCTCCAGGCTCTGAGAGCACAGAGCTGCCCCTGATTGAAATAATTTGGTGGGCCTGTGGCTTGTACCTCAGGGAGACTGTAGATTCCTTCTCCCTGCAAGCACTCAGCCAGGAGGTTAACATTTGTGGTGTGGTTATGATCCCCCTGCTGTTCACATTTGTCATAGAAAAATGCCTCCCACTTCAAAAATGTTGTGGGCTCAAGATCCACTCTGGCTAGGTCTTTCCAGTCTTGAAGGCAATTAAGTTCAAGATTGAGTAATTGGAGCATTTGCTCTGCAAACACCCCCTGGGGCCCATCCTCTTTTACTGTGTATTCAACTCCTTCAGCGTACCCAATGTGTGTGGATACCAAGTGGCAGGGTGCTGTGGTGTGGGGGTCATGTTGACTGGGAAGGCTTGTATTCCCTACCCAACTTTCAATCTCTTATCCTACCTAGATCTTCAAAAGGATCTCTGGCCTCTGGAATGGGTTTCTGGGAGACCATGACTTGGGCCTGTCCAGGGGCCTGGTCATTTATAATCTGTCATAGTTCCTTGCTGGCTTTGGCATTGCCTCATAAGGAGGCAGTTGCCATTGACCTAGAGAAGGATATAATCTTTGCCTGAAGGCACACTTGCACCATTTGCAATCACCTCTTCCTGCATCATGAAGGCTGGCAGGACCTTTTCCTGCCTCTCTCCCTCCAGCACCTATTGTGGTTGCTTTCATACTACAGGGACACAGCCACATCAATGTTTATAGCAGTACAATTCACAATAGCTAAACTGTGGAACCAACCTAGATGAACATCAGTAGATGAATGGATAAAAAATGTATAAATACACAACACAATATTATTCAGCATTAAAAGAGAATAAAATCATGGAATTTTCAGGTAAATGGATGAAGTTGGAGAATATAATGCTAAGTGAAGTTAGCCAATTCCAAAAAACAAAAATGTCAAATGTTTTCTCTGATTTAAGGCTGCTGATTCATAATGTGATGCAGGAGGCATGGGAGGATTAGATGAATTCTAGATAGGGCAAAGGAGAAAAGGGGAGGGAGGGAAAAGGAAGGGGAATGGGGGTAAGAAAGATGGTGGAATGAGATAGACATAATTACCCTAAGTACATGTATGAAGACATGAATGGTGTGACCCTACTTTTTGTACAACCAGAGATATGAAAAAAATGTGCTCTATATGTGTAATATGAATTGTAATACATTCTTCTGTAATATATAACAAAATTTAAAAATTGAAAAAATAAAAAAGAATAATAAAATTCCTTTCATTAATGTCTTTAAAAAAAACAAAAAAAGAGATTGGGATGTAACTCAGTGGTAGAGTGCCCCTTGGTTCAGTTTCCAGTACCATACCAAAAAAAAAAAAAAAACCTAAACACATGTACAAACACACACACTTAATTTTGGAATTCATTGTGATATATTTACACATGCAAATAACATAATTTGATCAATTTCATTTCCCAGTACCTCCTCTTTTTCTCGTACTCCCGCCCCGGTCCCCTTCCTCTACCTCTCCTGATTTCCCTTCTTTTTTCATTGACTTGTCCCCTTCTTTTTACCATTTTCTCTTTATCTTCTACACATGAGAGAAAACAATGACCCTTGACTTTCTGAGTTTGTCTTATTTCACTAGCATACTACAGGGACACAGCCACATCAATGTTTATAGAAGCACAATTCACAATAGCTAAACTATGGAACCAACCTAAATGCCCTTCAGTAGAAGAAAGGATAAAGAAAATGATATTCTCCAGTTCCAACCATTTTCCTGCAGATAACATAATTGTGTTCTTCTTTATAGTTGAATAAAATTACATTGTGTGTATATATACCTTGTTTTATTCACCCATTCATCTGTTGATGGGCACTTAGGATATTTCTATAAGTTGGATATTATGAATTGTGCTTCTTATAAATAGATATGCATGAATCACTGCAGTATGCTGATTTTAGTTCTTTTATTAGTTCTTTTATTTTAGTTTAGATAAATATCAAGGATTGAGACACCTGTCTCTATGTTGGAGCCATTCCTAGTCTTTTGAGGCATCTCTATACTGCTTTCAAAAATCATTGTACTAATTTACAATCCCATCAATGATGCATGAAGGTACCTTTTTCCCTATATCCTTGGCAGCATTTATTGTTATTTGCATTCTTAATGATTGCCATCCTAACTGGAATGAGATGAAATCTAAGTGTAATTTTGAATTGCATTTCCCTAATTGCTAAGGATGTTGAAGATTTTTTTATATTTACTGGCCATTTGCATTTCTTCTTTTCAAAAATGGCAGGTGTCCTATTGTTCTTGATTTCTCTCATGATGTTTCTCTTTTCAAATGTCCTATCTTTTCTGAACAACCTGAATCTCTTATTTATTTTCTCTTTCAGAGTTAACATAAAACCCCCAAAGAGCATGAGAACTAATGAACTATTTTGCCTCTTTCTTCACCCTAATGAGATTCCAATGAGGATTCATAGCAACTACTGTTTCACCTCCTCCAATTTATCTTATTTCTGAGCTATAAAACAATGCTTTGAAAGAAGAATTGATGGTCTTACTGCATAAATTAGCATTAGCCTCAACAAATGTTCAAATAATAAAAGAACAAATAGATGAGTGAATAATGTTATTATTTCTTAATGTGCAACTACTTTTCACAGGCTTTTCTACCACTTACTTGTTTTTTAAAAGACCATATCATTTCTCTACTAAACCTTTTTAAGTATATTTTGAACCACATGGTTATTGCTTTGTAGAGACTTCTTTAAATAAATCCTTGGTTAATCTTACCTTTCTTTTTTTTCAAATCATATTACACATATAGAGCACAATTTTTCATGTATCTGGTTATACAAAAAGTAGAGTTACACCATTTGTGTCTTCATACATGTACTTGGGGTAATGATGTCCATCTCATTCCAGTGTTTTTCCTACCCCTATTCCCCCTCCTCACCCACCCTCCCCTTTGCTTTATCTAGAGTTAATCAAATCCTCCCATGCTCCCCACAATCCCCATTATGGATCAGCTTCCTCATATCACAGAAAACTTTCAGCATTTGGCTTTTTGGGATTGGCTAGCATCACTTATAGTTGTATTCTCCAATTCCACCCATTTACCTTCAAATGCCATGATATTTTTCCTCTCTTATTCCTGAGTAATATTCCATTGTTATATATACCACATTTCTTTATCCATTCATCTACTAAAGGGCATCTGGGTTGGTTCCACAATTTAGCTATTGTGAATTGTGCTGCTATAAACATTGATGTGGCTGTGTCCCTATAGTATGCCATTTTTAAGTCCTTTGAGTATAAACCAAGAAATGGTCAAATAGTGGTTCCATTCTCAGTTTTCCAAGGAAGCTCCATACTGCTTTCCATATTGGCTTCACCAATTTGCAGTTCCACCAGCAATGTATGGGTGTGCCTTTTTCCATACATCTTTGTCAACACTTACTATTGTTTGCATTTTTTGGATAAAGGTAACATTTATTAACCTCAAAATATTTCTTCAGATCATTTTCTTTTTAAATTTTGCATATTAGAATGTGATCACAGAGAGCAAAAATCAGGAAAATTCAAGAGTCCATTAGAAAAAAATCAAGACTATTGTGATTCTTTTGATTACCCACTAAAAGAAAATAGTAAGAGTATATTAGTTGTAAACTATCAAAACAAAAAATTGAATGAAATTTTTTTTGGTGATCACAAAAAAGCTCAATGGCTAACAATAAAAAAGCAGAATAGATAGCAAAAATAGAATGTAAAATGTAACTCAACATAAAATAAAATATATCAATAATTCCATAAATAAAATAGATTATCTAATTTAAAACAGAGTCAAACTAGAAGGAAAAAATCTCTTCATTTACTTTCTAAAATTCATCAAAAATACTAATAGACATAATAAGTCATTTATAAATGAACAAAATAAAAAAGAGGTGATTAAAACATTGGAAATGAAATGGAAGATATTGCCATAGGTACGCTAGAATAGTCATTAACAATATACAAGTTATAAGCAAATTTATGCTAAAATGAGAATGAGTGAAAACTATTTCATAGTTTATAGAAATAAACACCTTTCCAGATTCTCAAAAATAGAAATAGAATACCCAAATGTCATATACTTATGACAGAAATTAAATGTTTTACAAATTTTCACAATGAAATCTTCAAGCTTAATATCCATCACTACCATTTTCTAAATATGGGCAAAAAAGCCAATGGTGCTGTTCCATATGAAATAAATAAAGCTAGAACACTTAATTCTCCCAAACTTTGACATTAAACACTACAACCTAGTAAGGAGAGGATAAGAAAGAACTATTGTTACATCATTGTCAATCAAGTTCCTGCATACAAAACATTAAGAAAAATAGAGAAAGTCTTATCTGTAAAAAATAAAATATACTCCTTTCAGGCATTCATGCTCACTTGGGGAATTTATCATTCATTGATAAATGAATCATAAATTTGAAAAAGTGATAATATCACATGATAAGAAATGTCACATTAGCTCAAAAATCTTTAAAAAACCCTGTTAAATATAGATTGTCCACAATAAAAAGGGAAGAAAACAATAAAATATAAGAAGTATATTTCCTTAATCATTTAAAAATTAGAAAGATACCGGGCTGGGGATGTGGCTCAAGCGGTAGTGCGCTCGCCTCACATGCGTGCGGCCCAGGTTCGATCCTCAGCACCACATACCAACAAAGATGTTGTGTCCGCCGAGAACTAAAAAATAAATATTAAAAAAATTCTTTCTCTCTCTCTCTCACTCTCTCTCCTATCTCACTCTCTCTAAAAAAAATTAGAAAGATACCTACAAACACATAAGAGAAGACACTTAATTAATATTTCAGTATGGAGTAAAACTTAATATTTAATAATATATATTTTTGGTGGTATGGGTATTTTGCTTTTTTTAATTTTTTATTCTAATTTGTTATATATGACAGAAGAATGCTTTACAATTCATATGAAACATATGGAGCACAATTTTTCATTACTCTGGTTATACCCAAAATAGAGTCACATCATTCATGTCTTCATACATGTACTTAGGGTAATGATGTCCATCTCATTTCACCGTCATTGCTACACCCATTTCCCCTTTTTTCCACACACACACACACACACACACACACACACAAACACACACAAAAGATAATTGGCTAAAGATAAAAGAAGCAGAATAGGTAGGAAAAATAAAATGTAAAATGTAACATCTTTTCCCTCACACCCCTTTGCCCTATCTAGTGTTCATCTAACCCTCCCATGCTCCTCTCCCCAACCCTGTTATGAATCAACTTCCTTATGTCAGAGAAAACATTCAGCATTTGGTTTTGGGGGATTGGCTAACTTCACTTAGCATTATATTTTCCAACACCTTCCATTTACCTACAAGTACCATGATTTTATTCTCACTTATTGCTGAGTAGTATTCCATTGTGTATATATACCACATTTTCTTTACCCATTTATCTACTGAAGGGTATCTAAGTTGGATCCACAAAAAAAAATTAGCTGTTGTTAATTGTGCTGCTATAAATATTGATGTGGCTGTGTCCCTGCAGTATGCTCTTTTTAAGTCCTTTGGGTATAGACCAAGGAGTGGGATAGCTGGGTTAAATGGTGGTTCTATTCCCAGATTTCCAAGGAATCTCCATACTGCTTTCCATATTAGCTGCACCAATTTGCAGCCCCACCAGCAATGTATGGGTGTGACTTTTTCCCCACATCCTGGCCAACACTTATTGTTGTTTGTATTCTTAATATCTGCTATTCTGACAAGAGTGAGATGAAATCTTAAAGTAGTTTTGATTTGCATTTCTTTAATTGCTAGAGATGTTGAACTTTTTTATTTATTTGTTGATTGATTGTATATCTTCTGAGAAGTGTCTGTTCAGTTCCTTAGGCCATTTATTGTTTGGGTTATTTGGGGGTTTTGGTGTTAAGATTTTTGAGTTCTTTATATATCCTAGAGATTATGCTCTATCTGCCATGCATATGGTAAAAATTTGTTCCCAAATTGTAGGTTCTCTATTCACCTCACTGATTATTTCTTTTGCTGAAAAGAAGCTTTTTAGTTAGAATTTATCCCATTTATTGATTCTTGATATTAATTGTTGCACTGTAGGAGTCTTATTAAAGAAGTTGAGGCCTAATCCAACATGCTGGAGATTTGGGCCTACTTTTTTCTAATAGATGCAGTGTGTCTGGTTTAATTCTTAGGTTCTTGATCCACTTTGAATTGAGTTTCGTGCATGGTGACAGATAGGGTTTAATTCATTTTGTTGCATATGGATTTCCAATTTTCCCACCACCATTTGTTGAAGAGACTATCTTTTCTCCAATGTTCATTTTTGGCACCTTTGCCTAGAATAAGATAACTATAGTTATATAGGTTAGTCTCTGTGTCCTCTATTCTATACCATTGGTCTACAGGTCTGTTTTGGAGCCAATACCATGTTGTTTTTGTTATTATTGCTCTGTGGTATAGCTTAAGGTCTGGTATAGTGATGACACCTGCTTCACTCTTCTTGCTAAGGATTGCTTTAGCTATTCTCAGTCTCTTATTTTTCCAGATGAATTTCATGACTGCTTTTTCTATTTCTATGAGGAATGTCATTGAGGTTTTGACTGGAATTACATTAAATATGTATAGTGCTTTTGGTAATATGGTCATTTCGACAATATTAATTCTGCCTATCCAAGAGTAGGGTAGATATTTCCATCTTCTTAGTTCTTCTTTAATTTCTTTCTTTAGTGTTCTGTAGTTTTTGTTGTAGATGTCTTTCACCTCTTTTGTTAAGTTGACTCCCAAGTATTTTTTTTTTTGAGGCTATTGTAAATGGGTAGTTTTCCTCATCTCCCTTTGAGAGGATTTGTCACTGATATACAGAAATGCCTTTGATTTATGGGTGTTAATTTTGTATTGTGCTACTTTCCTAAATTAACTTACTAGTTCTAGAAGTTTTCTGGTGGAATTTTTTTTTTTTGGTCTTCTAAGTATAGAATCATATCATCGGTAAATAGTGCTAATTTGAGTTCTTTAACTATTCATATGCCTTTAATTTCTTTCATCTGTCTAATTGCCAGTGTTTTAACAACTATATTAAATAGAAGTGGTTAAAGTGTCCAGTTTTTAGAGAGAATGGTTTCAATATTTCTCCACTTAGAATGATGCTGACCTGGGGCTTAGCATAAATAGCTTTTATAATGTTAATATACATTCCTGTTATCCCTAGTTTTTCTAGTGTTTTGAACATGAAGGGTGCTGTATTTTGTCACATGCTTGTTCTGCATCTATTGAGATGATCATATGTTTCTTATATTTAAGCCTATTGATGTGATTAATTACATTTATTGATTTCCATATGTTGAACCAACCTTGCATCCCTGGGATGAATGCCACTTGATCATGGTGCACTATCTTTTTGATATGTTTTTGTATTTGTTTTGCCAGAATTTTATGAAGAATTTTTACATGTATGATTTTTTGCCAGAATGTTATTGAGAATTTTTGCATGTGTGTTCATTAGAGATATTGAACATTTAATTTAATTTATTTTTTCAAAGAACCAACTTTTTGGTTTGTCAAGTTTTTCAATTATTTATTTTGTTTCAATTTTGTTGATATCAGCTCTGATTTTAATTACTTCCTGTCTTCTACTGCTTTTAGTGTTCATTTGTTCTTCTTTTTCAAGGGCTTTGACTTGTAATATTAGGTTATTTATTTGTTGTCTTTTTCTTCTTTTAAGGAATGAACTCCCTGCAATGACCTTTCCTCTTAGAACTGCCTTCATAGTGTCCCAGAGTTTTTGATGTTTTATCAGTGTTCTCATTTACCTTGAAGAATTTTTTAATCTACTATTTGATGTATTTTGCAACCCATTGTCCATTCAGTAGCATATTATTTAGTCTCCAGGTGTTGGAGTAGCTTTTGTTTTTTATTTTATCATTGATTTCTAATTCATTCCATTATGATCTGATAAAATGCTGGGTAGTAGCTCTATTTTTTTGTATTTTCTAAGAGTTGCTTTGAGGTATAATATCTGGTCTATTTTAGAGAAGGATCCATGTGCTGCTGATAAGAAAGTGTATTCTTTCATTGATGGATGAAATATCCTATATATGTCTATTAAGTCTAAGTTATTTATTGTTTTATTGAGTTCTATAGTTTCTTTGTTTAGCTTTTGTTTTGAAGATCTATCCAGTGGTGAAAGAGGTATGTTAAAGTCACCCAGTGTTATTGGGCTGTAGTCTATTGGACTCTTAAACTTGAGGAGAGTTGTTTGATGAACATAGATGCCCCATCGTTTGGAGCATATATATTTAGAATTGTTATGTCTTATTGATGTGTGGTATGAAATGTCCTTCTTTATCCCTTTTGATTGACTTTGGCTTGAAGTCTACTTTATTTGATATAAGAATGAAACTCCCTGCTTGTTTCCACAGTCCATGTGAGTGGTATGTTTTTTCTCAACCTTTCACCTACAGTCTGTGGATGTCTTTTTCCATGAGATGAGTCTCTTGAAGCAGCATATAATTCAATCTGCCAGTCTGTGTCTTTTGATTCATGAATATAGACCATTAACATTCAAGATTGTTATTGAGACATGATTTGTATTCCCTGTCATATTTGTTTATTCTTGATTTGATTCCTCCTTTAGAGTAATAACTCCCTTTGCTGACTTTCATTGTTGTTTTTCATTTCCTCCTCATGGAATATTTTTGCAGAGGATGTTCTGTAGTGCTGGCTTCTGGTTGTAAATTCTTTTAACTTTTGTTCATCATGGAAAGTTTTTATTTCATCATCCAATATAAAGCTTAATCTCTCTGGATATAAGACTTTTTGTTGGCATCCATTTTCTTTCAGAGCTTGGTATATGTTGTTCCAGGATCTTCTAGCTTTCAGAGTCTGGGTTGAAAAATCTTCAGATATCCTAATTGGTTTCCCCCCTATGTAATCTGATTCCTTTCTCTTTTAAAATTCTCTCCTTTATCTGTATGCTAGACATTTTTATTATAATGTGTCTTGGTGTGTATCATTGCAATTTTGTACATTTGATGTCCTATAAACCTCTTGTATTTGATTTTCCAATTCATTCTATATGTTTGGAAATTTTTCTGATACTATTTCATTGAATAGATTGTTCATTCCTTTCCTTTGGAACTCTATGCCTTCCTCTATCCCAATAATTCTTAAATTTGGTCTTTTTATGTTATCCCATGATTCTTGAATATTCTGCTCATTGCTTCTTACCATCTTTATTGAGTAGTCAACATTCTTTTCAAGATTATTTATTTTGCTTCATTGTCCGAGGTCCTGCCTTCCAAGTGATCTAATATGTTGGTGATACTTTCTATTGAGCTTTCAATTTGGTTTATTGTTTCTTTCATTTCAAGGATTTCTGTTTGTTTGTTTTTTGCAGAACCTTTATCTCCTTATTGATATAATCTTTTGCTTCCTGTATTTGCTTATGTAGATCTTTATCATAATGATATTTTGCTGCCTGTATTTGCTCTCTTATATCATCCTTTAATCCATACAACATTTTAACTATGTACATCCTGAAGTCTTTCTCTCTAATTTCTTCTGCAGAGCTAGCCATGGATTCTAGTAATATAATATCTTGATTTGTTTGGGGCACTTTCTTCCCTTGTTTTTTCATGTGTCTTCTCTTCTAGCACTGTGGATCTGAATCATTACAGTTTTTACCCTACAGGCTTATAGTGTCCCTGCAGGTTTCCAATACTTATTCTTTAAGGGAGAGAACAATATGAACAGATCTCAATATAAACAACATACAATCTTAAACCAAGTAGTTGTTATTAAGACATTTATAGTTTTGTCACAATATACAGAAATGGTAAGTTCAATTATTATCTACATTATAAATGGTAGGTTTGCAATAGGGTCTACAGTTTCTGAAGGTGGACAAAAAGCTGGAGGTGAGATGCAAGATGAGATGTTGAGGGGGTAGGAGTTGAGGATATAGAGTTATTAGATTTTAGAAAGCATGAAAGAGAAATCTAAAGAAGTTGGTTAGTGGCAGGAGAAGAGAGAGAAAGTGATTTTGGGGAGACAAGTAAGAGAGAAGACATGTAGGATTCAGTACTATCCACAGTTTCAGGCATTCATTGGAGATCTTGGAATATATCTCCTGGGGATAACGGAGGTCTACTCTACAGTGGGAGCAGCAATTGCCTTTACTTGAAGATACCTTTATTCTGGTTGTGGATTTCTATTTCATTTCAGCATTATTATCCAACAAGCAAATCAAATGCATTGTGTATCATTATTTTATCACACAATATTTCTTATAAACAAGCACAAATGTTTTATAATATATTTGTAGATTTATTGTGTATGTGTGTATATCACCTGCTAGTTTCATGATTCACAATTCACCAACCCAAACTCTATACCTGACACCATATTCTCAAAAGGGAGAACATAATGGCTCAGCTTGCCTCAAGTCTACACCTAGTTCTGTTTTCTCTGGTGTCTCAACAGGAAGTGTGGGCTAGGAGGGGGAAAGTCAATCTATGATGTCTACTATGAAATTATTTCTTTGTCTAGCCTCCTGACCCAAGAATTATCCACAAATAAATCCTCCCAAAACTCTACATTGCATTAATTTCTTCTGAAAATTACACTGTTCTCATTTTGTTATTTCCTCTCTGTTGCCCTTCTCCTACACACCTATTGCCTTGGTGTTGTAGTCAGCTTTTTCACTGCTATGACTAAAGAATCTGATCAGCACAACTGTAGGGAAAGAAAAGTTTATTTGAAGGCTCATGGTTGCAGAGGTCTCAGTCCAGAGATGGCTGGCTCCATTTCTCAGGGCTAGAGGTGAGACTGAACCTCATGGAGGTAGAGAGTGGCAGAGGAAAATAGCTCACATCATAGTGATCAAGAAGCATATAGAGAGACTCCAGCTCCAGATACAAAATATATACTCCATAGCCACACCTCCAGTTAATCACTTCATCCACCTACAACCCACCTGCCTCTAGTTACCACTCAGTTAATCCCATCAGGGATTCATTCACTGATTGGGTTAAGACTCTCACAATACAATCATTTCTCCTCTGAAACTTCTTGCATTGTCTAACACATGAGCTTTTGGGGGACACCTCATATCCAAACCATAACATCTGGTTTATATGTTACTGCCCTCCAACAATCTCTGAAGACTATGTCTGTCAAAAGAGTCTATATGCTGTTATTCTGTTAGCTTCTCAAATATCCATATTGAGCACACTCACCCTTTATTTCTCTCTCATTAGCTTTTCGAATATCCATATTGGGCACACTCACCCTTTATCTCTCTCTGTTTAAAGCCAAAATAGAGGCAGGGGAAATAGATTGTTCACAAGTTAATCACAGACTGATCCAGAAGCAATCTCAAATAGGAACATTCCTTTCACTAAATAAAAACTAAAAATTAATACTTTATATTTGCTCTTGGCCAAAGTCAATCATTGATCACTCCAAAACCATGTTCCTCGGAACCATCCAATCTGAAAATCTTCTTATTAAATAGAGTCATATTAACAACTCTTAGGAGCATCACATGACAATTATTTTCATGCAAATATTTAGAGATATAGAGTGCATGGATTGAAAAAGTGTTGAGCAGGAGCATCAGTTTTCCAGCCTTATGAAGGAAACAGAAAAAGAACACAGGGGCTCCATTCTTCTACCAGAGGACAGTTATCAGGGTACTAAAGACCAATAGGAAAGAAAAAGAGTTACTGGGGGAAAATAATAAGCCATCCTTCACCACTCATATTCCTTAACCTATATGTGTAAGATCTCCACAGCAACCAAAGGCAAATGCCCTAAACCTGCAAACATCTTATTCTTTTGTGACATATGGCATTATGACCATTAAACAAAAAACTCATTTATATAGTCTAGCATTATACTTTAGTATAATGAAGATATGTTGCTTATCCTTATGCCCATCACATAGTAAACTGTTAAAAAAATGTGTCTTGTTCTATTTCCTGTGACCATTTTTAATCATTATTATTATTGTAGTTTCCATAAGGTTTTGTACTCTATAGATGCTCCCTTATTACCTTCTAAGAGTCTCTTTGGACTTCTTCCCTAATCTCTTATTAAAAGTTCAATTCAAGAGTTTCTGACAAACAAGATTCATTAACATGTTCTAAATTTAGGTCTCTTGGGATCTTTCATTTCTTTCCTCAACTGAGTATTCTGAGGTCTCCTCTGAATAGATCATTGAAAATATGCTTTAGTCTAGGGTAAAATCAGAGAAGAAGCACATAACCAGGCTCATGCAAGTCAGAACAGAGGAAGTAAGGCTATGAATGGAGCGTGCCTCATAGGGTTTTATTATCACTATTATAAATATGCATGGCTTAAAAAGTCACATCTCAAAGGATTATTAACTGGCCAGGGTGCCAGTAAATTAATTTGTTTAAGTTAATGTAGAAATAAGAAATAGTAAATGATAGCTAACCTGAAATATAGCAGGATGAGAAGGACTTTTTCTATTAAATTTTCTTAAATTTGTGAACTTCTGTGAATCTTTATATCATCAAGTGGTGTTGGGAAAGCAAATAAGTTAAGTTTTATGCTACCCATCTTCTACACCTGACTTTTAAGTTATGATTCATCCCATGGACTTCTGTGGTTAAAATTCTGCAGGATTTGCCCTGAATGTCAAGTGTAAGTATAATCTTAGTTTATAGTTAAATCAATGTTATCATCTTATGATTGTAGAGCATGAAATCATATAACTGTAATTTTTATTTTTTTAATTAGAAAGTAACTTGTTTCACAATAGTGAAGCTACAGAAATAAAGGAAAAACTCCTTTTATGTCTCTTGCTTCCCTAAGAACATAAAAGTAATTAACAATTATGTTTTAAGATTTATGTGATGACTTTAATACCAGTTTATCAAATAGATATTTGCAAGTGGGTTCATATAAATTTTTTATTGGCCGATCACATCTTATAATTTGGATACATCAAGAGTTAGTCATTTCCCTGTGGATGGAAGCGTAAATTATTTCCAACTTTTATAATTTACAATGTTAAATGAATGTCTTGTAAAATTACTGATGTGGAATCATTATATATTTTATATGAATTTTCAAGTGATAGCATAGAGCTCTTCACCCAAAAAATAATTACAAATGTGAGACCCTAGAAATTCAAGTCAAACAATAACCTGGCCTTGTTTCATACATCCTAGTAATTAGGACATTCTTAGTGACAACAAAAAGAATGAGTCTCTGCTATTTCAAACATGGCCCAGCATGGCAAAGGGAAGGGGGATGAGGGTAGGAAAGATAGTGGAATGAGATGGACATCATTACCCTAGGTACATGTATAACTGCACATATGTTGCAATGCTACATCATGTGCAACCATAGAAATGTAAAGTTGTGCTGCAAATGTGTATAATAAATCCAAATGCATTCTGCTGTCATTTTTTAGGGTCTTGTCATTTTTAAACCTTTAGATAAATTTTAAATAGCCAAAATAATTTTTTTTAAAAAAGAACATGGCCCAGGCATTCAAGGCAGTGTCTTAGGGATCTTAGAAGATAAGAACAAATAAAATAGCCCAAAGAATTGTTGATGTTTGAGGCTTCTTGGGAGAAACACTGATCTTTCTGGAAAAGGATATTAACAATACTATGAACAACAACCTGTCTGCTCCTTCTTTATTCTCTGTGTTGGGATTATACCCATACGCCAAGGAAAGTGATGCAGCCCATTCAGGAAGCTTAATGAGAGGCCTGAAGTGCAGATGAACATTCCTCCCTCAGTGTCAGTGAGAAGAATTTAAAGTGGTTTCTATGAGCCTCTCCTGAAATCACTTGATACCTGAGGTTTCTCTTTCCATTAGTAATAGATAGCTCAGAATCATGAAAACTAAGCTCAAGGGTCAGCTCTGAATGAAATAAACTTTATACACACTGTCATTATTTTTTAGTCAGTCCATAATGTACATATACTCAACCATAATGTGCACAAAACATACGTACAATTTTATCTCTAGGTTTAAAAATGACCAGACCCTAAAAAAATAAAATTATTGTACTTCCCTTACCCTCATTAACAAATAGAACAAATACAGATTTTCATTACTTGGTGATAGAGAATTTACCAACTATTATCAAGAAAAATATCAGAATACAAGTTTGCCAACACAGGCATGACTCCCAGCTCTTAAACTTCCAGCAGAGACAAGGTAACATATATGACTCACTGATCATTCTTCAGTAAAAGAAAGATGACAAAGTTAAATCAGTGTGTAGATTCAGGTGACTTTACCCTTTACCCTCAGCTGATTCTGGAAAGTTCTAGACAAGAAAAAGAGAGAAAATATATATATAATTTTATGGCAATATATCAATAATTCAGAATTTAACATGTGCCAACCTTGTCATTATATCACTGTATTCCAATAATAACCCTTTGAGATATGTACTATTACTATCCCCATTTTGCAGATGAAGAAACTGAAGTTTGGTATTGGTTTAGTAAGTAGACCAGGAAAATACATGAAGATCCTGAAAAGAAACCATAGAGAAAAATCTTTCTGCATGAGAATTTAAGAAAACAGCTCTTCTGAAAAAGTCAGCCCCTATCTAAAACCTTGACTGACTCACACTGATGGAAAAATAGTAGACATTTGAACTAATTTAACATGAAAATATAGCCTCTTCTCAATGTATCAGACAGACATCTTCTTCTGTCCCCATCACTGACTTAAGTCCTTTGTTCCTTCACAGGTAGCAAAGGTTAAAAATGAAAAACCAAACTTATCTTACAGAATTCATTCTGCTGGGACTAACAGACATCTTAGAGGTTCAAATTGTAATTTTTATACTTCTCCTCCTCACCTATGTATTCAGCATCAGTGGAAATTTCACAATCATCATCCTCACCCTGCTGGACTCCCACCTCCAGACTCCCATGTATTTCTTCCTCCGGAATTTCTCCTTCCTGGAAATTTCCTTTACATCTACTTTCACTCCTAGGCTACTATTCAGCATCTCATCTGGGAATAAGACTATCAGCTTTGCTGGTTGCTTTACTCAGTACTTCTTTGCTATTTTCTTTGGGGCCACTGAATTTTACCTTCTGACTGCCATGTCCTATGACCGCTATGTGGCCATCTGCAAACCTCTGCATTATACCACCATCATGAACAGCAAGGTCTGCATCCAACTAGTACTCTGCTCTTGGATTTGTGGTTTCCTGATCATCTTATTCCCAATCATCCTGACCAGTCAGTTAGATTTCTGTGGGTCCAATGTGCTGAATCATTATTATTGTGACTATGGACCCCTCGTAGAAATATCTTGCTCAGACACAAGTCTACTGGAACTGTTTGATTTTATCCTAGCAGTTGTAACATTGGGGGTAACACTGGTGCTGGTGATCCTCTCCTACACAAACATCATCAGGACCATTCTGAAGATCCCCTCAGTTCAACAAAGGAAAAAGGCCTTTTCCACATGTTCTTCCCACATGATTGTCATCTCCCTCTCTTATGGAAGCTGCATCTTCATGTACATAAAGCCTTCAGCAAAAGAAGGAGTTGCCTTCAATAAGGGAATAGCTATGCTCAATACATCAGTTGCCCCTTTACTGAACCCATTCATTTACACTCTGAGGAATAAACAGGTAAAACAAGCCTTCAAGGATATGGCCAGAAAAATTGTGAGTATTTAATGAATAAAATGACCTTAAACTCAATGGAAATTCCAGACAACATTCATAAATTTCCTCTCCTTGAAAACTTAGGGGAGCTTCTCTAGCACTCTCCTCATTAAGACAACATCTCAGATAAATTTATCATGAAAGGATGTCAACATTACATTTTAAACCTCCCAGTGAGGGGGAAATCTTCCCAAAATACAATTCAAATATTTCTTTCTAATAAATATATTTTTGAGTTACTTTAAAAACTGCAAAAATATAAAATAATATCACTCTTCTTAAAACGTTTTCATTATAGTTACTTAAATAAAAATATATTATTTGTACTAAAAAATATCTATTTTTAGATCTGTTTACTATAGTTATTTTTAAACGAATTATACATAGTTTTTTTTGTTGTTGTTGTTCTTTTTAGTTATATATAACAGTAGAGTATAATTTGGCTTGTTTATACAATCATGGAGTACATCTTAGTCTAATTAGTATTATCCCAGTCTTGTAGTTGTACATGATCTAGAGATTCACTGTGGTGTATTCATATATGTGCATAGGGAAGTTATACAGATTTTTAAGTCCTCAGTTTTCATTTCTAGTATATAAAAAAGATATACAACTATATTCCCATAACAGAAAATTTTTAGAGAAAAAAATAGAACCAAATAACATTATTAGTCTGAGTATAAGAAAAGAACATCAGGCTAAAATTACGAGGATTGTCACAGTACTGACAGTCCTGGGTGTACTGGTAATGCTTATCTTTACAAATGGGCTTTTAAGTTGATTATGTCTTTTTCTTTAATTTAGGAGTCTTCAGCATTTTTTTATTTTTCATACTTTATGGTGCATTACAGTTGTACATGGTGGTGGGATTTATTGTTAAATATTTATACATGCACACAATATAACAATATCACTTAGCCAGTATCATTCCCCAGTATTTCCCCTTTCCCTCTCCTTCCTCCCCCTGGTCCCTTTCCTCTATTCTGCTATCCATTTTAGGATCTCCTTTCCATTTTCAAGTTCTTATATCTTTAAGACAGTTGTCTCAGAATTAAAGCAGCAGGAATACTACTTTTCAGCAAGCTGAGTGACTGTGGGTCTCTGAAAGACCCAAAAACACTAATTTCTTGATCAGAGGACAAGAAAGAGTGCATGCTTACTAAGCCAGATGCAGCAGTTGTGCTGAGTCACCAGAAGGTAGTGGTAACCCAAAGGGAAAGAGAAATACAGCAGACAAATTTGGCATGTAAATACCTGTAGAACAGGAGGGAAGTCAGAACTCAGCTGCTCTAGAGGCTGCCCAGTTAGCTGGGTGTTTCAAAAGTGCTCTGGTTCTCAACTTGTGAGTGGAGAAGCCACATTGTGAGAACCCTGGAGATCATAGCAAATATTGTCACTGTCCCAACCAGTGCTTACTGTGTGATCTAACATGCACCTGGCAGAACATGATTAAAACTAGCAGGGAAAATTGCATCCAGGGGGATTCAGAACAGAGATATGGAGAGGCATGCCACTTACTTTCCCTTTGAGTTGTGTGGCTCTTGCCACCAGCAGAAAAGGATCAGAAAACCTAACAAAAATGCATTGGTGCACGTGGTGACTGAAGGCCATACTCATGGATGATAGAATACATAAGACTTGCCATGCCCCTTCCACCCGGGGAAATTTGTTACACTACCCTACAAGTAGAATTTTCCAGTGATGCCTGAATTAAGACTCCCAGCAGATATTGTCATCCGCCAGGCCCTAAGAGTGTGTTCATTCTAACCTCAAGGTAGACACTACCCAACAAAGTTCCAGAGTTCCAATCAGAGCTAGAACTCAGGCCGTGGAACTTCTGACTTAGAACTCTGCATCAGTCCTGCCCTGTGAGTTCATCTACTGCCTGGTCAAAACTCCAATACAGGGTTCTTCTTTTTCACCCTAACTTTACTGGTGAGCAGGGAAGCTGAGAGCCTTTAACCAGCTTTGGTCTCAGGCCACTCCAACTGGCAGCTCAGTGAGCAACACAAAAAGAGAAAGGGTCTTAAAAACTCTAGCTTTTGGTCTTTCTAAGGGAGGCATAGCCCAATAATAAATAGAAAGAAGGGCAATCTGGCATAGGAAATGAGTATTGTCCACCATTTCTAACATCTCAGTGAAGACAGTTCTTTCATTTTTCATTAAGAATTTGTTGGTTGTGACCCAAGAATGCAAAGAGGACATAGACAGTGTATCTCAACTTCTCTGCAAGTTGGAATCAAAGAAATTGGGGGGAAAAACTGATCAAAGGGGTGGGTGGCACTGACTGACAATATTGGAATGACAGAAGGTTGGAAGGACTCAGTAATTCTGATTAGTGGAAAACAAAACAGGAAAGAATTGGTTAGCTTGGAACTAGCAGCTGCACCAGGAGGACAAGGCTGGAGGATAAAGGGAGATAAAGGGACAGGCAAAACTGACAAGCCTGCTTCACAAACAGTGGTAGAGGAGAAAGACTGAGTTGAGCTGGGTGGTGGATTAGATGATGGCTACATGCCTAATTGCTCCATGACTCAACTTGTGGATGTGGACACATGCAGGATGCATAAACTCCTGAATGTTCTGAGCCAAGCTAAGGCCAGCCTGAAGACCCAGCAAGAGTCTCTGAAGGATAAGCAGCTCTGCTTCAACAGTAGCCATGAGCAGAAATTACACACTCTGAGGTGCCCACTGGGGGACAAGTTCTATACAGAACTAGACACTGTGTCCACCATGGACCTGGGCAGAGTGCTGGAGATGTGCCAGTATGAGGCAGTGGTTGAGACCAACTGCAACAGCCATCAGGTCACATCCTTCTTTAAGGAGCTATAGTGTTGCCAATTTGAGATCCTAGAGCTGACAGGCATGTTGAACATTCTGGAGGTGAAGCACCAAGCCCAGCATGGCCTAAAGGACAGTATGCAGAAGAACTATGTAAAACCAAGACCTTTAAAGCTCTGAGCTGGCTCAGAAGCGGAGCCTTATTAGTATTGTGGAGAAACTCTTTGTCTAAGACCAGAACTTCTGGGAGTGGTAGAACCAGTAGTACCAAGGACTGTTGTTGTCAATACTGGATAGAAAGTGAGATCAACATGTACCAGAACATTCTGGAGAGTGGGGACTACAAATATATGATCTAGGCAATTTCTAGCCAAGCTACATAACTGTCAGGTGATTCTTCAGAGATAAGAGAGATAACTGGAGTGCTTGCAGACCTCAGCACAAGGAACAGCCTTTCCTGTACACCTCTGCTTCATTCACCTCTCCTATGCTGACAGAATGTTACATAAAATGATAACCAGGTTCCTAAACCAGGACTCCTGGATGTGGAATGACAACAATGAGAAGTGAAACTGTCGGTATAGATTCCTTAGATCTGTGTGCCATTGGTGGCAGATCTGTTCTTTGCCCCTTTGGTCATGTTTTTGTTTGTCCATCACTGAAGCATCTTTTTACTTCCTTTGTCCAGCTCTTCCAAATATCTATCTATCTATCTATCTATCTCTCTCTCTCTCTCTCTCTCTCTCTCTCTCTCTCCCCCCTCTCTCTCTCCCCTCTCTCTCTCCCCTCTCTCTCTCCCCTCCCTCCCTCTCTGCAGACTCCCCCACCACTTGCTCTATGTCTGTCTCCTATGCCCTTTGTCCAAGCTGAGCCCCACCACCATCAGCCAGTGGCGCCAGCTGTAGGAGCCGATTGTGAAGGTCTGAGTTCCAATGTTGGAGGTTACCACTAGGTTACCATTAGGTTACCACTAGTGGCACTGGGACCAGAATTTCCTCACCCTTATTACTTAGTCCTCCTTCTAGAAAGACCGGACCCATTGGAGGCATTTTTACTAAATCAGAGTAACAGAAGTGTCTCTTCTGGGATTTTGGTTCTACTCCATGGCTTTAGATCTCCTAAAATGTAACTGGGCTCCTGCATGAAACATTCAATGAGCCTCCTTCCTGTGTCAAGGGCTATCCTTCTGGCACCAGCCATATGTGCAGTGTGATAAAGAATCCTGGCCCTCAAGTCCTTGCTTGGGTCCTTGTTGGCCCTGATGTTTCACTATCAGGAACTCCCTGGGGTTCAGAGGTTTCAATCTCTGGCACTTTCTTGACAATTGGATGTGTACCTATCTTGTTCATGGATCCCTACAGACTGGTGAAAGGAAATGATGCTAGTTGCCAAGCTTGCATCCTTCAAGAACAGCTAAGACTTACCATGTATCTACCATGCTTTTGGCATCTTTGGCCTCTTGACATGTTCAAGAGAAAAATCACACCACTTAAAGTTCCAGTCTAGTCAAACAAAGGTAATGCTGAGAATTGCCTTGGCCAACTTGCCAAGTTTTCTCTCTCACTCAAATTAGCCCTTTTCACAGAGGCATGGAATTCCCACCCAGTCTCTTGGGCATGGAGGACCCACTTGGGCAATGGGGATAGTTGTTGGTCCAGCTCAATTTCTGGATATTGTATTCCCAGAGAGGTGCTAACCCTGATATGTAGATTATCTATTTCTGCTACCTTGCAAATTCTGGCAGTAGGATTACAGTACCATCAGAACACGCCTGGGTTCAAGTCCCACTTTGATAACACAACAGGAGCAAAATTGGCCAAGTTGCTATATGCACTTTGGACCTATATTTTGCTTATAAAAGTATAGTAATTGCACTTTCTTTTACCATGGTTGAGGAATAATTTATAAAGTGTTCCTAACATATAGAAGGTGCTCAATGAATATTGATTAATAGGAGGTCCCAGGGAACCACTAAGGATAGTCTTCCTCCTCAGCAGAAAAGAGATACAGAAGTAATAAAAATCCCATTAGCAGCATCAGGAGCCCTACAAATCCTTGTTGATGTTCTGAAGTTTGACCACAACCCTCATTCAATTATAAGCAGTAGTGAAACTACCCACGGTTGTTATGGGAGCTCTTTCTCACTCCAAGGAGTCTACCTGAAATTAAAAAGCATTCTTTGAGTTGTCAGAGGAAAAGAATGTCCACAGAGCTCCTTAGATTTCCTTCTAACAAATAAATCACAAGAGTCATGTTTTAAGGAGTGACCATGACCCTGCCGTGTGACGGAGCCATGATAGCTCAGAGTTCCTCCTGGTGCCAAATCCCAAATCTCTCTTCTCACAGGTTAATTCTCCTACCTTTACATTATGTGCTTCTCTCTGCCTCCCAGCACCACCTTCCCCCATGGACTGGATTGGTGTGGCCCTAGATGAGGGATCTGGTTTCACTTTGGCTACAATTGCCAAACAAACCAGGTTGTTTTCAAGTGACTTTTATCTTCCTTGAACCTAAGACTTTTGCACCCTTAACTTAGGACCAGATCCAGTTTGGGGCCACTAAGTGCTGAGCTCATGAGGCTTTAGTTTACTAGCCCTGCACCACCAACAGCTAAACTGGTAATGTTTTTCCAGAGTCCACATTATAACATCAAACAGGCCTTGCCAGGCCTGATTGCAAATTATAATGTAGAGCTAAGTAACTAAAACAGCATAGTACTGGCATCAAAACAGACATGAAGAGCAATGTAATAGAACACACAGACAAACCCACATAGTTACAATCATCTGATACTCAGCATGGGGCCAAAAACACATTTGGAGAAAACATAGACTCTTTAACAAATGGTGCTGGGAAAACTATATACCCATATGTTAGAAAAATGAAACTAGATCCCTATCTTTTACCCTGCACAAAAGTCAATTCAAAGTGGATCAAAGACCAAGGAAAGAGACCACATACTTTGCAACTTCTAGAAGTAAACATAGAGTCAAAACTCCAACATATTGGTGCAGGGAACAACTTCCTTATCAAGGTCTCTAAAACTCAATAAATATAACAAGGAATCAATAAGTGGGTTGCTATCAAATCAAAAAAGCTTCTGCACAGCAACGAAAACAAGTAAGAGCATGAATTGTGAGTGTACTGAATAGGAGAAAATCTTTGCCAGCCACTCCTCTGACAGGGTATTAAAAAACAAGAATATATAAAGTATTCAAAAAACTTAACACCAAAAAAAACCCTCAATGAATACACAAAAGAACTAAGCAGATACTTCTCAAAAGAATAAATAAAAGTGGACAAAAATATTTGGAAAAAAATAATGTTCAACTTCCCTAACAATCAGGGAAATGCAAATCAAAGCTCCACTGAGGGATTTTGGAAGATGGCAAAATAGAAGAGGTTGCTCTCCAAGCTGCTCCACAGCATGAGACCAAGAAAGCAGACAAAAAGCTTCTCAGTGACGAGGGTGAAAAGAGGGATTTTACTGGAATTTAATACTGGACTCTCACAACATCTTGGGGACTCAGAAGTTTGGGTATAAAAAATAAAACCCACCAACAGAGCCAGAAGCTTCCTGGGCAAATTGGGGACATTGCAGGTGGTACCATGGCGTGTCTTGGTATGGAGAAATCAGAGGTCAAGAATACTGCCAGTCTGATCCAGAGGGTGAACTACATTATATCTTCATGGGGGAAATATGCTGCATGTCTCCCAGTTGTCCACAGAAAGTTGAAGCAACACTAGGACACACATGTCTTGCCACACTAGGACAGCCAGCAGTTGTGGGACCAGGCCCAGGAGCCCAGACGTGTATAATATGAGCTGAGTCTGAAAAACAGACATGGTAGAGTCCTGCCAAAAGACTCAGAGTATTCTAGGAAGCCAGGAGAAATTCGGGTGCAGAGAGCATTTTATCCCGGGAGCTATGGGTCATTGAGATCTGAGAGATACCAGGTACCTCTCACCCTTTGAGACTGGTGACTTGCAGGACCAGCTGGGGCAGGCCAAGAATTTGGGCAAGCAGGTGGGAGGGACTGTGTGCTTGCAGACTGAGCCCAAAAGGCCAGGAAGGACAGGATCTGTGGGTGGCAGAGAGGGCAAAGGATTGGCTCCTCGACTGTTCAAGTGGAACTTGGGGGTGCCCGCTGGGGTGTAGACTCCCAGACAGATTGGCAATTACTGGGCACTGGAAGTGTGCTGATTTATAATCTTCAGACCAATTCCCATTCAAGGAAGAATCTGGGGCCTACCTTGACCCAAACCCCAGGAGCTCTCCCTATGAGAACTCTTCTCACAGAACTCTACAGCAACTCCACCTTGAGGATGGAGAAGACAACACCCTCCAAGTGACTCCACCTCATCCTGCTGAGAAGGAAAGCAGAATGTTTTAACTTCATCCATTAACTTGACAAGCAACACAAAAAGAGGTAAAACATGATAGCCTTGACTACTACTCTTATAAACACTACATACCTAAAGAAAAACTTGAAAGACATTTAGGAACAGATAATGAACATGTATTCTTACTGACAACTTATGACCATTGTAAAAGAAATAGTTGCTTAATTTTTCATCAAGAACTTTGTTATTTTTATTTTATTTCTTTTCCTTTTTCCCTCCTTTCTTATCTCTTTATCTCTTTTTTATTTATTATTTGTTTGTGTGCTCAATGTACATGGACATTTTTACATATACATATTTGTCTCATTTTTGTCATTTCTAGCACTTCTTGAAGGTGATTATTTTTCAGGACTCTGTCTTTTGAGGGCTAGAGCTTTTATTAGTATATTTTGGTTTGGTTTTATATTGTTTTTCATTTGTCTATTTCTCTTGATTCTCTTTCTCTCTTTTATTTTCCTAACAGCCAAATTCTATGGTTTTCTCTTTCACTCTTTAATTTTTTACTCTACTTTTTCTCCTCCTCCCTCATAATAATCACATCCTATATCTCCTCTGCATTCTCCCTTTTCACCTTTTAAAATAGCAAATGCTTTTGCAAACTTACTCTTGGTGATTGCTTATCATACAGTATCTGTTTATTGTGCCAATTAACATTGTAAATATCAAAATAGTAACTGAGTATTTAGTTTAATGCTGTATATTGTTTGCATTTGTTGTTGCTATTATTTGTCTTCCCTTAAAATGTGAGATGCTAAAAACCTTCAGGGACACTCTAAGTTCATAGAGTGGAAGTTCTGCCACCTCAGATTCATACTGATAAATGAGTAGACACAGGAAAAATCAAGGAAACAAACCATTCCAAACAAACCAAAATATCTCAATATCAAAATCCATTGACACCACAATGGAGGAAATGTCAGAGAAGGAATTCAGAAAGTTTGTAGTTAAACTAATCTGTGAGATAAAAGATGATGTACAGAGATGAAATACAGGAGGTAAAAAAAAATCACTTTAGTAAAGAGATAGAAATTCTGGAAAAGACCAAAATGGAAATCTTCAAAATGAAAGAATGGATAAACCAAATTAAAAATTCAATGGAAAACATCACCAACAGACTTGACCATTTAGAAGAAAGATTTTCAAGCAATGAAGATAAAATATACCAAACACCCATAAGTCAATTGCATTCCTATACGCCAATGGTGAATCAGCTGAACTAGAAATTGGGAAAACTACACCATTCACAGTAGCCACAAAAAATAAAACAAAATACTTTGGACTCAATCTAACAAAAGAGGTGAAAGACCTTTACAGAGAAAATTACAGAATATTAAAGAATAAAATTGAAGAAAGCCATAAAAGATGGAAAGATCTCCCATGTTCTTGGATAGGCAGAATTAATATCGTCAAAATGACCATACTACCAAAAGCATTATACATATTTAATGCAATTCCCATTAAAATTCCAATGACATTCTTCATAGAAATAGAAAAAGTAGTCATGAAATTCATTTAGAACAAAAAAAAGATCAGAAGAGCCAAAGCAATTCTTAGCATGAAAAGTGAAGCAGGAGGTATCACAATACCAGAACTTAAATTATACTACAGAGCTATAGTAACAAAAACAACAAAGTGTGGGCATCAAAACAGACATGAAGACCAGTGAAACAGAGTAAAGAACACAGAGACAAACCCACATAAATACAGTTATCTCATACTAGACAAAGGCAACATAAACATACACTGGAGAAAATACAGCCTGTTCAACAAATGGTGCTGGAAAAACTGGAAATCCATATATGGTAGAATGAAACATAACCCCTATCTCACACCCTGCACCAAACTCAATGCAAAGTGAACCAAAGACCTAGGAATTAGACCAGAAACCCTACACCTACTAGAAGAAAATGCAAGCCCAACACTCCAATATGTCAGCTCAGGAACCAACTTCCTTAACAAGACTCCCAAAGTACATGAAGTTAAAATCATACATTGCTGGTGGGACTGCAAACTGGTGCAGCCAATATGGAAAGCAGTATGGAGATTCTTTGGAAAACTGGGACTGGAACCACCATTTAACCCAGCTATCCTATTCCTAGATCTATACTCAAAGGACTTAAAAACAGCATATACAGGGACACAGCAACATCAATGTTTATAGCAGCACAATTCACAATAGCTAAACTGTGGAACCAACCTACATGCTCATCAGTAGATAATGGATATGGACTTAAAAATGTGATGTATATACACAATAGAATATTACTCATCAATAAAAGAGAATAAAATCATGGCATTTGCAGGTAAATGGATGGCACTGGAGAAGATAATACTAAGTAAACTTAGCCAATCCCCCCCCAAAAAAATGCCAAATGTTTTCTCTGGTATAAGGAGACTGCTTCATAGTGGGGTTGGGATGGGGAGCATGGGAGGAATAGATGAACTCTAGATAGGGCAGAGGGGTGGAAGGGGTAGAGAGGGGGCAGGGGATTAGCAAGCATGGTGGAATATGTTGGACATCATTATTCAATGTACATGTATGAAGACACGAATTGGGTGAACATACTTTATATACACTCAGAGATATGAAAATTTGTGCTATATATGTATAATAAGAATTGCAGACTGAGCTGGGAGAGGTTGGAGCTGCCAGGTTCGGGCTCCTGGGGCTGCTTGGGCCTGAGGCTGGGGTACCTCTGTGGAGCCTGCTCCTAGCAGAGTGTGGCAGGGATCGGAGAGGCTGGGTTCTGGCTCTCGTGGCTGCTTGAGCCCAGGGCCGCGGAGCCTGCGGGGACCGCGAGCTGAGGCCAGCCACAAGTGAAACTTGCGACGAGGGGCAGCAGGACTCTGTTTCCCGGAACAGTTTTGGCCCGGAGCTGGGGAGCCCGCGGGAAGTGCGTCTTAGACTCTGCTCCCAGCGGAGCGTGCACCGAGCAGGAAGAGTCTGGTGTGGCCAGGCTTGGACACCGAGCAGGGAGAGTCTGGTGCGGCCAGGCTTGGGCTCCCGGGGCTGCTTTGGCCTGGGATTGGGGAACCCGTGGCGGTTGCTCTGAGGAGCCTGCTCCTAGCAGAACGTGGCGGGGATTGGAGAGACCGGCTCCTGGCTCCCGAAGCGGCTCTGGCTCAGGGTTGGGGATCCTACAGGGACTGCTTCTTGGTCCAGATCCTGCTGGGTGCTGTGGGGGCCTGGGGGGCAGAGTGGAGCTGCCTCCTGCGCCCAGAGCAGGCTAAGGGTCCCACCGGTGTGGTATCGCGACATCCCAACTGCAGCTGGGGCCGAGGAGAGTAGCCGCCCACGCCTGGAACAGGACCACCGACCCGACGGCAGGGTAGCCAAGTCAACCCACTTGGAGTGGAGGCCGTGAAGAGCCGCCGTCTGATCCTGCAAGGTAGGCAGTCCTGCGTCCCACTGGCAGGACAGGCTCGGCAGCCTGCCAGTGTGGTGGACGAGTAGCATCGAGGCAGTCACGTCACACTGGTTGGAGTGGGGGTTGAACGGAGCTGCCGCCAGCGTCCAGAAGGAACCCAGAGACCCGTTGGAGAGGCAGTTAGGTACCCTCACTGGGAGTGGGGGTTGAGCAGAACTGCCGCCCAGGCCCGCAGGGTGGGCAGATCTGAGACCCACCGGCGGAACAGGCTTGGAGGCCGACCAGCGTGGTAGACACGTCACATCAATTGGAGTAGGGGTGGAGAAGAGCTGCCGCCCACATCCGGATCAGGACCAACGATCCGAGGACGTGGTAGGAACGTCACTGCAATTGGAGTGGGGGCAGAGTAGAGCAGCCACCCATGCCCGCAGGGCAGGCAGACCTACGACCAACCAGCGTAGTGGATAGATCACCCTGATTAGAGGAGGATCACAGCCACTACCCACCCTACAAGAGAGATATCCCAACTATACAAGAGCAACATAAATAAACAGGGGGAAAAATTTCAAAAACACAACAGTTTCACCAAGCAGAAAGAAATGCAAGCAACATGAAAAGACAAGGAAAGAAAGGACCACAAGCAATGCAGGTCAACTCAACCCTAGAAGAGGTAATAGCTGCAAAAGATGGAATGTCAGATAAAGAGTTCAGGATATACATGCTTCAGATGATCTGGACTCTCAAGGAAGACATCAGACAGCAAAATCAGACAATGAAAGATCACATTGACAAGGAACTACAGAAACAAATCCAGGAAGTAAAAGATCAATTTCACAGGGAGTTAGAAGTAATAAAAAACAAACAAATAGAAATCCTAGAAATGCAGGAAGCAATAAACCAACTTAAAACCTCAATTGACAATACTACCAGCAGAATAGATCACTTAGAAGATAGAACATCAGACAATGAAGACAAAGTATTTCAACTTGAGAAGAACATAGACAGTTCAGCAAGACTGCTAAGAAACCATGAGCAGAACATTCAAGAAATATGGGATAACATTAAAAGACCAAACTTAAGAGTCATTGGGATACAGGAGGGCACAGAGCTCCAAACCAGAGGAATGAACAATCTATTCAATGAAATAATACGAGAAAACTTCCCAGACTTGAAGAATGAAACAGAATCCCATATCCTAGAAGCCTACAGGACGCCAAAAGTGCAAAATCATAAGAGATCCACACCTAGACACATTATAATGAAGATGCCCAACATACAGAATAAGGAGAGAATTTTAAAAGCTACAAGAGAAAGAAAGCAGATTACATTTAGGGGCAAACCAATCAGGATAACAGCTGATCTCTCAACACAGACTCTGAAAGCTAGAAGATCCTGGAATAACATTTTTCAAACACTGAAAGAAAATGGGTTCCAACCAAAAATCGTGTATCCGGCGAAACTAAGCTTCAGGATGGAAGATGAAATTAAAACCTTTCACGATAAACAAAAGTTAAAAGAATTCGCAGCTAGAAAACCATCTCTTCAAAAAATCCTTGGAGAAACATTACAGGAAGAGGAAACTGAAAATAACATTGAAAACCATCAGTGGGAGGTAGGACAGGAAAGGGGGGAAAGTAATCAAAGAGGAAAACTAATCAGGTTTAGTAACATAAATAAACAAATATGACTGGAGGAACAAACCAAATCTCAATAATAACCCTAAATGTTAATGGCTTAAACTCACCAATTAAGAGACACAGGCTAGTCGAATGGATCACAAAACAAGATCCAACAATATGTTGCCTACAGGAGACGCATTTGATAGGAAAAGATATACATAGACTGAAGGTGAAAGGTTGGGAAAAATCATACCACTCATATGGACTGCGGAAACAAGCAGGAGTGTCCATACTCATATCAAACAAAATAGATTTCAAGCCAAAGTTAATCAAAAAGGATAAAGAGGGACACTGCATACTGCTCAAGGGAACCATACACCAACAAGACATAACAATTATAAATATATATGCCCCAAACAATGGTGCAGCTACGTTCATCAAGCAAACTCTTCTCAAGTACAAGAGTCTAATAGACCACCATATAATAATCATGGGAGACTTCAACACACCTCTCTCACCACTGGACAGATCTTCCAAACAAAAGTTAAATAAGGAAACTATAGAACTCAACAACACAATTAACAACCTAGACTTAATTGACATATATAGAATATACCACCCAACATCAAGTAGTTACACTTTTTTCTCAGCAGCACATGGATCCTTCACAAAAATAGATCATATATTATGTCACAGGGCAACTCTTAGACAATATAAAGGAGTAGAAATAATACCATACATCTTATCTGATCATAATGGAATGAAACTGAAAATCAACGATAAAAGAAGGAAGGAAAAATCATGCATCACTTGGAGAATGAACAATAGGTTACTGAATGATCAATGGGTTATAGAAGACATTAAGGAGGAAATTAAAAACTTCTTAGAGTTAAATGAAATCACAGACACAACATATCGGAATCTATGGGACACATTGAAAGCAGTTTTAAGAGGAAAATTCATTGCTTGGAGCGCATTCCTTAAAAAAAGAAAAAACCAACAAATAAACGATCTCATATATCATCTCAAAATCCTAGAAAAAGAAGAGCAAAACAACAGCAAAAGAAGTAGAAGGCAAGAAATAATTAAAATCAGAGCTGAAATTAATGAAATCGAAACAAAAGAAACAATTGAAAAAAATTGACAAAACCAAAAGTTTGTTCTTTGAAAAAATAAATAAAATCGACAGACCCTTAGCCATGCTAACGAAGAGAAGAAGAGAGAGAACCCAAATTACTTGCATACGGGATGAAAAAGGCAATATCACAACAGACACTTCAGAAATACAGAAGATAATCAGAAATTACTTTGAATCCTTATACTCCAATAAAATAGAAGATACTGAAGACATCGATAAATTTCTTAAGTCATATGATCTGCCCAGATTGAGTCAGGAAGATATAGACAGCCTAAACAGACCAATAACAATAGAGGAAATAGAAGAAACCATCAAAAGACTACCAACTAAGAAAAGCCCAGGACCGGACGGGTATACAGCAGAGTTTTACAAAACCTTTAAAGAGGAACTAACACCAATACTTTTCAAGCTATTTCAGGAAATAGAAAAAGAGGGAGAACTTCCAAAGACATTCTATGAGGCCAGGATCACCCTGATACCTAAACCAGACAGAGACACTTCAAAGAAAGAAAACTACAGACCAATATCTCTAATGAACCTAGATGCAAAAATCCTCAATAAAATCCTGGCGAATCAGGTTCAAAATCGTATCAAAAAAATTATACGCCATGATCAAGTAGGATTCATCCCTGGGATGCAAGGCTGGTTCAATATACGGAAATCAATAAATGTTATTCACCACATCAATAGACTTAAAAATAAGAACCATATGATCATCTCGATAGATGCAGAAAAAGCATTCGACAAAGTACAGCATCACTTTATGTTCAAAACTCTAGAAAAATTAGGGATAACAGGATCATACCTCAACATTGTTAAAGCAATCTATGATAAGCCACAGGCCAGCATCATTCTGAATGGAGAAAAATTGAAGGCATTCCCTCTAAGATCTGGTACAAGACAGGGATGCCCTCTCTCACCACTTCTGTTCAACATAGTCCTCGAAACACTGGCCAGAGCAATTAGACAGACGAAAGAAATTAAAGGCATAAAAATAGGAAAAGAAGAACTTAAATTATCACTATTTGCAGACGACATGATTCTATACCTAACAGACCCAAAAGGGTCTACAAAGAAACTATTAGAGTTAATAAATGAATTCAGCAAAGTGGCAGGATATAAAATCAACATGCATAAATCAAATGCATTCCTGTATATCAGCGACAAATCCTCTGAAACGGAAATGAGGACAACTATTCCATTCACAATATCCCCCCAAAAAATAAAATACCTGGGAATCAACCTAACAAAAGAGGTGAAAGACCTATACAATGAAAACGACAGAACCCTAAAAAGAGACATAGAAGAAGACCTCAGAAGATGGAAAAATATACCCTGTTCATGGATAGGCAGAACTAACATCATCAAAATGGCGATATTACCAAAAGTTCTCTGTAAGTTCAATGCTATCCCAATCAAAATCCCAACAGCATTTCTTGTAGAAATAGATAAAACAATCAGGAAATTCATATGGAATAATAAAAGACCCAGAATAGCAAAAACAATGCTAAGCAGGAAGTGTGAATCAGGCGGTATAGCGATACCAGACGTCAAACTATACTACAGAGCAATAGTAACAAAAACAGCATGGTACTGGTACCAAAACAGGCTTGTGGACCAATGGTACAGAATAGAAGACACAGTAACGAATCTGCAAAACTACAACTATCTTATATTTGATAAAGGGGCTAAAAGCATGCAATGGAGGAAGGATAGCATCTTCAACAAATGGTGCTTGGAAAACTGGAAATCCATTTGCATCAAAATGAAACTGAATCCCTTTCTCTCGCCATGCACAAAAGTTAACTCAAAATGGATCAAGGAGCTCGATATCAAATCAGAGACACGGCGTCTGATAGAAGAAAAAGTCAGCTATGATCTACATACTGTGGGGTCAGGCTCCAAATTCCTCAATAGGACACCCATAGCGCAAGAGTTAACAACCAGAATCAACAAATGGGACTTACTCAAACTAAAAAGTTTTCTCTCAACAAAAGAAACAATAAGAGAGATAAACAGGGAGCCTACATCCTGGGAACAAATCTTTACCCCACACACTTCAGATAGAGCCCTAATATCCAGAGTATACAAAGAACTCAAAAAATTAGATAATAAGATAACAAATAACCCAATCAACAAATGGGCCAAGGACCTGAACAGACACTTCTCAGAGGAGGACATACAATCAATCAACAAGTACATGAAAAAATGCTCAACATTGCTAGCAGTCAGAGAAATGCAAATCAAAACCACCCTAAGATACCATCTCACTCCAGTAAGATTGGCAGCCATTAAGAAGTCCAACAACAACAAGTGCTGGCGAGGATGCGGGGAAATGGGTACACTTGTTCATTGTTGGTGGGACTGCAAAATGGTGCAGCCAATTTGGAAAGCAGTATGGAGATTTCTTGGAAAGCTGGGAATGGAACCACCATTTGACCCAGCTATTCCCCTTCTCGGTCTATTCCCTAAAGACCTAACAAGAGCATGCTACAGGGACACTGCTATATCGATGTTCATACCAGCACAATTCACGATAGCAAGATGGTGGAACCAACCTAGAAGCCCTTCAATAGATGAATGGATTAAAAAAATGTGGCATTTATACACAATGGAGTATTACTCTGCATTAAGAAATGACAAAATCATAGAATTTGGAGGGAAATGGATGGCATTAGAGCAGATTATGCTAAGTGAAGCTAGCCAATCCTTAAAAAACAAATGCCAAATGTCTTCTTTGATATAAGGGGAGTAACCAAGGACAGGGTAGAGACGAAGAGCTGGAGAAGAAGATTAACATTAAACAGGGATGATAGGCGGGAGGGAAAGGGAGAGTTAAGGAAAATTGCATGGAATTGGAAGGTGAGCCTCAGGGTTATACACAATTACATATAAGAGGAAAGGAGGAGTAGGAGAAAAATTATATAAGTGGAAGAAACGATTTAGTAGAGGGGGTGGAGAGAGAGAAGGGGAGGGGAGGGGAGGGGAGGGGAGGGGGGACAGTGGAGAATGGGATAGACAGCAGAATACATCAGTCACTAGAAAGGCAATTTGTAAATCAATGGAAATGTAACTGATGTGACACAGCAATCTGTATACAGGGTAAAAATGGGAGTTCATAACCCACTTGAATCAATCTGTGAAATATGGTATATTAAGAACTATGTAATGTTTTGAACAACCAACAATAAAATAATAAAAAACAAAAAAAAAGAATTGCAATGCATTCTGCTGTCATTTATTTTCAAAAAAAATCAATTAAAATTTTTAAAAAAAGAAGTAAAAATCAAAATCAACAAATGGAATGGTATCAAACTAAAAACTTCTTCAAAGCAAAGGAAATAATCAAGAATGTGGAAATCTTACAGAATGGGAGAAAATCTTGGGAGCTTCACCTCAAATAAGGCATTAATATCCATGATATACAAAGAACTCAAAAAACTGAATACCAAAAAAAAAAAAAAACAAATAGCCCACTCAATAAATGGACAATGGAACTAAACAGACACTTCTCAAAAGAAGAAATATAAACATTCAACAAATATATTTAAAAAGTTAAGTATCTCTAGCAATTAGAGAAATGTAAATTAAAACTACACTGAGATTTCAACTCACTCCAGCCAGAATGGCAATTATCAAGAGTACAAGTAACAATAAATATTAGTGAGGATGTTGGTGAAAGGGCCCACTCATACTTTGTCAGTGGGGCTGCAAGTTGGTGCAACCACTCTGGAAAACAGTATGGGGATTTCTCAAAAAGCTAGAAATGGAACCACCATTTGACCCAATTATACCACTCCTCAGTGAACACCCAAAAGATTTAAAATCAACATACTATAGTGATACAGTCACATCAATGTTCATAGCAACACGATTCACAGTAGCTAAGCTATGGAACCAACCTAGGTGCCCATCAACAGATGAACAAATAAAGAAAATATGGTTTATATACACAATGGAATATTACTCAGCCATAAAGAAGAATGACTTTATGACATTTACCAGTAAATGGATGGATCTGGATGCTATCATGTTAAGTAAAATAAGCCAAAATCAAATGTTTTTTCTTCCACAAGCTAACCCACAATATGGGAGGATGAGAAGAATGGAAGTTCAGTGGATTAGATAAAATGGAATGAAGGGAAGGTGGGATAAGAATAAGAAGAATAGTGGAATGATCTGACATAACTTTCTGATGTACACATAGGTATACACCACACTGAATCTCACCATCATGTATATCCACTAGACTAAGGTCCTAATTAGAATAAGATATATTCCATGTTTGTATACATATGACAAAGTAAATTCATTGTCATGTATAACTAAAAACTACAAATTAAGAAAGAAAAAAGGACACTAATATTTCAATTTATTTAGAAGGACAATCATCAAGAATACAAATAATAATAAAGACTGGCAAGGATTAGGAAAAGCTACACTCATACATTGTTGGTGGGAATGTACGTGGGCTCTCTCCCATCCAGCGAGGAGGTCCATGGAACAGGGTAGAGGAGAATGTTGCTGTGGAGTCACTAATCAATACTTCCAAGACCAAGCAGGAAGCAGATCTGATCTTACTGCACAGTTACCATGTATATATACTCAGACAGTAGTTAAGCAGATTACAGGCAGCCACCAATACAATTTCTTGCTAATTGTCCTTGCAGCAACCAATGGAAGAGCAAGTTATGGCACAAGCACTGGGAACACAACACATGGCCTCATGCCCAGGGCTGTGCCTACAGGGTAAGCGGTCTGCTGCTCACACTGCTAGCACAAAGGGAGTGGCCTGAAACTCAGGCACTCTTAAGGTATGCCACATATGCAGTCTCCATGCATTTGTCCCCACATTTTGCCCCTCTGACTGTGCCACAAGGACATCAACTAGCATTGCAGTTTTTTGTTCAGTGGACTTCATAAGGTTGCATAAGTGTCTCAAAACACAAGAAAAAACTATTACTATCACAAATAGTAGGGGCACGGTAATAGCATTATAAGAATTAATTAGGGGATTCCAACATGGCAGCGGGCACAGAGAGATCAAGTCTCTGACCTCTTGAGCTGTGCGGGCATAGGGAGTCGTAAACAATCTAAATTCTGTTTGCTCAGGATCACTAGGCAATGCTGAACTGACGTGGATCTGGGCGATCAGTCTGGGCCTTTCAGAACACACACTGAGCCCGGATCGGCTGAATTCAAGCTCCCGTTCGCCTGCTTCCTGCAGACAAACAGCTGTGACTCAGCACTAATCCATCCGGCTGAAACAACTGGTCGGCCCTTCTGATCCTACGGAGGTAAATGCCAACCGAGCCTTCATAGGTAGTGGCCACAGGTTTGAAACGGGGCTTGGGAGAGATAGTAAGGACCCACCCATTGCATTGGTCACCCGGCAAAGGGAAACGAACTGTCGCCATTTGAAAGAGATACCACCATGGCAGAGAACTGACGTCACCAGACTGCAGCGGAGGAGATAACTTCATTGAAACCTGCGGCTACAGGTATGTAATTCCCTAGCCTTCCCGCTCCACACATCGGAGAAACCTTAAGGGCCTCTCCCAGCTCTCCTGTAAGGCCCCCCCCCAGCTCTCCCATGAGCACGATAGCCAGACCGAGGGAATCAGACGTGGCGCGGGACCTGTGGCACGGGATTCGTGGGGCGGAACTCCTGGCTACTGTTCTCACCAGTGCTGACAACTGAGGTCTCTTGCACCAGCTACCGGGGGCGTGGCTACCGAAGGGCAAGTAAAATTCGCTGAGGATTCTCAGCCCCAAGCTCTACAAACTTAGGGTCTGAGGGAATGGCAAACAGGGAGAGTGTGCCCAGTCGTCCATGAAAACAGGGCTCCCGGGAGCAGCAGACCTGGCGTGTAGCCAGTATTGTGGTGAGCGGCACCCGTGAGAGGGGCCTGGCTAGAGGAAAAGTGGGGAAGTGACTAGACACAAGAGGAGGCCCTCCCTAGGCACTCAGGATTGGAGACTCGCCCAGTCTGGGAGGAGGAGCTGCTGCACAGTGATTGGTTCCCGCATATTGACAGGAGAAACTTGGCCTGGTGGGCACAGTGCCACCTACTGGAAGAGAAGTTAATCAAACTCTAAGACTGCATTTATTAGTTTTTTTTTCTCTTTTATTGATTTGGGTTTTTTCTTTCATTTTCATTTTTCTTTCTTGTTGTTTTTTAATTTTTTTTTACACTTTTTTTTAATTTTTTTCTTCTAATTTTAATGTTATTTTTTTTTATTTTTTTTTAATTTTTTTCTTTTTTTATTTCCTATTATTTTTCTTCTTTTGTCTTTTCATTTTTTTAAAATTTTCTTATCCCCCTTCCTTGAATTCTACCTGCTTACTCTCATTCTCTTTAGTGACTTCTTCCCTTCCCTTCTAATA
The DNA here is from genome assembly GCF_964194105.1 of Spermophilus citellus. Lineage (NCBI taxonomy): Eukaryota > Metazoa > Chordata > Mammalia > Rodentia > Sciuridae > Spermophilus > Spermophilus citellus. The sequence continues at coordinate 76,540,162 of NC_138197.1, forward strand.
CCTTTCCTCCCAAGCATCAAATAAATTTATAGGAGTAAACAGTAACTCAGCAGTCAAACAGAACAAGAATTAACATGAGCAGCTTCAAAAAGCAAGGAAGAAACGGAGTACAAACAATGCAGGACAGCCTAAATATTCAGGAGGACCTAGAGTCATCAGAAAAATGGTCATATAAAGAACTCAAGGAACACCTTAGACAGAGGAATAGAACCTTAAAGAGGATACAAGACAGCAAATTCAAGCAGTGAAAGAACACATTGAGAATGAATTACATAAACAGATAAAAGAAGAAGTTAAGCATCTTTATCAGGAGATAGAGATTATAAAAAATAATCAAACAAAAATTCTAGAAATGAAGGAAATGATAAACCAAATTAAAAACTCAATTGAGAGTATCACTAACAGAGTGGAGCAAGTAGAAGCCAGAACGTCAGATAATGAAGACAAAATATATCATCTTGAAAAGAGTCTAGCCAACTCAGAAAGGCTGGTAAAAAATCACGAGAAAAACATCCAAGAGTTATGGGATAACATAAAAAAACCAAACTTACGAGTCATCGGGATAGAAAAAGGTACAGAGATTCAAACCAAGGGAATGAGTAACTTGCTGAATGAAATAATTACAGAAAACTTTCCAGATATAAAAAAGGAAACAGATATACAAATTGAAGATGCATACAGGACACCGAGCACACAAAATCACAGTAGACCAATGCCAAGACACATTGTTATGAAGATATCCAATATACAGAACAAAGAGAAAATATTAAAAGCTACAAGAGAAAGGAGACAGATTACATTCAGGGGTAAACCAATAAGGTTAACAAGGGATTTTTCATCACAGACACTGAAAGCAAGAAGGTCATGGAACAATGTATTTCAAACACTGAAAGACAATGGATGCCAACCAAGAATTCTGTATCCAGCAAAATTAAGCTTCAGGTATGACAACGAAATAAAAATCTTTCATGATAAACAAAAGTTAAAAGAATTTGCAGCCAGAAAACCGGCATTGCAAAGCATTTTGAGCAAAACACTACACGAGGAAGAAATGAAAAACAATAACCAAAACCATCAGTAGGAAGTGCCTTGGTAAAGACAGAGGGCGAGGGGAAAGATAATCATGGAGAAACAAACTAAATTTTTTTTAAAAAAGGATAAATAATCAAACATGGATGGAAGTACAAACCATATATCAATAGTAACTCTGAATGTTAATGGCTTAAACTCTCCAATAAAGCAACATAGGCTGGTATCATGGATTAAAAAAACAAATCCAACAATATGCTGCCTCCAGGAGACACATCTGATTGGAAAAGACATACACAGGCTGAAGGTGAAAGGATGGGAAAAAATATACCATGCACACGGTCCTCGTAAGCAAGCAGGGGTGGCCATCCTCATATCGAATAAAATCGACTTCAAGACTAAGTTAATCAAAAGGGATAAAGAAGGACATTATATACTGTTAAAAGGAACCATTCACCAACAAGACATAACAATTATCAATATTTATGCACCAAATAATGGTGCTGTGACATTCATAAAACAAATTCTCCTCAAGTTCAAGAATCAAATAGACCACAACACAATAATTATGGGTGACTTCAACACACCTCTCTTACCATTGGACAGATCCTCCAAACAAAAGTTGAATAAAGAAACTATAGAACTCAATATCACAATCAATAACATAGACTTAACTGACATATATAGAATATATCAACCATCATCAAATGGATATACTTTTTTCTCAGCAGTACATGGATCCTTCTCAAAAATAGACCATATATTATGCCATAGGGCAACCCTCAGTAAATATAAAGGGGTGGAGATAATACCTTGCATTTTATCTGATCATAATGGAATGAAACTGGAAATCAATGATAAAAGAAGGAAGGAAAAATCCTACATCACATGGAAAATGAACAATATGTTACTGAATGATCAATGGGTTACAGAAGACATAAAGGAGGAAATCAAAAAATTCTTAGAGATAAATGAAAATACAGACACAACATATCGGAATCTATGGGACACAATGAAAGCAGTTTTAAGAGGAAAATTCATCGCCTGGTGGTCATTCCTCAAAAAAAGAAAAAAACCAACAAATAAATGACCTCACACTTCATCTCAAAGCCCTAGAAAAGGAAGAGCAAAACAACAGCAAATGTAGCAGAAGGCAAGAATTAATTAAAATCAGAGCGGAAATCAATGAAATTGAAACAAAAGAAACTATTGAAAAAATTAACAAAACTAAAAGTTGGTTCTTCGAAAAAATAAATAAGATAAACAGACCTTTAACCATGCTAACGAAGAGAAGAAGAGAGAGAACTCAAATTACTAACATACGGGATGAAAAAGGCAATATCACAACAGATGTTACAGAAATACAGAAGACAATTAGAAATTATTTTGAAAACCTATATTCCAATAAAATAGAAGATAGTGAAGACATCGATAAATTTCTTAAGTCATATGATTTGCCCAGACTGAGTCAGGAGGATACACACAATTTGAACAGACCAATATCAATGGAAGAAATTGAAGAAGCCATCAAAAGACTACCAACCAAGAAAAGCCCAGGACCGGATGGGTATACAGCAGAGTTTTACAAAACCTTTTTTTTTTTATTGGATGTTCACAACATTACAAAGCTCATGACAAATCATATTTCATAGATTAGAATCAATTGGGTTATGAACTCCCATTTTTACCCCAAATACAGATTGCAGAATCACATTGGTTACACATCACATTTTTACATACTGCCATATTAGTGACTGTTGTATTCTGCTACTTTTCCTATCCTCTACTATCCCCCCTCCCCTCCCCTCCCATCTTCTCTCTACCCCATCTACTGTAATTCATTTCCCTCCATGTTTGTTATCCCCTTCCCCTTGTAAACTCTTATATGTTATTTTGTATAACTATGAGGGTCTCCCTCCATTTCCATGTGATTTCCCTTTTACAAAACCTTTAAAGAAGAATTAATACCAATACTTTTCAAGTTATTTCAGGAAATAGAAAAAGAGGGAGCTCTTCCAAATTCATTCTATGAGGCCAACATCACCCTGATTCCGAAACCAGACAAAGACACCTCAAAGAAAGAAAGCTACAGACCAATATCTCTAATGAACCTAGATGCAAAAATCCTCAATAAAATTCTGGCGAATCAAATACAAAAACACATCAAAAAAATTGTGCACCATGATCAAGTAGGATTCATCCCTGGGATGCAAGGATGGTTCAATATACGGAAATCAATAAATGTTATTCACCACATCAATAGACTTAAAGATAAGAACCATATGATCATCTCGATAGACGCAGAGAAAGCAAAAGTAAAATTGGGAGTTCATAACCCACTTCAATCTAATGTATGAAATATGATATGTCAAGAGCTTTGTAATGTTGTGAACAACCAATAAAAAAAGTAAAAAAAATAAAATAAAGATTTTGTGTCCACCTAAAAAAAAAGAATTAATTAATTTGTTTATCAGGTTTTTCCAGTATTCTGTTAAGCCCTGAAAGAAAGAGGAGGCCATTAAGATAGACACCTTTGTCTCATTGATTTTGACAATTGTCTTAATCAGATTATGCATAGTCATAACATAGTTGACATCCCAAGTGCCCTTAATATACTGAGAAAAATTGGAGAAGTTAAGGTTACATTGTCAGATACAGCATATTGGGTGACACAAATATGATGAAATTCAGGGTCACAAGTGTGCCTTTGCAACAGTACATCTAGTTGTCTCTGGTGGAAGTCTAGTTCTTGCTGAATGATTAAAATAGCAGCTCAGGACAATTTACTTAAGTCATTTTGAATGGCAAAGGCTTCTGCCATGGCATTAGACAAGTTGTTTACAGTCTGAGCAGTCTGGATACTCTGAGTGGAGCAGCAGCAGTGGCTGTGGCAGTGATGGTGGCTACCAGGGCAATAATCCCAGGGATGATGAGGCTAATTTCACACCTTGCCTGGTGTAGGGTCTAATTCAGGAGACTCTTCATCTCCATGTTCAATGGACTCCTCCACTCTCTGAACAGGTTCACTGGAAGCCAGATTGCTGGGGGGGGCACTCTGAGGATAAATATATGTTTATCTTTCATAGCAGGAGTTAGACAATTTGTGAGCCATCAGGATGTATTGACTGCACAAGGGATCTCTGTGTGAGTGATATTTATGCCATCAGTAGCATTGATTATTAGTTTATCAAAGGGTGTGCATAGTGGGTATGGATATAACTTGGGACAAAGGTAAATCCATGCTTACAGCCTGGTATCAACATCAACCCATTCATCCAGTCAGCTGCTGCCCATTTGATGGGTCTAGTGGCCAGCAATATTGGTGTGATATCCAACATTTCATACTGATTTCCTGCATAATGGTTGATAACAGATTGTCCCATGTAACAGGAACTGTGGTAGCCCATATGGTTGGTATGCATATCAGAGAGATTCCAGGGAGCTGCACACACCCTCGTGCATAAGTATATTCTTCCCTTGAGATATCCCTCTTATCAAGAAGATAAGGCCTAGAAGTGATGCATTGATTCCAGGAATGGTATCCTTATTTGAGGGGGGCTTACCAAAAAGTGTCTTAGAGCATATCAACAGGTTTTTTGCATTTGCCATGGGGCAGTCTAGGGCTATTGGTAGCATTAACTACAATTCTAAGGTCAATGAGAGACAGCCCAACATATAACTTGTTATATTTATCTATAACAGTTTCATTGGCAAGAGCAAAGAGGACTTGCCTGAATTTAGGTCTCATTATCAACCGCAGAGAAACAAATGGGCAGAGTGTGCATGAGAATGCTGGTATTCCTTTGGATGGTTGTTACTTGTACAGCTAATTCAGGATCAATAATGTTGAAGTTATTGGAAAAGAACTAAGGTAGGGCTCTTTCCCAATTAGCTAAAAGTGGTGGCCTAGTGACCAAAGCCTAATTTACCTGATGGGAGGCTTCACCCTTAGCAGTGAGCACTGCACACAATAGGACCACCATCATAGGCCCAGGGATGAGGTTGCCACAAGGCAAAAGGGCCAATTTGGTGGCTCAGTCAACAAGAACTTTAATATCACCCCAGGTTACTTTATGTGAGGTCTGTTTGCATTGTTCAGTTCTTTGCTTGTGGGGTTTTTCCTCCGTAGTTAGTTCCTTCATCTTCTTGGTTGGTGGTTCTGGGGGTCCAGGACTTGACTTTCTGGCAGGCACCTGGATGGGGTGAAACTCCTATTAACACATGCAAACCCTCAACCCATTGTTAGGAGGAGCCCTGGACCATTCCATGTGTTTGTTATGGAATCCTTCCATGAGACCATAGGTAGATGGGAGGGCCCTGTGAGGGGGGCCCAATGTTTATGGGCTGCCATTTCCACACGAAATTTTGAAATTGAAAGAAAATTTAAAGCAAATAAGGTTTTGTCCAAGTCATCGTGAGGGAACTTGGTATAGTTTTCCTCCCTCTGTTTTTGTAGCATGGTCTTTAATTCCTTGTGTGTTCTTTCTATGATGCCTTAAGTCTGAGGGCTATAGGGGATCCCAGTTAAAAGCTACATATAACAATCATTGGAAACTGCTTGAAATGTTTTGCTAGTGTGTAGGCTGGCCCATTGTCAGTTTTAATAGACATGGGAACATCCATAATTCCAAAACATTTAAGTATATGGGAGATGACCTTTTTTGTGGTTTCTCCTGGAGAGGCTATGGCCATTGCACAGCCTGAACAGGTATCAATGACTAGGGAAATATATTTTAAATTTCCAAAATGTGCATAATAAGCAATATCCATTTGGTATAAGCACTGGATTTTAACCCTTGGGGATTCACTCCAGCAGGTTGTAAAGGGTCAATGGGAGGAAAGGGTGCACATTTTTTTTGCAGTCTCTGGATAGCTGTTTGCAAGCCCCCTTTGTTGGTTCTGGAAATAATTTGTGGAGGCTCTAGGCATTCTCATCAGGACTGTCCTGTTCCTCCACATCCCCAACAAGTGAGGCTCCCTCTTCTTTATTATTACCTTGTTCCTTCTTTAATGTAACTGCCATGGCAGATGCCAGCAGAGAGGCTTGAGTCACTTGTGTCCCTGTGTCCTGGGTGGCCAAAATAATCTAGGGTGCCATTGCACAAGGGCACAACTGCAGCCCTATGCTCCTTGTTCAATCCTTCCCAGATTAATTCCTTGGCTAGGGCTTCCCTAGCTCTTACATGAGATACCTTCCCTTCCACTGCCTTGTTTATTTTATCAATAAATTGCAGCAAGTCTTCAGTGGCTTTCTACCTTCTCCAGCTGGTAATTTCCTCTAGGCTCTTAAAGCACAGAGTCACACATGATCAAAATAATTTGGCAGACCTGTAGCTTATACCTCAAGGGAACTATAGATTCCCTCTCCCTGCAAGCATTCAACTGGAAAGTTGCAATCTCCCTGATGTTCACATTCATCATAGAAAAAAGCCTTCCACTTCAAAAGTGTTGCAGGCTCAAAAGCTGCTCTGGCTAGGTCTTTCTAGTCTTGAGGGCAATTAAGTTCAAGACTGAGTGATTCGAACATTTGCTCTGCAAATATCCCCAGGGCCCATCCACTTTTACTGCCTCTTCAACTCTTTCAGAGTACCCAATGTGTGGGATACCAAGTGGCACGGTGGTGCTGTGGTGTGGGGGCAGAGTTGACTGGGAAGGCTTGTAAACTCCCTTACCCCAACTTTCATCTCGTATCTTACACAGATCTTCAAAAGGATCTTTGGCCTTTTGGAATGGGTTTCTGGGAGACCGTGGCTTGGGCCTGTCTGGTGACCTGGTTATTTCTAAGTTGTCACAGTCCTTTGCTGTCTTTGGCTCTGCCTCATAAATAGGCAGTTGCCATTGACCTAGGAAAGGATATAATCTTTGCCTGTTAGTAGAAGGTGCACTTGCACCATTGCAGTCACCCCTTCCTGCACCATGAAGGATAGCAGTATGGTTTCATGTCTCTCTCCCTCCTGCACCAGTTGTGGTGGCTTACTTTGAAGTAGATTTTTGCCCCTGCTTTCTTCCACTTGTTTTTCTTCCATTGTCTCATCCCCCCTCAAGGCCATCATTATATGACAAGGGTCTATCACAGTGCCCCCTAAGCTTTGTTGAATGGCCATGACAATAGGGAAAAAGTATAGGGGTAAAGTATACCACTGTCTCACTTCAGCTTGCTGTGCATTTGCCATTATCTTGTCCCATTTAGTAGGATCAAAACCATCAGTGGTACTAATCCATGGGCTAGTCTCTACCACTACATCCCAAAACTTGTGGGCTTCTCTCTTATTCTAGGTTAAACCTCTAGTTTCCAGGAGAATACACAGTAATTGCAACTGTGTGTCTTTAGTGGAACTCAGTAGGTTCCCCATCTTTCCCTTGCTCACACTTTGTGAAGGGCCACACCCTGTTTTATAGGCTTACCTCAGGTCCCTGTTCAAGCACCAGCTGCATCAGCTTTCTCTTGTCCAGCAAAGAGGTCACGGATTAGGGTAGAGGAGGGTGTGGCTGCAGAGTCGCAATTCCAGACTTCCAGAGACCAAGGTAGAAGCAGGTCTGATTTTATTGCATAGTTACCATGTATATATACTCAAGCTGTAGCTAAGCAGATTATAGGCAGCCACCAATACAATTTCTTGCCAACTGTCCTTGGGGCAACCAATCGAGGACCTGGCCATGGAACAAGCACTGTGACTACAACACATAGTCCTATGCCCAGAACTGTGCCTACAGGGGGAGAGGTCTGCTGATCACACTCCTAGCACAAGGGGAGTGGCCTGTAACTCAGGTGCCCTTAATGTATACCATATGCAGTACTCCATGCATTTGTCCCCGCAGGAATGCAAATTTATACAACCACTGTAAAGCACTATGAATATCCCTCAAAAAACTAGGACTAGAACCCTATGACCCAGCTTTCCCACTCTTTGGTATTTATGCAAAAGAATAAAAATCAGCAATATTATAGTGATACAGGCACATCAAAGTTTATAGCAGCACAATTCACAATAACTGTGTTATGGAACCAACTTAGGAGCCTATAAACAGGTGAATGGGTAAATAAAATGTGGTGTTCATACACAAAGGAGTTTTACTCAGTAATAAGGAAAAATTAAATTATGGCATTTACAGTAAATGGATGGAAATGGAGAACAACATTCTAAGTGAAATGAATCAGACTCAAAAAGTCAAGGGTCAAATGTTTTCTCTCAAATGTGGAAGCTAAAGCAAACTAAAGGGAAAGGGATAGTTCCATAAAACTTGGAGGGAGATCAGTGGTATAGAGGAAGGGGATTGAGTGGGGGAGAAGAGTGATAGGAAAAGGGAGAAACTAAAGGATGAAACTTACCAAATTATGCTATGTACATATATTAATATACCACAGTGAATTTCAGCTATATATATATATATCAAGCACCAATTAAAACCCATAAATCAATAGAAGACAAGTAGAATAAGAGAAACCAGGAGGGAAGCAGAGAGAAAGAGGTAATAAGATGTACTGGGAACTAAAATGGAACAAAATGTATTCCTTATATGATCAGGTTTAAATGAGGTCCCTATTATGTATAACCATAATGCATTAATAAAAATATCATTACTGTAAAGAAACTGATTGTGTTTTATTTTTCACTATTGTCATGTTCATTGCTTCAGTTCCCACAAGGTTTTTACCCTCTTAATAATACTTCATGCCAGCTTCCTCTTGGGTTGGTTTGGAACATCTTCTCTAACTACCTGTTCAAAGTTAATTTCCAGTATTATTTCTTTTACAAGAGGCTAATTAACATTTCTGGATCTAGGTCCCAGGGAAATAAATTATCCCCCAATGTCTCTGCTGATTAAACTAGAAGAAATGTGCACCACTGAAACTACTATAAAATTGCAACTAGGTACATTACCAATCTTAAGAAAGAATAAAGAAATTAAGACTTTAAAGAGTAGGATGTTCCCAGATCTTTGATGATTTTAAATAAGCCAGCTTCTTAAGGAATTATAAGAGTTCTGATTTGAATCAATGGAATAAGGGCAGCAGCAAGCAATTGATTAAATGCAAAGAAAGATTAAAATGACTTTCTTTCAAAGCCTGCCTGAATTCTTTGTGAGTACTCAGGGCATATATTAAGATTAAGAAAGAAAATATGTGATATTTTATTTGACTTTTTCATGCATATGTGACATCTCAGGACTGATGCTACATAGCCTCCAGAAAGATAAAGTCTCTCATCATCTTTCCTGTGTCAAAAAGTGAGTATGTACAGAGGTCAACGACATTACCCTTCCATGATGGTGAAATATCAGCTCTTTATCAATTTGAATATCTACTAATATTTGTTGGATTTTTATTTTAAATCTTCTTTTTAGGTTTTTTTAATGATCAGGTAAGCATGAAATAAAAGGGAAAATCTTCCTTTCTTCTCTTACAGTGTGATTCCAAAACAATGCCCAACCATTTGGTGTTCTTCTGGATGTTGGTCTGCGCACACACCCAGAAAAAATCACTCTAAGAGTAATGGGCTGCAACCTCTTTCACTATCCATATGTTAAAATCACCATATGCAAATTATAACATAGACATTTCCTATTTTATTCCATAATAGAAATGACCATGATATATTTATTTATTTACCTATTAGTGAAATTTTAATGCTTATAACATTTGACTATTATGAGCAAAGATGAAAAGAATATCTCTGAACAATTTTCTCTGTGGACTTGTGCTGGAATTCCTATACAATATGCATGTGAATGTTTGAATAATAAAACAGAGAAATGCTCTAAAAGCCAAAGGCCAGTGGACGGATAGTGCTTCAGAAGTCCAAGCCTCCCAGTTGGCTGGGTGACATGAATTTGGACTTCAATCCCAGTGGTTATGATGGAGCAAAGGCATGATGGACCTTTGTTGTGAATCTTTGTTCCAGAAAATCACCCAGTTCAAAAGCACCCTGAGATTCATTGGTTTCAAGGATTCTGGAAGAGCAGAGCACAAGATAAATGCCTGAGAGGATATTTATCAGTCTGTAAGGGCAACCTTTCCCTAATTTCCAATAACAGAGTCAAAACTATGTCCTGTACCTGCACCATTAAAGATATAAGAAGGAATTCCAATTCATATACATTTCTTTCTATATGTTTAAATTAATTAAAGAAACACTTCTTACCATGATTGACTATCTACTATTGTTTTGTCATTAGATAAAAATGGAGGAAATTATTTATACAGAACTAATTATTTTGAAACTTTCTCAAGCTATGCTTCCAGGCACAAAAACTAAAAAAAAAAGAACTCAGAAAAAGGGTGATTCTTCCATCAATAGTAGGTTGTAAATTGTTATTGATCAGAGGAAAAAAAATCAAACAGACATCCAACATGTTGGAGAGGGCCACAGTAAAGCTAATCACCAAGAAATAAAAGTAAGGGAAAGATAAAACATGATGACTACAATACTGGAAAAGAGATATCATATATATGACAGGAGAAAAAATAAAAATAAACACATAAAAATTAAAATTCAGATGATACATTCAGGAGATCCAGGTGGTCATTATTCTATACTGAAAATAGGAACCCAAAAACAAAGCCATCTGCATGGGAATTGAAAAATAAATTTTGTGAAGCACCAGAATGAGACCAAGAGACATTCTCTTTGGGTCACATTAGACAGAGGAATTCCCTATGAAGAAGTTTCCAGGGAAATCTAAACCTCTGCTCAATATTCCTGAGCTCTGCTCTGATTCTAATCACTAGTTTTTCTCTTTCTCAGCTTCACAGGCACCAGAAGTTAGCAATGAAAAACCACTCTTTGACTGAATTCATCCTTCTGGGCCTATCAGATGTCCCAGAGCTTCAGATTATCATTTTCATATTTCTCCTCCTCACATACATGTTCAGCATTATTGGGAATCTGACAATCATCATCCTCACCCTGCTGGACTCCCACCTCCAGACTCCCATGTATTTCTTCCTCCGGAATTTCTCCTTCCTGGAAATTTCCTTTACATCCATTTTCACTCCTAGGCTGCTGTTCAGCATCTCAACTGGGATCAAGACTATCAGCTTTGCTGGTTGCTTTACTCAGTTCTTCTTTGCTTTTTTCTTTGGGGCCACTGAGTTTTGTCTTCTGACTGCCATGTCCTATGACCGCTATGTGGCCATCTGCAAACCTCTGCATTATACCACCATCATGAACAGCAAGGTCTGCATCCAACTAGTACTCTGCTCTTGGCTATGGGGCTTCCTGATCATCTTGTTCCCAATCATCCCAACTAGTCAGTTAGATTTCTGTGGGTCTAATGTGCTGAATCATTATTACTGTGACTATGGACCCCTCATAGAAATATCTTGCTCAGACACAAGTCTACTGGAACTGTTTGATTTTATCCTAGCAGTTGTAACATTGGGGGTAACACTGGTGCTGGTGATCCTCTCCTACACAAACATCATCAGGACCATTCTGAAGATCCCCTCAGTTCAACAAAGGAAAAAGGCCTTTTCCACATGTTCTTCCCACATGATTGTCATCTCCCTCTCTTATGGAAGCTGCATCTTCATGTACATAAAGCCTTCAGCAAAAGAAGGAGTTGCCTTCAATAAGGGAATAGCTGTGCTCAATAACTCAGTTGCCCCTTTACTGAACCCTTTCATTTATACTCTGAGGAATAAACAGGTAAAACAAGCCTTCAAGGATATAGCCAGAAAAATTGTGCATCTTGATTCATTTTAGTGGCCTCAAAACAAATGAAAACTGTTAATGATATTCCTGAAGGTGAATTTTGGTTGTTAAAGTGATTTCTTAGATAACTTCAGTGTAAGTACCTATCAAAATTTTAAATCAAATTTCCACCAAGAAATAGATAATTAAAGAAGGCTAGTTCAATTTGTCTGGTAGATAACTTTTAGATTTATTTTAAAAATAGGAAAATATTTTTAGAGTGTGTACACAAAAAAGACTGATTTAAAAATATTTTAAAATTAAATATTTAATTTAAAAATATTGTAAATCTTATGATCAGCTAAATGATTGACTCTATCTTCCCAAAGGAGGTCTAGGGCTCATCAATAATTATCAAAGTTGTGGGTGGAGCTCAGTGATAGAGCACTTCCCTGCAATTTTCAAAACTGAAAAAAATAGTAATTATTTTATTATTATCAAATAGCTGTAAATATACTGTGTCAAAAATGACTGGCTGCTTCACAGAATAGGTTGTTCATAATCTATGCATAAAACTACTTCATAAGATCACCTTTTCTATAGTTTTAAACAAATTTATTTCTGTAGCTTTTCCTTTCAATGACCCTAATAACTGCCTCTTTCTGTCATCACAAAAAGAATTTTTATGTTACAGTGTTAGGTAACATAAATATTCTTTTTAAAAAAATAAATAAATATATATATATATATATATATATATATATATATATATATATATTCATTTTTAGTTGTAGTTGGACATAATACCTTTATTTTAGTTAGTTATTTTTATGTGGTGCTGAGGATCGAACCAAGGGCCTCACGTGTGCTAGGTGAGCACTCTACTGCTGAGCCACAATCCCAGCCCCAATATGAGTAGTCTTAAGGTTTGGCTGTCCTTTTTGGGTGCTGAAATCAGGAGGAAAGGTTTTAAATGTAATCATCTAGATTCCATCGTAAGGGAGACTCAGGAAAAGAGAAATCTTAGGCAGTATTGGCAATGATAAAAATCCATCAAGACTAGAGTGTAACAAGGCTGCTCCTGATGTTTAGAGGACACATTTAAAGATGATTCTGGGAGGTTAGGGTGATTATTAAGGATGCTACACCATGGTCTATTAACCCTCTCCACAGCTCCTTGCATAGAAGGTCCCATGGGTGCCCCTCTGGCCTCGCCAGTCATTGTGAGAATGGTAGACCCCTGGCTTCTGTGCATAAGTAGAGCAAACTGGCCTCTAATGCTTCAAGCCTCTTCACTCCCAGGAATATTAACAAGCACAGCTCCATGACCATCTATCTCTCCCACCATCACCCTTGGTGAATGAAAGTCACCATTGAACCTTACTGATGCTGGTTCCCCTCTCAAAATCCCAGTCCCCATCTCATTGGAGAATGTAGGACCTCTTCTGGAACAAATCTTTGGAGGCCCTTAGGCTCTTACATCTTTATTCATTCCTTTGTCACCTTCCAGGGGAACCAGGAATTTCCACATCAATGAGTGTTGGACATTGCTTTTTCCAGGCTCTAGGAGACAGCATAGCCATGAAGCCAGGTCTTTGCCCAGACATTAAATCCCACATCTTGAGAAATTCTCCCAAGTCCATAAAGTCTAGCTCCAATAGTCTTACATGCCTGACCCCTAAGCAATATAGATTCCCAATAGACTACCTCTGACTGCAGCCTGGACAAGTTGTCTGGTGATTACAATTATTTCAGTATATAGATTCTGTCTCCCTGACTAAGCCACCAGGTCTCCACCTACACTATATGGAATTTAACCCTTATATCAGCCTAGTACCTAGGAAAAGAGATGGGAACAGCTCCCAAAGGGAACATTTGTTCTCTTGCATAGAAGACACCTCTGAAACATCTTCCCGCTATCTCTTACTAAGGAAGAGTGAGTCACATCTGAATTCCAATTGTTCATAGGGTTAAAAATGTGAAAATACTCAGACATATTTCCAGACATCCTTTTTTCCTATTTCTAGTCATGTTTCCCCCATCAGGATCCTAAGCTTCATAACACACCTGCCTTGCTAAGAATTCAGAGATTTCTGGAGCTCAACAACCATAACAAGTAGATCAACATGCCACTAAACTCTGTATGTCCTTATACTATAGGAGATCAATTTCCCCTTGTAAGCCACCACATTGTCCCTCTGGCTCTCAAAATTAGCTACTAATTCAATCTTAGACTCCTGTGATCCCTCTTTAGGGCATCAATACAACTTACCTGTAAATATTTACCTACATATGTAGTCCAACATAAAATAAAATACTACATGTTATACAAAATAAAGAGGAAACAATTAATCCCCATTTCCACAAAAAAGGAGGAAAAAACTAAAGCAAATTTCTTATGTAAAACATAAATTACTAAATATAACTATTCTCACATATAACCAATACTCATATTATCATGCAGGAACTAGGAAATGATGGTGCTTATCATGTTAAGGATTTAGTGGACAATGGGGAAAATATGCCTGTACATTTTGGAAATTTCGTGGAAACAAAGTATTTTTTAAGAGTGTAATTGAATGCTAGAAATATAACACATAGTGACAGAAATAAAGAATTTCTCAGAAGCGTACTGAACACAGTTTAAGAAACAATCAGTGATAAGTCAAGAGAAAATATCCAAATTATTTGTTTGTTTGTTTTTAATAGTGCTGAGGATTGAAACCAGTGTCTCACACATGCTAGGCAAATGCTTTGCCACTAAGCTACAGCCCAGCCAAAAAAAATACCCAAATTAAATGCAAAAATAAAAAACCAAAAAGAGGGAAAGATCATTCCAGCATCATGGCACAAGATCAAATACTATAAAACATGTGCAATGTGTATTCCTGAAGAAGAGAGCAAGAATAAGGGGGAATAAATATTTACAATGATATAGTAATACAATTTTTTAAAAAGGAAAAAGAAGGTATATTGCCTTGTTAGCAAAGAAGAGGCACAGGGGACTCCTATCCCCAGATGCTGTGATTCTGCCCATCCAGTTGAGGAGGGGCTTTTAGCTTTTAAAGAGCTGGTTCAAAAGTTATATTCCACATGTTCTCTGTCCAAGTTGTAATTCACTTGTTAAGCTGGAATATAGTCATTTCTGAGAGGTTCTTCTGCCATCCCCAAAGTCTCAGTTACTTCATTCCTGTGATGGGTATGTGCTCAAGGACAGATAACTCTGCCTAGGAGGGGGAAAAAAAGGTAATTCTGTTTTCCCTGAGATTACGGAGCGGGAGAGATTAGGGAGGAGCAGGGAGAGAGGAAAAGAACCATGTCCATTTTAATAATAAGTTGCATTGGCAGAGCAGCAAAGGCTATATTCAAAGCATAAAGTGAGTCACTGTTACATTCCTCCACTGTCATTTTCTATGTAAAAAATGGGCAATGACATCTCCAAGCTTCTTCCTGCTGAAAGAGTGGGGTAATGAAAGAGGGTGAAGTTGGGGAAACTGACCCAAAGTACTTGTTCTGAATCTGGTGGGGCATGGATAGATAGATTGTTAAGCATACTTGGCATCGAGACAGTTCAGAGGGCTGGGGATGTGGCTCATCTGGGGATGTAGCGTGCTTGCCTGGCATGCATGCGGCCCAGGTTCAATCCTCAGCACCACATACAAACAAAGATGTGTCCGCCGAAAACTAAAAAATAAATATTAAAAAAATTCTCTCTCTCTCCTTTCTCTCTCTCTCTCTCTCTCTCTCTCTCTCTCTCTCTCTCTCTCTCTCTCTCTCTTTAAAAAAGAAAGACAGTCCAGAGGCCCACAGTGGCAGATGGCAGGTGACTGGAAAAGGCATACATAGGGCCAGGATTATGCTAAAACAACACTAATTTGAACTTATATATTCTTCTAATTCTTATTAGAATAGACTCTTGACTAAATCACTTTGCAAGCTTCAGTTCCACACTCACCACAACTGCTATCCTCACCATGTCATTAATCCACATTATCTCATTGTAAATTTGGGCTAAAAGTCTTAATCTCCCTGCCTCTGGGTGAGGGTGGAAAACCATCCCACCATGGCTGCTGAGTTTAGACTATGGAGTCAGGGTGCACAATTTAGTAATTGAGATTTGAAGCAATGTGCCTGTTTCAACAAACTTTAGTTCTTTTATCTAAAAAAATGGGGTTGTGGCTCAGCAGTGGAGCACTTGCCTAGCACGGATGAGGCCTTGGGTTTGATTCTCAGCATGACACAAAAAATAAATAAATTGAATAAAGCTATTGTGTTCAACTACAATTTTAAAAAAATAAAAATAAATAAAAATGGGAATAGTAATAATACCTACCTCAATGAGTTAATATTGGAATCAAATCAAATAATGACAAGGTTTGGTACACAGAAAGATTTCAATTAATGATAGTTATTATTTTCCATTATGATAGTTATAATCAAATAAAGCCATGCACATTAAAATGCTTTTTAGATTATGGTAAATATCATTTGCTACTGTTTTCTTTTATTAAAAATTAGAAAGAAACTGATCTTTGGCACAAGAGTCACCTGACACCTTTTTTAAACTTTTTTTTCTAATTAGTTATACAGGACAGCAGAATGCATTTCACTTCATTGTACACAAGTGGAGCACAACTTTCATTTCTCTGGTTGTACATGATGAAGAGTCGCACCATTTGTGCAATCATACGTGTAATGATGTCCATCTCATTCCACCATCTTACCTACTCCCAATACCCCTCTCTTCCCCTACTCTCCTTTTACCAATCCAAAGTTCCTCCATTATTCTCATGCTCCCTCACTCCATTATCAATCAGCATCCACTTAACAAAGAGAACATTTGGCCTTTGGCGTTTTGGAATTGGCTTACTTCTCTTAGCATGATATTCTCCAATTCTATCCATTCAACTGTAAGTGCCATAATTTTATTCTCTTTTAAATGCTGAGTGATATTCCATTTTGTATATATACCACAGTTTCTTTATCCATTCATCTACTGAAGGGCATATAAGTTGCTTCCATGGTTTAGCTATTGTGAATTGAGCTTCCATAACCATTGATGTGGCTGCATAATTATAGTATGCTCATTTTAAGTCCTTTGGGTATAGACCAAGGAATGGAATAGCTGGGTCAAATGGTCGTTCCATCCCAAGTTTTCTAAGAAATCTCCATACTGCTTTCCATAGTGGCTGCACCAATTTTCAGTGCCACCAGCAATGTAGGAGTGTACCTTTTCCCCCCACATCCTCACCAACACTTATTGTTGCTTGTATTCTTGATAATGTCCATTCTGACTAGAGTGAGATGAAATCTTAGAGTAGATTTGATTTGCATTTCTCTAATTGCTAGAGATGTTGAACATTTTTTTATATATTTGTTGATCACTTGTATATCTTCTTCTGAGAAGTGTCTGTTCAGTTCTTTAGTCCATTTATTGATTGGGTTATTTGGTTTGTGGGTTTTGGCTTTTTTGTTTTTTGGGGTTTTTTTTTGGGGGGGGTTGGTATTAAGTTTTTTGAGTTCAAGGACTGAGGAATTAGACTTAGACCAAAGACCCTGCACCTAATAGAAGTAAAAATAGACCCATATCTTTATCATGTCAAATTAGGTCTTGACTTATTGGGCCCATGAGCTGGAAAGCAGCCTATGATGCCTATGTGAGGGGCTCTCAGGAGTCAGCCCACTGAGTCCAGATATTTGTGGTTGGAACACTGACCATGACCAGCCCCATCATCATGGTAACTTGGCCACCCTCTGGTGCACAGGATATTCCTTTTCCTTCTGCTATTTTCTGCTGACCTATTAGCCCATTGGTTGCTGCTCATAAGGGTGTTGCTAGCTCATCGGATTATTATGACCCTCAGCTAATTTGCCCAGTAACAGGCTATCCATAAAAGGCTTGCCTATGATAATAAAGTGAAATGAGTTCTCTGAAACTGGTCTCCAGAGGTCTCTTTTTCTCCATTTGCCACATCCTCCTCAGTTGTTCGGTAAGCTTCAGCTGGATTGAGCAAGCCCACATTGACTTCCTTAAGCAGACTCCTAAATTGTGAGAAATAAAATTAAGAATCAATAAATGGGATGGAAAAAAATTTTTAAAAAAATAAATGGGATGGATTCAAACTAAAAAGCTTCTTCTCAGCAAAGGAATGATCAATAACACGAAGAGAGAGCCCAGAGAGTGGAAGAACATCTTTACTACACACACATCAGATAGAGCAAGATAGAACACTAATTTCCAGGATTTATAAAGAATTCACCTGACACTTTTGAAGAGTGATATGAGATGTAGAATCTGGAAATAGAAATGCCTTGAAGAACAAAGTTTACTTGTATTCTTGATAATTGCCATTCTGACTAGAGTGAGATGAAATCTCTGTATTTGCATTTCTCTGCTAGACATGTTGAACTTTTTTATATATTTGATGACTGATCCTTTTTCTTCTTCTCTGAAGTGCCTGTTTAGTTCCTTTGCCCATTTACTGACTGGGTTATCTGTTTTTCCAATGTTAATTTTTTTTAGTTCTTTATTTATCCTGGAGATTAATGTTCTATCTGAGGTGCAGGTAGCAAAGATTTTCTCCCATTCTATAGGCACTTTCTTCACATTCTTGATTGTTTCCTTTACTGTGAAGAAGCTTTTTAGTTTGATACAATCCCATTTGTTGATTCTTGATTTTAGTTCTTACAATTTAGCACTCTTATTGAAGAAGTCAGTTCCTAATCCAACATGATGTAGATTTGGGCCCACTTATTCTTCTATTAGGTGTAGAGTCTCTGTTCTAATGCCTAGGTCCCTGATCCATTTTGAGTTGAGTTTTGTGCAGGGAGAGAGATTAGGGTTTAATTTCATTTTGATACATATGGATTTCCAGTTTTCTCAGCACCATTTGTTGAGGCTGTCTTTTCTCCAATTATCAAGAACACAAATAACAATAAATGTTGGCAAGAATGTGCAGAAAATGGTATACTCATACATTGCTCGTGGGACTGCAAATGGGTACAATCTCTCTAGAAAGCTTTATGGAGATTCCTCAGAAAATTTGGAATAGAACCACCATTTGACACAGTTAACCCACTCTTCAGTTTATACCTAAAGGACTTAAATATTATAGTAATGCTGCTATATCAATGTTTATAGCAGCTCAATTCACAATAGCTAAACTATGAAACCAATAGAGGTGCCCTTCCACAAATGAATGAATAAAGAAAATGTGGTGTGTATACACAATGAAATATTACTCAGTCATCAATAAAAATGAAATTATGGCATTTGCTGGTAATGGATGAAACTAAAGACTATCATGCTAAGTGAAATAAACCAATCCCAAACACCCAAACGCTAAATGTTCTCTCTGATATGTAGATGCTAACTCACAATAAGGATGGGGCCCAGGAAAGAATAGAAGTACTTTGGATTAGACAAAGGGGAATGAAGGAAAAGGAAGGGGAATGGGAATACAAAAGATAGTATAATGAATGAGACATTACTTTCCTAGGTTTATATATGAATACATGACCAATGTAATTCCATATCAGGTACAACCAGAAGAATGGTAATGAGGGGGATTATATGAGAGAAATTTCACTTATTAATAAAATGCATGTGGGTTACCTGTGGAAAATGTCTTTGAGAATTTAAATTTATGGAGAATGTTAAATAAAAGTTACATACAATGTGTGGTCTCTTTCTCATCCAGCGAGGAGGTCCATGGAACAGGGTAGAGGAGAGTGTGGCTGCATAGTCACTAATCAAAACCTCCAGAGACCAAGCTGGAAGCAGGTTTAATTTTATTGCATGGTTACCACATATATATATACTCAGACAGTAGTTAAGCAGATTATAGGCAGCCACTAATACAACTTCTTGCCAGTCCTTGCAGCAATCAATCAAGGAACAGACCATGGAGCAAGCACCGGGACTACAACATGTGGCCTCATGCCAGGGCTGTGCCCATGGGTTAAATGGTTTGCTGCTCATGTGCCTAGCACAAGGGCAGTGGTTTATCACTCAGGCACCTTAACGTATGCCATATATGTAGTATTCCATGCACTTGTCCCCATAAAACAATTTAACATAAATCTTAAAGTTAAATACAATTTTGATGTATTAGGTAAATATTCAGAAAATTATTTCTCATCTACATACTAAAAAAATAGTACTTATACAAATCCCCAAAGCATGTGAATAGCCCCCATTCAATCAAGTTCTACACTACAGACTCTTAAGTGAGGTTTTCAGCTTTTGATTTCAGTTATATTTTTCTAGTCAAAGCACAATTACAAGCTATTAATAAACCTGGATGAGAGCAGGAATCTAATTGGCAATATATTATCTTTCTTCTGCTTGAAACCATTTAAATAAGAATTGGAATCTAAGGGAAAGCAGGCACCAGAAGCAAACACGTAAGAGTCTCATGATATCAACTCTGATATCCCATAAATTCAAAAACTCAAATGAAAGTTGGGAAATCTTTAGTTATGGCAGTGTTAATGGTTCAGCTGATTTCCTACTGAAGGTTCCTCAGGTGGGAGTTACCCTCATTTCTACCCCCATTGACACCAAGAGAGTGATAAATCACTGCCAAATTAGCAAATATAATGAAAGAGCAAAGAAGTATACCAATCCCCCCCCCAAAAAAAAAGATTGAATGTTTTCACTATTATGTAAAAGCTAAACCACAATAAAGAAGGGAAGAGAAGAAGAAAATTTCAGTTGATTAGACAACAGGGGAGGATAGGAATAGGAAAGACAGTAGAATAAATCTCATATAATATTCCTATGGACACATATGAAAATGCCTAAGTGAATCCCACCATCATGCCCACCCACAAGAAAGGAGTACTAATTATAATAAGATATATTCCATGCTTGTATAATTTTAACAAAATGGATTATACTGTCATGTATAACTAAGAATAACTAATAAAAGGCATTTTAAAAATTAAAAATAAAGGAAACATATGTTCAAACAGAAAATACAAACATAAATGGAGAAAATACTTTAAGCATTAGTTTAGAAGGTAGGCTAGGAAAGGACATGAAAATCCTAAAAGGGAGCCAGAGAGAAAAAAAATCTGCTTACATGAGAATTTAAGAAAACAGTTCCTGTGAAAAGCCAGTCCCTCCCAATAGAAAATCAATATCGACTCACATTGAAGGAAAAACACACTTCAACTCATTCAACATGAACATGTAGCCTCTCCTCAAGGTACCACAGCTCTTCTGTTCTTCACTGACTTAATTGCTTTGTTTTCTCATAGGCAAAAAAAGTCAAAACATGAAAAGCCAAAACTTTCTGACAAAATTCATTCTCTGGGACTAACAGACACCTTGAAGGTTCAGGTTATAATTTTTACACATCTCTTCCTCACCTACATACTCAGCATCAGTGGAAATATGACAAATCATAATCTTCACCCTACTAGACTCTCACCCTCACCCTACTAGACACCCACCTCCACACTCCTATGTATTTATTCCCCCCAAATTTCTCTTTTTTGGAAATTTCCTTTATATCTACTTTTACCCCCCCCCAAGGCTGCTATTCAGCATCTCAACTGGTATTAAGACTGTCGTCTTTGCTCATTGCTTCACTCAGTATTTCATTGAGACAGTGAGATTTACTTCTACCTGCCACATCCAAAAACCACTATGAAGCAAACCTACATAGAAAGGTTAGGTGATTTCCTCAAAGGTTAGGTGATTTCCTTATTGGTTATAAGAGCCCAATAATAACCACTGCCCCAAATGGCATAAGAATTAAATGATAAAAACAATGAATATTGCTAAAACTCTGCCCAGCTCAGGTAAGATGCTCAAGAAGCTCGTCATGTTTCATTTTTTACTTTGTCATGTTCATTGCTTCAGTACCCACAAGAATTTACCCTCTTAGTGATGCTCAATGCCATTTCCTCTTGGGTCTGTTTGGAACATCTTCCCTAGCTACCTGTTCAAAGTTTATTCCCAATATTAGTTTTTTTACAGTTGGCTAATTAACACTTCTGGACCTAGATCCCAGGGCAATAATTTATCCCTCCAGGTCTCTGCTGATTAAACTATATGAAATGTGCATCTCTGAATCTGATATAAAATTGTAATGAAGTCCATTACCAACCTTCAGACAAAATGGAGAAAATGAAGGGTTATGGGGATAGGAAGAATAATAGAGTGAAACAGGCTTTATTACCTTATGTACATATATGACTGCATGATCAAAGTGATTCTGCAACATGTACAATCAGTAAAATGAGAAATTATACCCCATTTATGTATAATATATCAAAGTGCATAAATGCATTTACTGTCATGTATAACTAATTAAAACAAATTTAAAAATCTTTTTTAAAAGAGAGAAAAAATGAGACTATAAAGAATAGGAAGTTCCTTGATCTTTGATGAGTTTAATAAGCCAGTCTCAAGGAATTATAGGAAGAGTTCCAATTTGTAACAATGGAGAAAGGGTAGCAGCAAACATTTGATTAATTGCAGGAAGAACTAGAATGACTTCTTGTCTAATTAGGACCCAATAAGCCTGCCTAAATGCTTTGTGAGCAAACAGGGCATCCATTAGGATTAGGAACAAAACATGTAATTTTTATTTCAACTTTTCATGCACATCTGACTTCTCAGGCCTGATGCTTGCTACTCAGCCTTCAGAGATACAATCTTTCATCGTCTTTCCTGTGTCAAAAAGTGAGTATGTACACAGGTCATCAATGTTGTCCTTCCATGGTAATGAATTATAAGATCCATCTGAATTGAAAATCTTCTAATCTTTTTAAATTTTTTGTTATAAAAATCTCATTTGGGCTTGTTTTTGAATTTTTAATACTTTTGTTTTTATTTTTATTTTTTTAGTTGTTGATGGACACAATATCATTACTTTATTTATTCATTTTTTATGTGGTACTGAGAATCAAACCCAGTGCCTTACACATGCTAGGCAGATGCTCTACCACTGAGTCACAACCCCAGCCCTTGTTTTTAAATTTTTAAATCATTAAGTAAGGCTGAAGTTCAAATGGAAGTTTTCCATTCTTTTTGTACAGTGTGATTCCAAATAACTATTCCTGACCATTTTGTATTCTTCCAGATGTTGGACTGTATAACATCCAGATAAAATCACACTATGTGTAATGGGCTGCAACATCTTTCTGTAGCCATATGTTATAATCACCATATGTAAGGCACTACATAGACATTTCCTATTTTATTCCACAAAAGAAATGATCATAATTTATTTGGCCATTTATTCATTAGTAAAATTTTTATTGCTTATAAGATTTGACTATTAAAAACAATGATGCAATGAATATCTCCAAACAATCATCTATGTGGACTAGTTCTAGAACTTCTATACAATATGAATGTGAATGTTTGAATTATAAAGCAGAAAAATGGTCTAAAATCTACCAGGCCAGTGAACAGATATTCTGCAGAAGCCCAAGTCTCCCAGTCACTGGGTGGCATGGCCTTGGACCTTCAATCCCAATGGTTGTGATGGAACAAAGGCATGGATGGAACTCCATTGTGAATTTTTGTTCCAGAAAAGCACTCAGTTCACATGGCACCCAGAGGGTCCATAATTTCCTTGAAGATTGCAACACAAGATAAATGTCCCAAAGGACCCTTGATTGTAGTAGGTTCTTCTCTGGAAGAAACCCTGAACAGTCTATAAGGCAAAATCCTCCCTAATATCCTGTTACAGAATCATAACTGTGTCCTGCACCCTGAAAATCAAAAAAGGAATCCTAGTTCAGATAAACACTTTTTCCTATATTTTGGTATTCTTCAATGTATTTCAGTTGCCTGGGCTAGACTTGAACTAGCAATACTTGTGCCTCAATCCCTGAGTCTCTGGGATTATACACATGCACCAATGTACCAATAGGTTTAAGGCAGTTTAAAAAACAACAATTCTTAGAATTATTGACTAGCTGCTATAATTATTCCATTACATTTTAAAAATGGAAAGAGAGATTCATACAAATTTCAATATTTTGAAGCTTTCTTGGGCTCTATCTACTCCCTGGCATGAAATCTAGCACCGATGAAAAGAGTGGTTTACTCTGGCATTAACATATTGGAAATTGTTATCAGAACAAAAGGATTGAACAGGCATCCAATATGTTGGAGAGGGCTGTGGTAAAGCAAATCACCAAAGCATTAAGGCTGGGAAAGGATGACACATTTCTACAAAAATAATAGGAGAATTGTTCCATGCATCTGACAGCATATCAAAGCCAAGTGAGAAGTAGGGATAAAAATTAAAATCAGATGAAACATTCAGGAGACCAAGGTGGACATTATTCTACACTGACAAGAGGAACCCAAACACAAAGACTTCCAGGTGGGAATTGAAAAATAGATTTTGTGAAGCACCAGAATGAGACCAAGAGACATTCTCTTTGGGTCACATTAGACAGAGGAATTCCCTATGAAGAAGTTTCCAGGGAAATCTAAACCTCTGCTCAATATTCCTGAGCTCTGCTCTCCTTCTCAACACTCCTTTTTCTCTTTCTCAGCTTACAGGCACCAAAAGTTAGCAATGAAAAACCACTCTTTGACTGAATTCATCCTTCTGGGCCTATCAGATGTCCCAGAGCTTCAGATTATCATTTTCATATTTCTCCTCCTCACATACATGTTCAGCATTATTGGGAATCTGACAATCATCATCCTCACCCTGCTGGACTCCCACCTCCAGACTCCCATGTATTTCTTCCTCCGGAATTTCTCCTTCCTGGAAATTTCTTTTACATCCACTTTCACTCCTAGGCTGCTGTTCAGCATCTCAACTGGGATCAAGACTATCAGCTTTGCTGGCTGCTTCACTCAGTATTTCTTTGCCATTCTCTTTGGGGCCAGTGAGTTTTACCTTCTGACTGCCATGTCCTATGACCGCTATGTGGCCATCTGCAAACCTCTGCATTATACCACCATCATGAACAGCAAGGTCTGCATCCAACTAGTACTCTGCTCTTGGCTGTGTGGCTTCCTGACCATCTTCTTCCTAATCATCCTGACCAATCAGTTAGATTTCTGTGGGTCCAATGTGCTGAATCATTATTATTGTGACTATGGACCCCTCGTAGAAATATCTTGCTCAGATACAAGCCTACTGGAACTGTTTGAATTTATCTTAGCACTTCTGACATTGGTAGTCACACTGGTGCTGGTGATCCTCTCCTACACATACATCATCAGGACCATTCTGAAGATCCCCTCAGCTCAGCAAAGGAAAAAGGCCTTTTCCACATGTTCTTCCCACATGATTGTCATCTCCCTCTCTTATGGAAGCTGCATCTTCATGTACATAAAGCCTTCAGCAAAAGAAGGAGTTGCCTTCAATAAGGGAGTAGCTGTGCTCAATAACTCAGTTGCCCCTTTACTGAACCCTTTCATTTATACTCTGAGAAATAAACAGGTAAAACAAGCTTTTAAGGATATGACCAGAAAATTGTGCATATTTATTCATTTGAATAAAGGAGAAAAATAATAATGTTAAATTGTGTACCCCAAAAAAAACTGAATGAAAACTATTTTTCCCATTATAAATCTGAAAATCAGCTGAATGATTCTATCTTCCCACAAGGAAGTCTTGGGCTCATCAAAAGTTATTGGGACTGGGGGTGGAGATCAATTACACAGTACTTCACTAGAATGTCCAGAACTAAAAAAAATAATTGTTTTATTATCAAAAAGTTGCAAGTATATTGTGTCAAAATGACTGGCTACTTTTCAAAGAGATACTCATAACCTATGCCAAAAACTAATCTGTGGGGACAAGTGCTTGGAGTACTACTTACATGACATATGTTAAGGGCTCCTGAGTGGCAGGCCACTCCCCTCATGAATGGCAGACCACTTACACCGTAGGCACAGCCCTGGGCGTGAGGCCATGTGTTGCAGTCCTGGTGCTCCACGGTCCACTCCTCCATTGGTTGCTGCAAGGACAGTTAGCAAGAAGTTGTATTGGTGGCCACCTATAATCTGCCTAGCTACCACCTGAGTATGTATACATGGTAACTGTGCAATAAACTCAGACCTTCTTTCAGCTTGGTCCTGGAGGTCTTGATTATCAACTCCACAGACACACACTCCTCTAACTTGTTCTGTGGACCTCCTTGCTGGATGAGAGAGGGCCCATGCAGCTGGCACCTGAACAGGGACCTGAGGTAAGCCTATAAGACAGGGCATGGCCCCTCACAGAGCAGTGAAGAAGGGGAAATGGGGAACCTACCAAAGACTCACAGCTGCAAGTGCTGTTTAACCCTGAATAAGAGAGAAGCCAAGAAGTTCTGAGATGTATGACAGAGACTAGCCCATGAATCAATGCTGCAGTTGGTTTTGATCCTAGGATATGGGACAAGATAATGGCAAAAGCACGGCAAGCTGAAGTGAGACAGGGGTATACTTTACCACTACATTTTTTCCTATTGTGAAAGCCAGTCAGCAAAGTGTAGGGGGTCCTAAAACAGACCCTTGTCATATAATGAGGGAAGTTGAGGCTGTGAGACACAGACAAGGGGAAAAAGCAGGGGCATAAATCTACCTCAAAGCAAGCAACCACAACAAGTGCAGGAGGGGGAGAGACAGGAAACTACTGCTAGCCTTCATGATGAAGAAAGAGGGGACCACAAATGGTGTGGGTGCTCCTTCTGCTGACAGAAAAAGACTATAACCTTCCCTGAGTCAATGGCAACTGCCTCCTTATGAGGCATTGCCAAAGCCAGCAAGGGATTATGACAGCTTAGAAATGACTAGGCCCCTGGACAGGCCCAAGACATGATCTCCCAGAAACCCATTCCAAGAGGCCAGAGATCCTTTTAAAGATCTAGGTAGGATAAGGGATGAAAAGTGGGGTAAGGGAGTACAAGCCTTCCCAGTCAACATGGCCCCCACACCATACCACCCTGCCACTTGGTATCCACACACATTGGGTACCCTGAAGGAGATGAAGAGGCAGTAAAATAGGATGGGCCCTGGGAGTCTTTTGCAGAGCAAATGCTCCAATCACTCAGTCTTGAACTTAACTGCCCTCAAGACTGGAAATTCCTAGCCAGAGCAGCTCTTGAGCCCACAACATTTTTGGAGTGGAAGGCATTCTTCTATGATGAACATGAAGAGCAGGGGGATTGTAACCACACCACAAATGTGAACCTCCTGGCTTAATGCTTGCAGGAAGAAGGAATCTATAGTTCCCCTGCAGTACAAGCCACAGGCCCACCAAATTATTTCAATCAGGTGCAGCTCTGTGCTCTCAGAGCCTGGAAGAAGTTACCAGCTGGGGGAGGTACAGTTTCTATACAGGGTTAAGGCAGAAAGCCACTGAGGACTTGCTGCAGTTTATTGACAGAGTAAACAAGGTGGGTGCCTGCCGGAAAGTCAAGCCCTGGACACCCACAGCCACAAACCAAGAAGATGAAGGAACTAACTCTGGAGGAGAAACCTCACAAAGGACTCAACAATGCAAACAGACCTCACGTAAAGTAACCTGGGGTTATATTAAAGGTCTTGTTGAACAAGCCACCAGACTGGCCCCTTTGCCTGGTGGCAACCTCATCTCTGGGCCTATGATGGTGATCTTATTGTCTGCAGCACTGACAGCTAACACTGAAGCCTCCCATCAGGTAAATTGGGCGCTAATCACTAGACCACACCTTCTGGCTGTTGCTAATTGGGAAGGAACTTTACCTAAGCTCTTCTCTAATAATTCCAACCTTAGTGATCCTGAGTTGTCCATCCAGGAGGTGACTGTACCCTGGAATACCACATTTCCATACCTACTCAGCCCATTTATTTCTCCGTAGTAGACAGTGAAACTTATAATCCAGACAGTCCCCTCTGTTTTTCTCTTGGTATTGAAACTATTGTAGATAACTATAATAAGTCATATGTTGGACTATCTCTCACTGACCTTAGAGTTATAGTTAATGCTACCTATAGTCATAGCCTCCCCCATGGCAAATGCAAAAAAACCCTTTTGGCAAACCCCCCCTCAGAAAATGATAGCATCCCATGGAATCAATCTGTCTCAGCCATACCTTA
Organism: Spermophilus citellus; assembly: GCF_964194105.1. Classification (NCBI taxonomy): domain Eukaryota; kingdom Metazoa; phylum Chordata; class Mammalia; order Rodentia; family Sciuridae; genus Spermophilus; species Spermophilus citellus. The sequence goes on from NC_138197.1 coordinate 76,567,879, forward strand.
TCTCCTTGACAACAGGAATTTCTCTGGGGAAGAACAACATCTATGCACCTGGGCAGGAACAGCCCCCTGGAATGTAACTGATGTTCCCAAAAACTGCATGGGCTACTGCAGTACATGCTACATGGGACAAGCCGTTACCAACTATTATGCAGGAAATTAGTATGAAATGATAGATAGCATGCCAATATTGCTGGCTGCTAGGTCCATCAAAAGAATAGGTCAATAGTGAGTCAAGACCCTGACCATGCCTATGCCTTTATGCCAAATTATGCCCATACCCACTATGCACAAGCTTGTGTTATGCCACCTTTTGCTATGCTAATAATCAATGATACTGGTGGCATAAATATCATTCATACAGTCAATACATCCTGCTAGCTCACAAATTGTCTAACCTCTACTATGAAAGCTAAATGTATATTTATCCTCAGAGTGCCCCCAGCAATCTGGCTTCCAGCAAACCTGTCCAGAGTGTGGAGGAGTCCATGGGACGTGGAGATGAAGAGTCTTCTGAATGAGATCCTACACTGGACAAGGTGTGCTATTAGCCTCATCATCCCTGGGATTATTGCCCTGGTAGCTGCCATCACTGCCACAGCCACTGCTGCTACTTCATTCACTCAGAGTATCCAGACTGCTCAGACTGTAAACAATTTATCTACTGCCATTGCAGAAGCCTTTGCCATTCAAAATCACTTAAATAAACTGTCCTGAGTGGCTACTTTAGTCATTCATCAAGAACTGGACCTCCACCAGGAACAAACAGATACTCTGTTTATGTTGCAAAGGTACTCACTTGTGACCCTGAATTTCATAGTATTTGTGTCACCCAATATGCTGTACCTGAAAATGTAACTTTATACTTCTCCAATTTTTCTCAGTATATTGAGGGCACTTGGGATACTTACTATATTATGACTATGCTTAACCTTACCAAGGCAATTATCAAAATCAGTGAGACAAAGGTGTCTATCTTAATGGCCTCCTCTTTCTTTCAGGGCTTAACTGAACACTGGAAAAACCTGATAAACAAATTAATTGATCCTTATAATGCTATTACCCTGGCCCTACTATTTGTGACAGTAATAGTTTTTTCTTGTGTTATGACACACTTATGAAATCATATGAAGGCCACTGAACAAAAAACTGCAATGCTGGCTGAAGTCCTTGCAGTACAGTCAGAGTGGGGGGATGTGGGGACAAGTGCATGGAGTACTGCATACATGGCATTATTACACGTTAAGGGTGCCTGAGCGGCAGGCCACTCCCCCTCATGCTAGGCACAGAAGCAGCAGGCTGCTTACTCCATAGGCACAGCCCTGGGCCTGAGGCCATGTGTTTCAGTCCCAGTGCTTACTCCTTGGCCCACTTCTTGATTGGTTGCTGCAAGGATAGTTAGCAGAAATTGCATTAGTGGCTGCCTATAATCTGTTCAGCTGCTGCCTGAGTATATATACATGGTAACTATGCAATAAAATCAGATCTGCTTCCAGCTTGGTCTCCAGAGGTCTTGAACAGCAACTCAACAGCCACACTCTCCTCTACCCTGTTCATGGACCTCCTCATTGGAAGAGAGAGAGCCCACACATGGAAACAAAATTTGGTCCAGTTATCCCAGTCCTCAGCTTATACCCAAAGGATTTAAAATCACATACTACAGTGATACAGGCACGCCAATGTTAATAACAGCTCAATTAACAATAGCATAGTTTTGGAATAAGCCTAGGTGCACTTACACAGAAGAATGGATAAAGAAAATGTGGTATATATACACAATGGAATATTACTTAGCCATAAAGAAAAATGAAATTATGGCATCTGCCAGTACATAGATGAAACTGGAGAATATCATGCTATGTAAAATAAGCCAGTCCCAAAAAACCAAAAGTCAAATGTTCTCTCTGATATATGGATGCTAACCCATAACAAGGGAGGGTAGAAAAGGGAAGAATAGAAGTTTGTTGGGTTAGACAAAGGGGAATGAAGGGAAGGGAGGGGGATGGAAATAAGAAAGACAGTAGAGTGAATCAGACATAATGCTTATATATGAATACATGATCAGTGTAACTTCACATCATGTACTACCACAAGAATGGTATTCAAATTAGAATGGGTTGCACTCCATATATGTATAATATGTCAAAACACACCCTACTGTCATGTATATATTAAAAAAATAAAAATTAAGGTTAAATAAATAGTTTGGAAACAATCAATAAACCTATGTGAAGGATCACAAGATGGCAGACTAGAGAAAAGCTGTGTTTGTTTTCACTCAATGACCCAAGATTTAAGCATCAGAATACTGTTCTCTGCAAGGTGGGTAAAAGAAGGATTTTGCTGAAACTCAATATTGGACAGAGTATCTTATAGACTCAGAAATTTAGAGTACATTAAACAAGGAAGAGGGACAACATTGGCGCTAAGCTGCCAGCAGTAGCAGCAGCATGACCACAGGGAAATACAACAGCTATCTTAGTGCAGAAAATCCTCCCATCAGAGGGGCAACCTGCCCTAGGCTGATCCAGTGTCTGTACTGAACAATATGCTGGTGCATGAAAGATGCCTTGTGTTTCCCAATTGTCCACAGAAAGCTTAGGCAGGGATCATTTTGAGGCGACCATGCTATGTCCTCTGGTGGCTATGTGAACTGAGAACTGGGATTCAGGAAATCTAAGCTGGGTCTGATAAATTGTCCTGGCAGACAGCTATGTAGCCCGGATCGTGCCTGACAAGCAAAGAGGAAAACAAGCACAGAGACTATTTTACCCAGGAGAATATGGGTTGGAGAAGCCAGGAAAGCCCAGCTCCCTCCCCCAATTTTGAGTCTGGTAGCTCAGAGGACCAGCTGGGGCATGTGGGAAATTTGAATGGGTGAGTGTAACAGTGCTCAGGGACTAAATCAGAAGGTTCAAAGGATTGACACCTCCACCTCACAAGTGGAACCATGGGCAGACTCCTCAGGTGCAGTCTCCCAGTGTTGATCAGCAGCTGCTGGGCCCTGGAGGTGGACTGATGTAACATCTCCAGACCAGTTGCCACTTAACAAAACACCTGGAGCCTGACTAGACCTAAGCCCTACTTAGGAATTCCTCTCACAGAACTCTGCTGCAACTCCACCCTGGGTGTGCATCTGTTACAGTTTGGATGTGAGATGTCCCCCAAGAGCCCATGTGTGAGACTATGCAAGGTGGTTTGGAGGAGAAATGATTGGGTTATAACCTTAACCTAATCTCTGAATTAATCCCTGAGGGGATTAATTAAGTGGTAACTGGAGGCAGGTAGGGTATGACTGAGGAAGTGGTTCATTGAGGGCATGGCTATGGGATATATTTTGTATCTGGAGGGTGGAGCCTCTCTGCTTCCTGATCACCATGTGAGCTGCTTCCCTCTGCCACACTCTTCCTCCATGATGTTCAGCCTCACCTTGACCCTCAAGGAATGGAGTCTATTATTATTGATTGAGACTTCTGAAACCGTGAGCCCCTCAAATAAACTTTTCCTCCCCTAAAATTATTATGATCAGATCTTTTAGTCACAGCAGTGAAAAAGCTGACTAAAACAGTATCGATCTGGTCTATGCAGACAAAACCCCAGCTGACAGGACTTCCCGTCCAACCCCACTTCATGCTGCCAAGAAGGGAAGCTGAGAACTTCTAAACTCCAAATGGCAACTTGGTGAGCAACACAAAAAGCAAAAAGGTCTGGGGGCTAGGGTTGTGGCTCAGTGGCAGAGCTCTGGCCTAGCATATGTGAGGCCCTGGGTTTGATCCTCAGCACCACATACAAAAATAAATAAAATAAAGGCATGATGTACATCTACAACTACAAGAAAAAAATTTTTAAAGAGAGAGAGAAAGGGTCTGACAGCCCACAGCTGCTAGTCTTGTGCTCAGTACTTACCTCAAGAAGAAACAGAAAGAAAGACAGTTGGGCAGAGCTAGTAAACATATTACTCACAATTTTGACTACCACAATGGAAATAATTCCTTAATTTTTCATCAATAATCTCCATATCTATCTCTCTATCTATCTCCCTCTCTCCCCCACCCTCTGTATATATACTGAATGGTTCACGGACATTTGTACATTTATATATTTGTTTCTTATTTCTCATTTCTAGCATTTTTAATATTTATTTTTAGTTATAGGTGGACACAATATATTTATTTTATTTTATGTGGTGCTGAGGATTGAATCCAGTGCCTCATGCATACTAGGTGAGTGCTCTAAATCTCTAAGCCACAATCCCAGCCCTCATTTCTAGCATTTTTTTAGGGCAGTTATTTTTTCTTGCTGTGTCTTTTGAGGTCTAGGGTTTTTGATTAATATTTTTGGGGTTTGTTTTGTATTTTTTTCACTTTTCTGTTTCCCTTGTCTCTGTCTCTTTCTTTTTACTAATAGCCAAACTTTATTGTTCTCTCTTTCACTCTTCCTTTAATTTTTTACTTCTGTTTTCTCTCCAACAACCTCATAACCATCACCTTCTCCATCTTTTCTAAATTCTTACTTCACCTTTTGAAATTGCAAGCTCTTTTATGCCCACCTATTATTATTCTCTCTTAAATAACTCTATTCTTAACATTTTAAGCACTAATTGCACTAATTAAAATAACACCTGCCCCCACCACTAATACTATATCAATTATTAATGCTATGAAAATCACAGATGACACCGAATGTTTGGTTTTATGCCAGACATAATACATGATAATTTCCTGCTTTTATTTCTGGCAATTGCTCATCCAACCATTTCTGCTTATTATGCCAATAACATTGTAGATGTCATAGTAGGCACTAAGTATTTAGTCTAATGCTATATATTACTTGCATTGGTTGTTGCTATTATTTGTATTCCCTTAATCTGTGAGGTACTTGGAAAACAACAGAGACACTAAGAGTTCATAGAGCATAAATTTCTGCTTCAAACCCATACTGATAGATGGTAAACACACAAACAATATGGAAAAAGCAAAAGAACAAACTATCCCAAACAATCCAATATGCCCCAACAACAAATCCCATTGACACCACCTTGGAGGAAATGTCAGAGAAGGAATTTAGAAAGTTCATAATTAAACTTATATACAAGGTAACAGAAAATATAAGAAGTGAAACCAGAGAAAAAATATAAGAAGTGAAAGATCACTCCAATAAAAAGATAGAGATACTGAAACAGAACCTAATGGAAATCCTCAAAATGAAAGAAGCAATAAACCAGATTAGGGCAGGGGCTGTAGCTCAGTGCCAGATTGCTTGCCATGCACATGTGAGGCACTGGGTTTGATCCTCAGCACCACATAATAATAAACAAATAAAATAAAGGCATGCTGTCCATCTACAACTGCAAAAGAATTTTTTAATAAATAAACCAAGTTTAAAAATCAATGGAAAGCATTACCAACAGACAAGACTACTTGGAAGACAAAGTTTCAGGCAATGAAGACAAAATATATAATCTTGAAAATAAAGTTGACCATGGAGAAAAAATGTTAAGAGACAATCAACAAAATTTTCAAGAAATATATGCTAACATGAAAAGGTCAAATTTGAGATTCATGAGGATAGATGAAGGCTCTAAAATACAAACTAAAGGAATGTACAATCTTTTCCATGAAAATAACATCAGAAAATTTCCCAAACCTTTAGGATGAAATGGAAAATCAAAAACAGGAGGCATACAGGACTCCAAATATACAAAATTACAACAGATCCATACCAAGGTACATTATTATCAAAATGCCTAACATACAAAATAAGGATAGAATTTTAAAAACTGCTAGAGAAAACAAGAGGTCACATTTAGAGGTAAGCCAATCTGGATCTCAGTTGAATTCTCAACACTAAAAGCTAGAAGGTCTTGAAATAATATATACCAAGCTCTGAAAGAAAATGAAAGCCAGCCAAGAATATTATACCTAGCAAAATTAAAATTCATATTTGAAGATAAAATAAAAATTTCCCATAATAAACAAAAGTTAAAAGAATTTATAACTAGAAAACTTTCACTAAAACATAAATGAAAAATAAAAATGAAAACCAGAAAAGTGATGAAATACACTAAAGAATAGTCAACCAAAGGAGAATCTAATCCAATTAAAATTTATTAATCAAATTCAATAAAAACTCAAAAAAATCAGAATTACAGGGAATACAAATCATATCTCAATAATAATATTGAATGTAAACAGCCTAAACTCAAAAGACTCAGACTGGCAGGTTGGATTAAAAAACAAGACCCAACAATAAGCTATCTTCAAGAGACTCACTTCATAGGCAAAGACATCCACATACTGAAGGTTAAAGGATGGGAAAAAACATATCATTTATATGGACTTTGTAAACAAACAGGGGTTACTATTGTCCTGTAAGATAAAGTGGAATTCAAGCAAAAATTAATAATTAATCAGAAGAGACAAAGAAGTCCATTTCATGTTGCTTAATGGAATCATACAACAAGAAATAATAATCATAAATATTTGGGGCTGGGATGTGGCTCAAGCTAGGTAGCACGCTCGCCTGGCATGCGTGCGGCCCGCGTTCGATCCTCAGCACCACATACAAACAAAGATGTTGTGTCTGCCAAAAACTAAAAAATAAATATCAAAAATTCTCTCTCTCTCACATCTCTCTCTAAAATAAATAAATAAATATTTATACCCCAAACAATGGAGCATCTACATACATCAAAAAACCCTTCTCAATATCAAAACAAATAACCCAATCCAAAATGAGTTAAGGAACCGAACAGACACATCAAGAAGAAGATATAAAATTGATCAACAAATATATGAAAAAGTGTTCAACATCTCTAACAACTAGAGAAATGCAAATCAAAACTACTCTAAGAGTTCATCTCACTCCTGTCAGAATGGCAATCATCAAGAATATAGGCAATAATAAATGTTGGCAAGAATGTGGTGAAAAAGGTACACTCATACATTGCTGGTGGAACTGCAAATTGGTGCAGCCACTATGGAAAGCAGTATGGAGATTCCTCAGAAAATTGGGAATGTAACCACCATTTGACCCAGCTATCCCACTCCTTGGTTTTTACCCAAAGGACTTAAAATCAGCATACTATAGTGACACAGCCACATCAGTGTTTATAGCTGCTCAATTTACAATAGTTAGACTATGGAACCAACTTAGGTGTCCCTCAATAGATGAATGGATAAGGAAATGTGTTATATATGCTCAATGGAATATTACTCAGCTTTAAAGAAGAATAAAATTATGGCATTTATTAGTAAATGGTTGGAATTGGAGAATACAATGCTAAATGAAATAAGCCGATCCTACAAAACCAAAGACCAAATGTTTTCTCTAATATGAATGCCAATTCACAATAAGGCAGGGGGCACTAGGGAAGAATAGCATTACCTTAGATTAGGTAGAGGGAAGTGATGGGAGGGGAAAGAAGGGGATGTGAGGATAGAAAAGATAGTAGAATGAAACAGAGATTATTACTGTATGTATATATGTGATTACATGACCAATATGATTCTGCAACATGTACACTCAGAAAAATGAGAAATTATATCCCATCTATGTATGATATATCAAAGTACATAAATGCATTCTACTGTCATATATAACTAATTAAAACAAATTAAAAATTTTAAAAAATAAATAAATAAAAAGAATCAAATAGACCACAACAAAATAATATTGGGTGACTTCAACATGCCTTTCTCATCACTGGATAGATCTTCCAAATGAAAACTAAATAAAGAAGGTACAAGAAATAAAAAGTACAATTAATAATTTAGACAACAGATATACAGAGAATATTTCATCCATCAATAACTGAACATACTTTCTTCTCAACAGCACATGGGTCATTTTCTAAAAGAGATCATATCTTAGGCCACAGAGCAACTCTTAGCAAATACAAAAAAAAAGGAGCAAATACTTTGTATTCAATCAGATCATAATAGAATAAAATTATAAATCAACACTAAGGTAAAAATGGAAGCTACTATAACATCTGGATACTAAATAATATGCAAATGGATGATGAATTTAAAAATACTCAGGTAAATTAGAATAATAATGAAACATCTAAATCTCTGAAACACTATGAAGGCAGTTTTAAGAGGAGAGTTCATAGCATTGAGCTCACAGATTAAAAGACTAGAAAGACACCAAATAAATAATCTCACATTATATTTCAAGGTCCTAAAAGAAGAAAAACAAGAAAAAATAAAAACAAATCAACACAAAAATCAATGGAAATAATTAAAATCAGATTGAAATCAATGAAATTAAAATTTTTAAAAAGAGCAATTCAAAAACTCAACAAACAAAAAGTTGGCTCTTTGAAGGGCTGGGGCTGGGGCTCAATGGTAATGCACTTGCCTGGCATGTGTGAGGCACTGGGTTCAATTCTCAGTACCACATATAAATAAATAAAATAAAGGTCTGTCAACAACTAAAAAAAATGTTTAAAAAAGAAGAAAGTTGGCTCTTTGAAAGAATAAGGAAAATTGATAAACCCTTAGCCAAGATAACCAAAAGAAAGAAGGAAAAATCTCAAGTTAATAAAATCCATGATGATAAAGAAAATATCCCAGACACTACTGAAATAGGAGATTATTGGAAACATTTTGAAAATTTATACTCAATAAGGTGGAAAATCTAGAAGACATCAACAGAGTCCTAGAGTCCTAGAGTCATATGACCTACCTGAAACAGGAGGACATGGAAAATTTACGGGGCAATTCCAAGAAATTAAATTGAAGGCACCTTTAAAAGCCTACCAACAAGGAAAAGCCCAGGAGAGGATGAATTCTCAAAGTTCTACCATACTTTTAAGGAAGAACTAACACCAATCTTCCTCAAATTATTCCACAAAATAGAAAAGGAGAGAACACTTTCAAACTCATTCTACAAAGCTAGTATCACCCTGATACCAAAACCAGACAGACACTTGAAGGAAAGAAAGCTTCAGACCAATAACCCTGATAAACATAGATGCAAAAATTCTTAATAAAATACTGGAAAATCACATACAAAATCACATTAAAAAGATAGTACACCATGATCAAGTGGATTTCATCAAGGGATGCAAGGTTGGTTCAACATACAAAAATAAATACATGTAATTCACCACATAGACTTAAAGAAAAGAATCATATGGTTATCTCAATCGATGCAGAAAAAACATTTGACAAAATATAGCACCCATTCATGTTGAAAAACTAGGGTAGAAGGAACATATCTCAACATTGTAAAAGCTACATGTGCTAAAACCCAAGGCCAATATCTTTCTAAACAGAGAAAAACTGAAAGCATTCCCTCTAAAAACAGGAACAAGACAGGATGCCCACTTTTACCACTTCTATTCAACATAGTTCTTGAAACTCTAGCTAGATACAATTAGGAAAAGAAGAGCTCAAATTATTTCCATTTCTGGTACAAGCAACAATAAATGTTGTCGAGGATATAAAGGAAAAAGTACACTCATACATTGCTGGTGGGACTACAAATTGGTACAACAACTCTGGAAAGCAGTATGGAGATTCCTCAAAAAGCTAGAAATGGAACCACTAGCTGACCCTGTTATCACACTCCTAGGTGTATATCCAAAGGATTTAAGATCAGCATAGTACAGTGACTCAGCCACATTAATGTTTACAGCAGCACAATTTACAATATCCAAGCTAAGAGGTGAAACTAGGTGCCATCCACAAGATGAATGAATAAAGAAAATGTGGTATATACACATGATAGAGTATTATTCAGACATAAAGAAGAATGACTTTTTGACTTTTGCTGGTAAATGGATGGATCCAGAAATTATCATGCTATGTAAAATAAGCAAATCCCCCCCCAAAAAAAAACAAAGGTCAAATGTTTTCTCTGATATATGGAAGCTAACCTACAATTAAGGGGTCAGTGGGAAAAATAGAAGTTCAGTGGATTAGACAAAAGGGAATGAAGAGAAGGGAGGTATAGAAAAAAAGAATACAGTAGAATAAATCTAACATAACTTTTCTATGTACACATATTATTACAACATCATAAATCTCACCATCATGTATGTCTACAAGACTGGGATCCTAATTAGAATAATATATATTCCATGCTTGTATAATTATATCAAAATGGACTCTACTGTCATGTATCACTAAAAAAGAACCAATAAAATAAAAAAAGAAACTTATGCTATAATAAATCTGAAGCTGTGATATTACATAATGTGGCACAGTTAACAATCTAATAACTGATGAAAAATTACAAAATTATGTTTTATTCTTTTTAAATGATTTATGTTATATACAGTAAAATTAACTTTGTGTCATACAGTCTATGAGTTTTATCAAGTACCAAATTCATGACACACAACAGTTCTTTCAACTCAAAAATTTTCCTCATGCTATTCCTTTGTACATAACTCTTTACTCCACGCTGAAATTCTAGCAACTATTGATATTTTTTCCACTTCTATAGTTTTACCATTTCTAGAACGACATATAAATGGAATCATTTAGAGGTCTTTGATCTGGCTTCTTCTAGCTCTTTTATTTTTATTTTGAGACAGTGTCTTGATAAATTGCTTAGGGCTTTGCTAAGATTCTGAGGCTGATTTTGAACTTGCCGTCCTCCTGCCTCTACCTCCCAAATTGCTAGAATTGCAAGCATGCAGCACCATGTCCAGCAAGATTTATCCATGTCTTTACATATATCAATAGTTGTTGAGTTTTTTCTCCAATATTATTGCTAAATAGTGTTCCACTATATGGATGAATTATTGTTTGCATATCCATTCACCAAATGAAGGATATTTTCTTTGCTTCCAATGTGTAGTGATTACAAGTAAAGCTGCTCTACATATCTTCATAAAAGTTTTTGTGTAAACATTAGCTTTCTCTTTTGAGGAGATATGAGATTTCTGGGAGACCTGGCACATCATGTTCACCTTTATAAGAAACTGCCAAACTGCTTCATTGTGAAATGTAGGCTCCAGTCATTTTACATCCTTCCAACGACTGATTTTTTTAATCACTCTAATAAATGTGGTATTATTTTAAAAAAAAAGAAGAAGAAGAAGAAGAAGGAGTACCCTATGCTACAAGATATTTTAAAGGAAGTCCTTCAAGTAAAACAAATATAACAGACGAAAATTTGGATCTACACAAAGACTTCTAGAATTGGTAAAAAGTAAAAGTGATTATAAAAGACATTATCTCATTATTAATCATTTTTAAAAGATATTGAACTATAAAACAAAAATACCTTCTATATGGAGGAGTTAATAGCATGTAAAATAGTGTGTGTAATAACAATAGTATTAGCTGGGTGTGGTAGCACATGACTGTAATCCCAGCAGCTCAGGAGGCTGAGGCAGGAGGATTGTGAGTTCAAAGCCAGCTTCAGCAATAACAAGGCACTAAGCAACTCAGTGAGACCCTGTCACTAAATAAAATATAATATAGTGCTGGGAATGTGGCTCAGTGGTCAAGTGCTCCTGAATTCAATCCCCAGTACCAAAAACATAAAACCAGTAACACAGGGTTATAATTTTCATACACAGCATGTGAAGAAGTGTAACACTATTTAAAGCAGATTGTTTTATAATATTAATATACCATATCATAATCTTGCCACCCCTGGCCTTCAGGGGCAGCTGAACTTAAGGTCGCTTGTGTGAATTTCCAAGGACACCAAATAAAACACAGACTCATACTTTACCTTTAAACAATCTTCAGGACGGCTCCTCCACTCTCGGCCTCAAGCTCCCCAAATGGGAGAGCCAGGGATAGTCACAAGAGGCTGGAGAGAAAGAGAGAGAAAGAGAGCACACAAGTCCCCCCACGCATATGTGCTCGCACAAGCTCGCAAGTAAACACGTTCAGAAGTAGGCTTTTATTGGGAGGACCCTCATTCTTAGAAAGTTCCATCCAAAAAAGGAAAGAAGGGGCGGAGTTACAAGGGACAAGTGAGTGTAATTCACCCTAGGGCTGTAGGGTGACACCTATGTCTGAAGACATCCTCAAACTGGGGCAATGTCTGAGTCACTAGGAGATGTAGTGACAAAGCCACTCAGCTCCAAGATGAAAGACACAAATCAATCAGAGTGGCTCCCTACATAATCTTTTATTTAGAAAATTCTAAAAAGATCACCAAAATACTGTCAGAACTAATAAACAAATTTGATGACATTGCAAGATTTAAATATCAACAAAGACCAATTACATGTCTATACACAAACATTAACTACCTGAAAGAAAACCTAGGAAAGCAATCCCATTTGCAATATAAGTATATAGAAACTAAAATTGATATTATTAGTGTGTAGAAATGTAGTTGATTTTGTATGTTGATAAAAAATAAATAAAATACTTAGAAGTACATTTAACCAAGGAGGAAGAAACATCCATATATGGAAAACTTCAAGAAATCAATGAAAAACATTGAAAGAGACAATAAATAGAAAGCTATTCTGTATCCTTTGATAGGAAGAATTAACCATGTTAAAGTGTTCATACCACCACAAAAATTCAATACAGTATATATTCATATTCAAATGGTATTTTTCACATAAGTAGAGAAAATAATCCTAAAATTTATATGGAATCAAAAAAAAACCTCAAATAGCCAAAACAATGTTAGACAAGAACAGGACTGGGATATAGCACTTGCCTAGAATGCACACAGCCCTGGATACACTCCCAGCACCACAGAGAAGGAGGAGGAGAAGCAGGAGACAAGTAGTGAGTGTGCTTCCTGATTTCAAACTATATACAAAACCTTCATAATCAAAAGAGTTTGGTACTGGTATAAACAGGTATATCAGACAAATGGAACAGAACAGAGCCTAGAAATAAACCCCCCCACACACACACAATCAAGTAATCTTCCACAAAGGTTCCAAGAATGCACAATGGGGAAAGGATAGCCCCTTCAATACATGGTTTGGGGAAACTGTATATTTATATGCAAAAAAATGAAACTGGATTCTAATCTTATACCACACAAAAAAATGAGCACAAAATGGATTCAAGATTTAAACTTTAGGCCTAAAAACATAAAACTCTTAGAAAAAGACATAAGAACTATCTCCATCACATTAATCTTGGCATTGAGTTTTTTGGAAATGACATCAAGAACACAAGCAACAGAAGCAAAAACATACAAATGAGACTACACTAAACTAAAAAATTTCTGCACAGCAAAGGAAACAATTAAAAGATGGAAAATTGAGCCAGTTGTAGTGGTGCACACCTGTAATCCCAGTGGCTTGGGAGGCTGAGGCAGGAGGATCATGAGTTCAAAGCCAAGCCTCAGCAACTTAGCAAGGCCTTAAGCAACTTAGCAAAACCCTGTCTCAAAATAAAAAATATAAAAAGGGCTGGGGATGTGGCTCAGTTGTTGAGCACCCTAGGTTTCAATCCCAGTACCAAAAAAAAGTAAGCCAGCCTGTAAAATCAGAAAAATTATTTCTGCACCATATAACCAGTAAGTGGTTAATAGCCAAAATGTATAAGGAATTCATACAACTCAATAGCAAAACACAATAACAACCAATAAGCCACTGTTGATGGGAATGTAAATGTGTATAGCCATTATCAGAATTACTATTATGGAGAACTGTATGGAGACCCCTGAAAAAAACTGAAAATTGAGTTATAACATGATCTAGCAATCTCACTTCAAGTATAAACACAAAGAAATTGAAATCGGTATGTCAAAGAGATATCTGCGTTCACGTGTTCATGCAGCATTATTCACAATGGACAAGGTATGAAACCAATCTATCAGTGGATGTACGGGTAAAGAAAATTATATATATATGAACAATAGAAATCTTAGCCTAAAAGAAAATGAAGGAAATTCTCTTGCTGCTTACAACATGGATGAAGCCGGAGGACATTATGCCAAGTGAAATAAGCCAGACAAATACTGCATGACTCACTTGCATATGGATCTAAAAACATCAAACTCATAGGAACAGAGAGGAGAATGATGGTGAAGGCTGGGGGTGAGAGGTACAAAAGAGAGAAGGGAGTGAGAAGATGCTCCTCAGAGGATTTAAGGTTTCAGTTAGGAGTAATGTTATCCAAATCTATTGCACAGTTTGGTATATATGTGTTATGTACATAATAATGCATGTTTCAAATATGCTTTTTAAAAAGTAGATTTTAAATGTCCTAACAAAAAAAAAAGCAGATTAGGTGATACCGTATACTAATCAACTGAAATAATTAGTATATAATATGTATACATATCAAAATATCACCTAAGGGGCTGGGGCTAGGGCTGAGGCTCAGTGGCAGAGTGCTTGCCTACCTCTGGGTTCACTCCTTAGTACCACATAAAAATAAACAAATAAAATAAAGGCATTCTGTCCATCTACAACTTCAAAAAAATTTTTAATTACTTAATACTCCAAAATTTATACTATCATTATTTGTCAATTACAATAAGGTTATGTAAAAATAAAAATACAAATACATTTATATTTTTTAAATAAATGTTGATTGATCACCTACTACATGCAGAGATCCTGTGCTATTATTATATATCTATTACCCATGAGTTCAAGGCAACATGTTTACTAGTTAGTCTAATTGGCATCATTTTTTTTTCTTTGTTAATGGCTCACAAAATAATACTGAAGGTCACATTGGATTGTGCCTTAGATTGAACCCAGTGTCTCATGCATGCTAGGCGAGCACTCTACCACTGAGCCACAACCCCAGCCCAGATTGTGCCTTAGATTTTATGAAACACAGAATAACTAAAAGCTCTCATACCTCCCTCCCATACCCAAAGGAACATATGACACAAGGAATCTGATTGAATCACCATTATATGGGTGCCACCCACATTTGAAAACCAGTGACAGGGACAATGGAGTTCCTGGACCATTGCCTCAAAACAAAAAAGAGTGGGAGAAAATCACTCATGAGAATTCAATAGTGTCTTCAGGGAAAACCCTCCTTCACTCAGTGAAATAGTAAGTCTGAAAGCCTCAGATCATGGCATGGAACCATTCAAGTGCCTCTGAGTTATTTTTCAGATTCTTACCATGGCATTAGGTCAATAGTTAATTTTTCTGATGCTTACCTTCCTAATCAAAAAAAATGGATGCAACAAGTCTTATGGTGTTTCTTTCCTATAGATAACTATGGTATGTCAAACCCCAGGATCTATACAAAAGGGGTCTGGGCAAAGATGAGAGGACATTCATTCCTACCTTCAGGTGATTCACCATCCAGATACGAAGGTCAGGCAGGGTTGGTGGGTTGGTGGGTTGGTTGGGTTTGGGGGAAGTTTTTAAAGAGTCTAGTGTAAACAAATGGCAAGGTGACTGAAAAATGGCTTCTTACACCAAAATTACATGTGACAAATGTGATTGATGCTTTAGGAGGTAGAAACTTTTGCTGTGAATACAGATCTGAGAAGGCCAGTGCCTCTATTGAGGAGAAGGGGAAGGTAGGAACAGAGATGCCCAGATTTTTAAAAAAAACAAAAAAAAGTCTGCAAGGTCAAGTTGTCTGTGGTCTGGTTAGTTAGTCTACTAATGATTCCACACAGAAATAGAGCCAACGGAGGGGATTCCAACATGGCAGCGGGCACAGAGAGATCAAGTCTCTGACCTCTTCAGCTGTGCGGGCATAGGGAATCGTAAACAACCTAAATATGTTTGCTCAGGATCACTAGGCAATGCTGAGCTGACGTGGATCTGGGGCAAACAGTCTGGGCCTCTCAGAACACACAATGAGCCCGGATCGGCTGAATTCAAGCTCCCGTTCGCCTGCTTCCCACAGACAAACAGCTGTGACTCAGCATTAATCCATCCAGCTGAAACAACTGGTCAGCCCTTCTCATCCTAGGGAGGTAAATGCCTACCGAGCCTTCATAGGTAGTGGCCACAGGTTTGAAACGGGGCTTGGGAGAGACAGTAAGGACCCACCCATTGCATTGGTCGCCCGGCAAAGGGAAAAGAACTGTCGCCATTTGCAAGAGACACCACTATGGCAGAGAACTGATGTCATCAGACTGCAGCGGAGGAGATAACTTCATTGAAACCTGCGGCTACAGGTGTGTAATCCCCTAGCGTTCCCTCTCCACACATCGAGGAAACCTTAAGGGCCCCTCCCAGCTCTCCCCTGAGTGCGACAGCCAGCCCGAGGGAATCAGAGGTGGCGGGGGACCCGCGGCGCAGAACTACCGCTCCCACCAGGGATGACTGTGAGGTCTCTTGCACCAGCTACCGGGGGAGTGGCTACCAGAGGGCAAGTAAAATTCGCTGAGGATTCTCAGCCCCAAGCTCTACAAACTTAGGGTCTGAGGGAATGGCAAACTGGAAGAGTGTGCCCAGTCGTTCATGAAAACAGGGCTCCCGGGAGCAGCAGACCTGGCATGTAGCCAGTATTGTGATGAGCGGCACCCGTGAGAGGGGCCTGGCTAGAGGAAAAGTGGGAAGTGACTAGACACAAGAGGAGGCCCTAGACACTCAGGATTGGAGACTCGCCCAGTCTGGGAGGAGGAGCTGCTGCACAGTGATTGGTTCCCGCGTATTGACAGGAGAAACTTGACCTGGTGGGCACAGCGCCACCTACTGGAAGAGAAGTTAATCAAACTCTAAGACTGCATTTATTAGTTTTTTTTTTTCCTTTTTTTTTCTCTTTTTTTTTGATTTGGGTTTTTCTTTCATTTTCATTTTTCTTTCTTGTTGATTTTTTAAATTTTTTTACAATTTTTTTTAATTTTTTTTCTTCTAATTTTAATTTTAATTTTTATTATTATTTTTTTAATTTTTTTTCTTTTTTTAATTTCCTATTATTTTTCTTCTTTTGTCTTTTCATTTTTCTTATCCCCCCTTCCTTGAATTCTACCTGCTTACTCTCATTCTCTTTACTGACTTCTTCCCTTCCCTTCTAATACCTTTCCTCCCAAGCATCAAATAAATTTATAGGAGTAAACAGTAACTCAGCAGTCAAACAGAACAAGAAGTAACATGAGCAGCTTCAAAAAGCAAGGAAGAAAAGGAGTACAAACAATGCAGGACAGCCTAAATATTCAGGAGGACCTAGAGTCATCAGAAAAATGGTCATATAAAGAACTCAAGGAACACCTTAGACAGATGGAATGGAACCTTAAAGAGGATACAAGACAGCAAATTCAAGCAGTGAAAGAACACATTGAGAATGAATTACATAAACAGATAAAAGAAGAAGTTAAGCATCTTTATCAGGAGATAGAGATTATAAAAAATAATCAAACAAAAATTCTAGAAATGAAGGAAACGATAAACCAAATTAAAAACTCAATTGAGAGTATCACTAACAGAGTGGAGCAAGTAGAAGCCAGAACGTCAGATAATGAAGACAAAATATATCATCTTGAAAAGAGTGTAGCCAACTCAGAAAGGCTGGTAAAAAATCACGAGAAAAACATCCAAGAGTTATGGGATAACATAAAAAAACCAAACTTACGAGTCATTGGGATAGAAAAAAGATACAGAGATTCAAACCAAGGGAATGAGTAACTTGCTGAATGAAATAATTACAGAAAACTTTCCAGATATAAAAAAGGAAACAGATATACAAATTGAAGATGCATACAGGACACCGAGCACACAAAATCACAGTAGACCAACACCAAGACACATTGTTATGAAGATATCCAATATACAGAACAAAGAGAAAATATTAAAAGCTATAAGAGAAAAGAGACAGATTACATTCAGGGGTAAACCAATAAGGTTAACAACGGATTTTTCATCACAGACACTGAAAGCAAGAAGGTCATGGAACAATGTATTTCAAACACTGAAAGACAATGGATGCCAACCAAGAATTCTGTATCCAGCAAAATTAAGCTTCAGGTATGACAACGAAATAAAAATCTTTCATGATAAACAAAAGTTAAAAGAATTTGCAGCCAGAAAACCAGCATTGCAAAGCATTTTGAGCAAAACACTACATGAGGAAGAAATGAAAAACAATAACCAAAACCATCAGTGGGAAGTGTCTCAGTAAAGACAGAGGGCGAGGGGAAAGATAATCATGGAGAAACAAACTAAATTTTTTTAAAAAAGGGTAAATAATCAAACATGGATGGAAGTACAAACCATATATCAATAGTAACTCTGAATGTTAATGGCTTAAACTCTCCAATAAAGAGACATAGGCTGGTATCATGGATTAAAAAAACAAATCCAACAATATGCTGCCTCCAGGAGACACATCTGATTGGAAAAGACATACACAGGCTGAAGGTGAAAGGATGGGAAAAAATATACCACGCACACGGTCCTCGTAAGCAAGCAGGTGTGGACATCCTCATATCGAATAAAATCGACTTCAAGACTAAGTTAATCAAAAGGGATAAAGAAGGTCATTATATACTGTTAAAAGGAACCATTCACCAACAAGACATAACAATTATCAATATTTATGCACCAAATAATGGTGCTGCGATATTCATAAAACAAATTCTCCTCAAGTTCAAGAATCAAATAGACCACAACACAATAATTATGGGTGACTTCAACACACCTCTCTCACCATTGGACAGATCCTCCAAACAAAAGTTGAATAAAGAAACTATAGAACTCAATAGCACAGTCAATAACCTAGACTTAACTGACATATATAGAATATATCAACCATCATCAAATGGATATACTTTTTTCTCAGCAGCACATGGATCCTTCTCAAAAATAGACCATATATTATGCCATAGGGCAACCCTCAGTAAATATAAAGGGGTGGAGATAATACCATGCATTTTATCTGATCATAATGGAATGAAACTGGAAATCAATGATAAAAGAAGGAAGGAAAAATCCTACATCACATGGAAAATGAACAATATGTTACTGAATGATCAATGGGTTACAGAAGACATAAAGGAGGAAATCAAAAAATTCTTAGAGATAAATGAAAATACAGACACAACATATCGGAATCTATGGGACACAATGAAAGCAGTTTTAAGAGGAAAATTCATTGCCTGGTGGTCATTCCTCAAAAAAAGAAAAAACCAACAAATAAATGAGCTCACACTTCATCTCAAAGCTCTAGAAAAGGAAGAGCAAAACAACAGCAAATGTAGCAGAAGGCAAGAAATAATTAAAATCAGAGTGTCAATCAATGAAATTGAAACAAAAGAAACTATTGAAAAAATTAACAAAACTAAAAGTTGGTTCTTCGAAAAAATAAATAAGATCGACAGACCTTTAGCCATGCTAACGAAGAGAAGAAGAGAGAGAACTCAAATTACTAACATACGGGATGAAAAAGGCAATATCAGAGGACCTAAGATGGCGGCCGGCGAGGAAGCAGCACGTTCAGTATCTCCAAAGCAACGGGATCAAAAGATCCATTAATACACCCAGATTCTACCTACCGATGAACTTCGAGCAAAATTCCGCTGAAAAGAGACCTGCCGGAAATTAGTAAGTTAATTAGAGGTGACAGTTTGTCCCAGACGAGGGAATCTTGGCCACGCGGGGCAGAGGACCAGTCCCGCTGCAAGCCGCCGCCAAATGGCGGCCGGCGCCGCCCGCCTGCTTCTGCAAACGGCCCCCGGCGGCGGGACCTGGCGGACGAGAAGGGTCCCCGCCGCCTGCCCGGTTCTGCAAACGGCCCCGGCTGCGGGACCTGGCGCAGCGAGAAGGGTCCCCCGCCCGCACATAAAACAGCCCCCTGCCCGCCCAGCCCAGGAGGCGACGTGAAGGGAATCTAACCAAGCCTCTATGAAATAGCGAACTGGGCTGCGTACGGGGGTGGCTGAAGTGCTGAGCCTGGAGCTCAAAGTAGAGGCTTTGATAGAGTCTTTGCGCAGCTTGTTAGAGCTCCTTTCACCATTAGTCTGTAGTGGAACACCCGGCCAAACAGCAGTAAAAACAAAGAGATTCAAAAAGAGACGCTCGGCTCCCGGACGCTTTTTTGCCAGAGCCACGGGCGCTTTGCGCTCATCTGCTTCCTCTTCCACTTCGCTCCCCGCAGAGAAGCTGAATGGGTAATCAGCAGTGGATCCTAAGTACCTGAGGCTAAGAAAGCTCAGTACACCCCCGCCCTTTTTCTTTTTTCCTTTTTTTTCCCCTTTTTTTTTTTTTTTAATATTGTCTATACAGGGAGAATTAGTGGACTGAAATTGTTGGCTGGGCTGGGGTTTCGGGGCTGAAAATCCACTCCGTGGGAGCCGCCATTTGCTTTCGGCATGCTGTCTTGAGGGCCCTGTCTACACGGTCTAGCTGCCGCATCTAGAGACTAGAACTGGGCTGCGTGCTGAGCCCTGTCCTCCGAAGGCTGGGTCGTTCGGCATCCCCCTGCGAGAGGACCCGTGCTCCGGAGGAGGCGGTTGGAGAGCCGCGGCGGCAGCCGCTCGGGCCCCGGGAGCTAGGCACAGGGCCGAGGAACAGCGGAGGCCGCGGCGGCACTGCTATCTAAAGCCTATTTGCTCAGGATCACTAGGCAATGCTGAGCTGACGTGGAGCTAGGGCGTACACTTTGGGCCCCTCAGAAAACACACACTGAGCACGTATCTGCTGCGTTTAAGCTCCAGATCGCCTGCTTCACGTGACTCAGCACTAACGACCCAGCTGAAATAACTAGCCGGCCCACCTGATCTCACAGAGGTAAAAAAAAAAAAAAAAACAGAGCAACATAGCCAGACCCAGGGAATCAGGAGTGACGTGGGTTTAGCGGCACAGAAATCCCAGCTATCGCCCCCAACAGGGCTGACAACAGAGGTCCCTTGCACCACCTACCAGGGGAGTTGCTACCTGAGGGCAAACAAATTCGCTGGGGGTCCTCAGCCCCAAACCCTACAAACTTAGGGCCTGAGGGAGGCAAACAGAAAGGGTGTGCCCAGACATCCATGAAAACAGGGCTCCCAGGAGCAGCAGACCCAACGTGTAGACAGTAATGTGGTAAGCATCACAGGCGAATGGGGCCTGGATTGAGGAACCACAAGAGAAGGACCCAGGCATCCAGGACTGGAGACCCGCACAGTCTGGGAAGAAGAGCTGAGGCACAGTGATTGGCTCCCACCTATCAAGAGGAGAAGCCTGGCCCAGTGGGCATAGCTCCACCCATTGGAAGAGAAGTCAATCGAGCTTTATGACTGCATTTATTATTAGTATTTTTTTTTAATGATTATTACTAGTATTTTTTTTAATTTTTTTTTATTCTCACTTTTTGTAGTTGACGTTGTTGTGTTCTTTAACTTTCTTACTAATGGTTTCAATTTTTTTTGTTAATTTTTCTTATTCTATTAATATTACTATTATTTTTTTAAACTTCAATTTCCATTTTTTATTACCATTACAATTTTTTCGTTTGTTTTAAATTTTTATTTTTTCATTTTTTCTCTCTCTCTTCTCACTTTTTTTCCTTTTGTCTTTTCATTTCTTTTCAACTTTCTTATTCCCCCTCTCTTGAACTCCACCTGCCTACACTTACTCTCTTTAGTGACTTCTTCCCTTCCCTTATAATACCTCTCCCCCCAAGCATCAAATAAACTTATAAGAGTAAACAGTAACTCAACAGTCAAACAGAACAAGAAGTATCATGAGCATAAAAAAGCAAGGAAGAAAAGGAGTACAAACAATGAAAGACAGCCTAAATATTCAGGAGGACCTGGAGTCATCAGAAAAATGGCCATATAAAGAACTCAAGGAACATCTTAGACAGATGGAAAGGAACCTTAAAGATCACATTGAAAATGAATTACGAAAACAGATAAAAGAAGAAGTTAAGCATCTTTATCAGGAGATACAAATTATAAAAAAAATCAAACAATAATTCTAGAAATGAAGGAAACGATAAACCAAATAAAAAACTCAATCGAGAGTATCACTAACAGAGTGGAGCAAGTAGAAGCCAGAACATCAGATAATGAAGACAAAATAAATCACCTTGAAAAGAGTCTAGCCAACTCAGATAGGCTGGTAAAAAATCACGAGAAAAACATCCAAGAGATTTGGGATAACATAAAAAAACCAAACTTACGAGTCATCGGGATTGAGGAGGGCACAGAGATTCATGCCAAGGGAATGGGTAACGTACTGAAGGAAATAATTACAGAAAACTTTCCAGAAATAAAAAAGGAAACAGATATACAAATTGTAGATGCATACAGGACACCGAGCACACAAAATCACAATAGACCAACACCAAGACACATTGTTATGAAGCTATCCAATATACAGAACAAAGAGAAAATATTAAAAGCTACAAGAGAAAAGAGGCAGATTACATTTAGGGGTAAACCAATAAGGTTGACAACGGATTTTTCATCACAGACGCTGAAAGCGAGACGATCCTGGAACAATGTATTTCAAACACTGAAAGACAATGGATGCCAACCAAGAATCCTGTATCCAGCAAAATTAAGCTTCAGATACGACAACGAAATAAAAATCTTCCATGATAAACAAAAGCTAAAAGAATTTGTAGCCAGAAAACCAGCATTGCAAAGCGTCTTGAGCAAAACTCTACACGAGGAAGAAATGGAAAACAATAACCAAAACCATCAGCGGGAAGTGCCTCAGTAAAGACAGAGGATGGGAGGAAAGCTAATCATGGAGAAACAAACTAAATTAGGGAAAAAAAAAGAGATAAATAATCAAACATGGCAGGAAGTACAAACCATATATCAATAGTAACTCTAAACGTTAATGGCTTAAACTCGCCAATAAAGAGACATAGGCTGGTAACATGGATTAAAAAAACAAATCCAACAATATGCTGCCTCCAGGAGACACATCTGACTGGAAAAGACATACACAGGCTCAAGGTAAAAGGTTGGGAAAAAATATACCAAGCACACGGTCCTCGTAAGCAAGCAGGTGTGGCCATTCTCATATCGAATAAAATCGACTTCAAGACTAAGTTAATCAAAAGGGATAAGGAAGGACATTATATACTGTTAAAAGGAACCATTCACCAACAAGACATAACAATTATTAATATTTATGCACCAAATAATGGTGCTGCGATATTTATAAAACAAACTCTCCTCAAGTTCAAGAATCAAATAGACCACAACACAATAATTATGGGTGACTTCAACACTCCTCTTTCACCATTGGACAGATCCTCCAAACAAAAGTTGAATAAAGAAACTATTGACCTCAATATCACAATCAATAACCTAGACTTAACTGACATATATAGAATATATCAACCATCATCAAGTGGATATACTTTTTTCTCAGCAGCACATGGATCCTTCTCAAAAATAGACCATATATTATGCCATAGGGCAACCCTCAGTAAATATAAAGGGGTTGAGATAATACCATGCACTTTATCAGATCATAATGGAATGAAACTGGAAATCAATGATAAAAGAAGGAAGGAAAAATCCTACATCACATGGAAAATGAACAATACGTTACTAAATGATCAATGGGTTATAGAAGACATAAAGGAGGAAATCAAAAAATTCTTAGAGATAAATGAAAATACAGACACAACATATCGGAATCTATGGGACACAATGAAAGCAGTTTTAAGAGGGAAATTCATCGCCTGGAGGTCATTCCTCAAAAAAAGGAAAAACCAACAAATAAATGAGCTCACACTTCATCTCAAAGCCCTAGAAAAGGAAGAGCAAAACAATAACAAATGTAGCAGAAGGCAAGAACTAATTAAAATCAGAGCAGAAATCAATGAAATTGAAACAAAAGAAACTATTGAAAAAATTAACAAAACAAAAAGCTGGTTTTTTGAAAAAATAAACAAGATCGACAGACCCCTAGCCATACTAACGAAGAGAAGAAGAGAGAGAACTCAAATCACTAACATACGGGATGAAAAAGGCAATATTACAACAGACGCTTCAGAAATACAGAAAACAATTAGAAATTATTTTGAAAACCTATATTCCAATAAAATAGAAGAAAGTGAAGACATCGATAAATTCCTTAAGTCATATGATTTGCCCAGACTGAGCCAGGAGGAAACTCACAACCTAAACAGACCAATATCAATAGATGAAATAGAAGAAGCAATTAAAAAACTTCCAACCAAGAAAAGCCCAGGACCGGATGGGTATACAGCGGAGTTCTACAAAACCTTTAAAGAAGAATTAATACCAATACTTTTCAAGTTATTTCAGGAAATAGAAAAAGAGGGAGCTCTTCCAAATTCATTCTATGAGGCCAACATCATCCTGATTCTGAAACCAGACAAAGACGCCTCAAAGAAAGAAAACTACAGACCAATATCTCTAATGAACCTAGATGCAAAAATCCTCAATAAAATTCTGGCGAATCGGATACAAAGGCATATCAAAAAAATTGTGCACCATGATCAAGTAGGATTCATCCCTGGGATGCAAGGATGGTTCAATATACGGAAATCAATAAATGTTATTCACCACATCAATAGGCTTAAAGAGAAGAACCATATGATCATCTCAATAGACGCAGAAAAAGCATTTGACAAAGTACATCATCCCTTTATGTTCAAAACGTTAGAAAAAATAGGGATAACAGGAACTTACCTCGACATTGTAAAAGCTATCTATGCCAAGCCTCAGGCTAGCATCATTCTGAATGGAGAAAAATTGAAGGCATTCCCTCTAAAATCTGGAACAAGACAGGGATGCCCCCTATCACCACTTCTATTCAACATAGTTCTCGAAACACTGGCCAGAGCAATTAGACAAACGAAAGAAATTAAAGGCATAAAAATAGGAAAAGTAGAACTTAAATTATCACTATTTGCGGATGACATGATTCTATACCTAGAAGACCCAAAAGGGTCTACAAAAAAACTACTAGAACTAATAAATGAATTCAGCAAAGTGGCAGGATATAAAATCAACACACATAAATCAAAGGCATTTCTGTATATCAGCGACAAAACTTCTGAAACGGAAATGAGGAAAAACACTCCATTCACAATATCCTCAAAAAAAATAAAGTACTTGGGAATCAACCTAACAAAAGGGGTGAAGGACCTATACAATGAAAACTACAGAACCCTAAAGAAAGAAATAGAAGAGGATCTTAGAAGATGGAAAAATATACCCTGTTCATGGATAGGCAGAACTAACATCATCAAAATGGCGATATTACCAAAAGTTCTCTATAGGTTCAATGCAATGCCAATAAAAATCCCAATGGCATTTCTTGTAGAAATAGATAAAGCAATCATGAAATTCATATGGAAAAACAAAAGACCCAGAATAGCAAAAGCAATTCTAAGCAGGAAGTGTGAATCAGGCGGTATAGCGATACCAGACTTCAAACTATATTACAGAGCAATAGTAATAAAAACAGCATGGTACTGGTACCAAAACAGGCGGGTGGACCAATGGTACAGAATAGAGGACACAGAGACTAATCCACAAAGCTACAACTATCTTATATTTGATAAAGGAGCTAAAAACATGCAATGGAGAAAGGATAGCATCTTCAACAAATGGTGTTGGGAAAACTGGAAATCCATATGCAACAAAATGAAACTAAATCCCCTCCTCTCGCCACACACAAAAGTCAACTCAAAGTGGATAAAGGAGCTAGATATCAAATCAGAGACTCTCCGTCTGATAGAAGAAAAAGTTGGCTCCGATCTACAGATTGTGGGGACGGGCTCAAAATTCCTTAATAGGACACCCATAGCACAAGAGTTAACAACTAGAATCAACAAATGGGACTTTCTTAAACTTAAAAGTTTTTTCTCAGCAAGAGAAACAATAAGAGAGGTAAATAGGGAGCCTACATCCTGGGAACAAATTTTTACTCCTCACACTTCAGATAGAGCCCTAATATCCAGAGTATACAAAGAACTCAAAAAATTAGACAATAAGAAAACAAACAACCCAATCAACAAATGGGCCAAGGACATGAACAAACACTTCACAGAGGAGGACATACAAACAATCAACAAGTACATGAAAAAATGCTCAACATCTCTAGCAGTTAAGGAAATGCAAATCAAAACCACCCTAAGATACCACCTCACCCCAGTAAGATTGGCAGCCATGATGAAGTCAAACAACAATGAGTGCTGGCGAGGATGTGGGGAAAAGGGTACTCTTGTACACTGCTGGTGGGACTGCAAACGGGTGCGGCCAATTTGGAAAGCAGTATGGAGATTCCTGGGAAAGCTGGGAATGGAACCACCATTTGACCCAGCTATTGCCCTACTCGGACTATTTCCTGAAGACCTTAAAAGAGCACACTACAGGGATACTGCCACATCGATGTTCATAGCAGCACAATTCACAATTGCTAGACTGTGGAATCAACCCAGATGCCCTTCAATAGATGAATGGTTAAAAAAAATGTGGCATTTATATACCATGGAGTATTACGCAGCACTAAAAAATGACAAAATCACGGAATTTGCAGGGAAATAAATGGCACTAGAGCAGATTATGCTTAGTGAAGCTAGCCAATCCCTAAAAAACAAATATCAAATGTCTTCTTTGATATAATGAGAGCAACTAAGAGAAGAACAGTGAGGCTGAGCAGGAAGAAAAGAATAGCATTAAACAGAGACATGAGACGGGAGGGAAAGGGAGAAAAAAAAAGGGGAAATCACATGGAAATGGAGGGAGACCCTCATTGTTATACAAAATTATATATAAGAGTTTACGAGGGGAATGGGATAACAAACATGGAGGGAAATGAATTTCAATAGATGGGGTAGAGAGAGAAGATGGGAGGGAAGGGGAGGGGGGATATTAGAGGATAGTAAAGGTAGCAGAATACAACAGTCACTAATATGGCAGTATGTAAAAATGTGATGTGTAGCCGATGTGATTCTGCAATCTGTATTTGGGGTAAAAATGGGAGTTCATAACCCAATTGATTCTAATCTATGAAATATGATTTGTCATGAGCTTTGTAATGTTGTGAACATCCAATAAAAAAAAATAAAAAAATAAAAAAAAAAGAAAAAGGCAATATCACAACAGATGTTACAGAAATACAGAAGACAATTAGAAATTATTTTGAAAACCTATATTCCAATAAAATAGAAGATAGTGAAGACATCGATAAATTTCTTCAGTCATATGATTTGCCCAGACTGAGTCAGGAGGATACACACAATTTGAACAGACCAATATCAATGGATGAAATTGAAGAAGCCATCAAAAGACTACCAACCAAGAAAATCCCAGGACCGGATGGGTATACAGCGGAGTTTCACAAAACCTTTAAAGAAGAATTAATACCAATACTTTTCAAGTTATTTCAGGAAATAGAAAAAGAGGGAGATCTGCCAAATTCATTCTATGAGGCCAACATCACCCTGATTCCAAAACCAGACAAAGACACCTCAAAGAAAGAAAACTACAGACCAATATCTCTAATGAGCCTAGATGCAAAAATCCTCAATAAAATTCTGGCGAATCGAATACAAAAACACATCAAAAAAATTGTGCACCATGATCAAGTAGGATTCATCCCTGGGATGCAAGGATGGTTCAACATACGGAAATCAATAAATGTTATTCACCACATCAATAGACTTAAAGATAAGAACCATATGATCATCTCGATAGATGCAGAGAAAGCATTTGACAAAGTACAGCATCCCTTTATGTTCAAAACATTAGAAAAACTAGGGATAACAGGAACTTACCTTGACATTGTAAAAGCTATCTATGCTAAGCCTCAGGCTAGCATCATTCTGAATGGACAAAAGTTGAAGGCATTCCCTCTAAAATCCGGAACAAGACAGGGATGCCCTCTATCTCCACTTCTATTCAATATAGTTCTCGAAACACTGGCCAGAGCAATTAGACAGACGAAAGAAATTAAAGGCATAAAAATTGGAAAAGAAGAACTTAAATTATCACTATTTGCAGATGACATGATTCTATACCTAGAAGACCCAAAAGGGTCTACAAAGAAACTACTAGAACTAATAAATGAATTCAGCAAAGTGGCAGGATATAAAATCAACACGCATAAATCAAAGGCATTTCTGTATATCAGCGACAAAACTTCTGAAACGGAAATGAGGAAAAACACTCCATTCACAATATCCTCAAAAAAATAAAATACTTGGAAATCAACCTAACAAAAGAGGTGAAAGATTTATACAATGAAAACTACAGAACCCTAAAAAGAGAAGTAGAAGAAGATCTTAGAAGATGGAAAAATATACCCTGTTCATGGTTAGGCAGAACTAACATCATCAAAATGGCGATATTACCAAAAGTTCTCTATAGATTTAATGCAATGCCAATCAAAATCCCAACGGCATTTCTTGTAGAAATAGATAAAGCAATCATGAAATTCATATGGAAAAAAAAAGACCCAGAATAGCAAAAGCAATTCTAAGCAGGAAGTGTGAATCAGGCGGTATAGCGATACCAGATTTCAAACTATATTACAGAGCAATAGTGACAAAAACAGCATGGTACTGGTACCAAAACAGGTGGGTGGACCAATGGTATAGAATAGAGGACACAGAGACTAATCCACAAAGTTACAACTATCTTATATTTGATAAAGGGGCTAAAAGCATGCAATGGAGGAAGGATAGCATCTTCAACAAATGGTGTTGGGAAAACTGGAAATCCATATGCAACAAAATGAAACTGAATCCCTTTCTCTCGCCATGCACAAAAGTTAACTCAAAATGGATCAAGGAGCTTGATATCAAATCAGAGACTCTGCATCTGATAGAAGAAAAAGTTGGCTCCGATCTACATATTGTGGGGTCAGGCTCCAAATTCCTTAATAGGACACCCATAGCACAAGAGTTAATAACAAGAATCAACAAATGGGACTTAATTAAACTTAAAAGTTTTTTCTCAGCAAGAGAAACAATAAGAGAGATAAACAGGGAGCCTACATCCTGGGAACAAATTTTTACTCCTCACACTTCAGATAGAGCCCTAATATCCAGAGTATACAAAGAACTCAAAAAATTAGACAATAAGATAACAAATAACCCAATCAACAAATGGGCCAAGGACCTGAACAGACACTTCTCAGAGGAGGACATACAATCAATCAACAAGTACATGAAAAAATGCTCACCATCTCTAGCAGTCAGAGAAATGCAAATCAAAACCACCCTAAGATACCATCTCACTCCAGTAAGATTGGCAGCCACTATGAAGTCAAACAACAACAAGTGCTGGCGAGGATGTGGAGAAAAGGGTACACTTGTACATTGCTGGTGGGACTGCAAATTGGTGTGGCCAATTTGGAAAGCAGTTTGGAGATTCCTGGGAAAGCTGGGAATGGAACCACCATTTGACCCAGCTATTGCCCTTCCTGGACTATTCCCTGAAGACCTTAAAAGAGCATACTACAGGGATACTGCCACATCGATGTTCATAGCAGCACAATTCACAATAGCTAGACTGTGGAACCAACCCAGATGCCCTTCAATAGATGAATGGATAAAAAAAATGTGGCATCTATACACAATGGAGTACTATGCAGCAATAAAAAATGACAAAATCATAGAATTTGCAGGGAAATGGATGGCACTAGAGCAGATTATGCTTAGTGAAGCTAGCCAATCCCTAAAAAGCAAATACCAAATGTCTTCTTTGATTTAATGAGAGCAAGTATGAACAGAGCAGGGAGGAAGAGTAGGAATAAAAGATTAACATTAAACAGAGACATGAGATGGGAGGGAAAGGGAGAGAAAAGGGAAATTGCATGGAAATGAAGGGAGACCCTCATTGCTATACAAAATTACATATAAGAGGTTGTGAGGGGAATGGGAAAATAAACAAGGAGAGAAATGAATTACAGTAGATGGGGTAGAGAGAGAAGATGGGAGGGGAGGGGAGGGGGGATAGTAGGGGATAGGAAAGGTAGCAGAATACAACAAGTACTAATAGGGCATTATGTAAAATTGTGGATGTGTAACCGACGTGATTCTGCAATCTGCATTTGGGGTAAAATTGGGGGTTCATAACCCACTTCAATCTAATGTATGAAATATGATATGTCAAGAGCTTTGTAATGTTGTGAACAACCAATAAATAAAATAAAATAAAAAAGATATGAACTGAAAAAAAAAAGAAATAGAGCCAATGTACAAACTGTGGCCTACAGTGCCCTTGAGGAGGCAGTTAACTTAGCCTATGGTTTACAAGAAAGGATTCATAGTGGAGATCAGCCTTGAGCCAGGTCTAGGAGGATGAGTAAGTTTTCCAGTTCTCAAGGGGACTGGGGAGTACAGATGAGAATTCTTTGAAGACTCTCGAAAAAGAAAAAAAGGAAAATAATAAAAGTAAGAAAAGCAGGGAAGAAATCAGAGAGAGAAAAAAGTCACTGACATTCAACAATTCTTTAAAAATTCTGAAATAAGTGACTTTTCCAGTCAGGCAAAAGCTTCCAGAAGCTTCTGCTGTGCTTCCTGAATCCATGGGGAGACAGCTGGGAGGTAAAGGGGTAATGGATATCGAGAGAAAGTTCCCCTTCCTCATCCTAATTGCAGGTGGTCATGTTTGCCCAGGTTTGCACATTATGGAATAAGACCTGAGGTCCACAATGGCCAACCAGAACCTGGTGACTGAGTTCTTCCAGCAAGGCCTGACGGACATCAAAGAGCTTCAGGAGACTGTTTTCCTCCTCCTGCTGCTGGCCTACCTCATGACTGTCTCTTAGAAATTTGATTCCAGACTATCATCATGCCCAGGATGCTGCCCCACCTTGCCACAGGGACTAAGACCATCAGTTTTGCTGGCTGCATCACCCAGAAATTTTTCCACATCTCCCTTGGGGCCACAGAATTCTTCCTCCTCACGGCCATGATCTACAGCCAGGATGCTGCCATCTGCAAGCCCCTCCATTACCCCATGCCCATGAGCAGGAGGATCTGCACACAGCTCATCCTCACTGCTGGCCAGCAGGATTCTCTCTCATCATCGTATCTGTCATCCTGATCACTAAGCCTCCATTCGGGGACAGCTACATCAACCACTTCTTCTGCAACTATATTCCTCTCATGGAGGAGGCCTGCAGTGGGCCCAGGTGCTGGAGGCGGTGAGTTTTACCCTGGCCTTGGTGATGCTGCTCAGTACCTTGGTGCTCATCACCCTGTCTTATGTCCAGATGTAAGCACTGTCCTCAAGCTCCTGTCTGTCCAGGGGAGGAGGAGGGCTTTCTCCACCTGTTCCTCCCACATCATTGTGGTCACCGTGTGCTAAAGCTCTCTCCAGGCAGAGGGGTTGACCTCAATAAAGGAGTGTCT
This sequence comes from Spermophilus citellus, assembly GCF_964194105.1. Taxonomy (NCBI): domain Eukaryota; kingdom Metazoa; phylum Chordata; class Mammalia; order Rodentia; family Sciuridae; genus Spermophilus; species Spermophilus citellus. The sequence continues at coordinate 76,599,036 of NC_138197.1, forward strand.
TTAATTAATACAACTATCACCTGCCTCGTTAACCCCCATCAGCTACACTGTAAGGAATCAACAAGTTAAGTGGGTAGTAAAAAAACCCTAGTCAGAAATTGCATGATTCCAAAATAAATAAGAGCCCTCCAAGGCACCTTACATGGAAAAATGGGCACCCTCCCTAGAGTGAATCCACACGTGACCAGGCCATGAGGCAGGGTGCAAGAGCTTAGTTCTCCTTCCTCAACCCCCAACAAGGTGCAGGCTTCCCCACAAAGCATGAGGCAGATGTCCTATTGTCAAATGAGGTGACTGCTACCTTGCCTCAGCTTTAGGTTTGCACCTGTTTTGAGTGTTCTTTCAAAGAAACAAGAAAGGATTTGCCCTTATCCCCAGGTGCCCTCACCTAGGCTCTAGGAACAGCTGAGACTCATAGTCATTCTGCCACCATTTCCATTACCTGTAATGGTTGTAGAATGGTTTAGTTTCTAAAGCACTTCTTTATCACTAATCTCACTTAATCTTAACAATAACTCTGTTAAATAGATGGAAAAGTTATCATTCACGTTTTCATAAAGAAATTTGATACTCAGTTTAAGTGAATTACCAAAGATCACACAGGAGACCAGGATTCAAACTCAGAACTTCTGGATCTAAATGTATTCCTAAGGATGTGGAAAATATGGCCCTAATAATCACTTATTACTGCATATAAAGTATCCCCAAAACTTAGCAGTTTTAAATGCAAACATTTATTATCTCATGGTTCTACGGATTAACAGATTGGGTACAGTGTAACTGGGCACCTCTGGTTCAAGGTCTCTCAGGAGTTTGCAGTCAAGCTATCAACCAGCACTGTGGTCTCATCTGATAACTCACATGGGATTCACTTCTGAGTTCACTCCAGTGGTTTTTGGCAGGCTCAAGTTCCTCGGTGGCTGTTGCCCTCATGGGCCACTCCATAGGCTCACAACATGGCAGCTAGCTTTCCTCAGGGCAAACAAATAGAAACAATGCCCAAGACAAGTCTTTTTGTAACCTAGTGTTAAAAGTAACATCATGGTTGGCACATGCCTGTAATCCCAGTGATTGATTTAGGAGGCTGAGGCAGGAATATCTCGAGTTTCAAGTCAGTCTCAGAAACTTAGGGGGAACCTAAGCAAGATAGTAAGACCCTGTCTCAAAAAAAAATGGTATAGAGTTTCTGGGTTTGTTTTCGTCAGCTTATTTGCTGGTGTGACTGAAAGATCTGACGAGAACAATTTTGGAGGAGGAAACATTTATCTGGGGACTCACTGTTTTTTCAGAGGTCTTGATCCCTGGACAGCTGGCTCCATTCCCCAGAGCTTGTGGAAAGGCAGAACATCATGGCAGAAAAGTGTGGCAGAAAGAAGCAGCTCAATTGGGATCAGGAAGCAGAGAGAGACTCCATTTGCCAGATACAAAATATATACCCCAAAATCATGCCTTCAGTGCCCCACCTCCTCCAGCCACACCCTACCTGCCCTCAGTTACCACTCAGTTAATCCCATCAGGGATTGATTCACTGACTGAGCTAAGGTTCTCATAACCCAATCATTTCTCCTCTAAACCTTTTTGCATTGTCTCACACATGAGCTTTTGAAGGATACCTCACATCCAAACCATAACTGGGTTCAATCCCCAATATAAAAAAAATATGACAACATATCACATTTGTCATTTTATATTTGTTAGAAGCAAGACTCTGATATTGGCCACATGCCTCACTTCAGACAGTGTGATACTAGCAGACACAATGCAAGCAGAAACATGAAGTTTAGTGCCCTTGAAGCTCTCCAACTACCAGCTGAACAAGCCTGGACTAACCTATTGGATGATAGGAGACACGTGGCCTACTTGTCCTCACCCACGACTGATGATAATCTCACACATGCACCTCAATACAGGACTGCCCAGCTGACCAGTAGCCACTGGGGATGATGTGAGCCTATCAAATACCAACAGAAGACCACCCAAATGAACCCAATTCAAATTGCCAACCCACAGAACCATGAACCATGTAAATATTGTATAAGCCATTAAGTACTGGGATGGCTTATTACTCACCAAAAAATAACCAGGACACAAACAAAAAGCAAACATAGGTATGGGATAACTGCTGTATCCTGCTAAGGATTCTAGATGAAGAAGCCGTCGCCAGAGAATGTTTTGTCACATGAGTAGAAGTTGGTTCCATCAAACCAGGGAAGAGAACCTGGCCTCCTCTCGCCTATGGTCATAGGCAACAAGAAATCACCAACAAATAGGCTCTAAACAGAAATATCCTGAAACAAAAATTTTTACTTTTCTTCTGAAATATTCTATACGTTCCTCATCTGACCTCTGAAATGAGACTCAGATGGGAAGATTGACCTCGCAGATTCTGAAAGTCTTGTCCCAAGAAACCGGACTTCAGGGCATTTTCCTACGTGAAATAAGATTTTAAAGCCTCTTAGAAAGTTCAGGAGCCACTTGTTGCTGCTCCTATCAGGAGCAGCTCTGGGCTACCCTGCTCCAGGGACTCTGCCCCCTGAGAATACAGTTCCCTGATGGAAGTGATGCTTTACAAGGTGCCCAAAGCTGCCCAGTCTGGTTGTGTGTTTCTCAGAAGATACAGAAAACAGGCAGGAGGATGTACTGGTCTGCTCCCTTCAGAGCCTGAATCAGTCTCGATTGAATGTTTTTCTTTCCTTCCCTCAAATCCAGTAAGACACACAATTTATGATACAGGTTTAAGTAAATAAATGTCTTATATGCCAACAATGTACAGCTTCATCTTAAGCACTAGCAGACTGCATCAGTAGCTAGCAAATTCATTCCACCTTCACTTCAATATTATTATGATATGAAAGTTCCTTCCATAGAAAATGTTGAATGAAGGATGGGGGCTGAGGACCTGGGACACTTTTAACATAGATACATAGAAACCAAATTCTCAAGGTATGGAGGTAATTGACCACGGATAACATAGGTACGCAGCACCCTCTAGTGGTGTATTCTGTTCTTTCAATGCTCCACCGCATGTTTAAAATTCTGCAAGAGAATCACAGTGTCCAAGAAATGACTTAAGCAAATACCTCCTGCCACTGAAGAGTTTTCATTTTTAAAATGTTTATTGGTACATTATAATTATACATAATAGTTGGATTAATTGTTAAATATTTGCCCATGCACAAAATATAATTTGGTTAATTTTGTCCCTGAGTACCTCCTTTCTTTTTATTTTTTAGATGCTGTCAAATGCTCAAGAAGAGTACTTACAGATTAAGTAACTCTTTTTAGAAGCAGTTGTCAAATAGGAGCCTTAAGCACATTCAATAAAAGTTGAAAGATCAACGAAGTAAAGAAGTAAGAAAATAATCATGGGGCTGGGGATGTGACTTAGTAGAGTCCTAGGTTTAGTCTCCAGCACCAAAAAATGTCATAATTTTCTATACATCTGCTCTTGCCACATCACACCTCAAGCATGAGAAACATTAATTTGCAATTTCCTCTTTCTCTTTGTAATAATAGATGGGAAGGTGTCCTATGATGAGGAGGATGGTAGTGGAGCTCAGAACTGCTCTACCTTGTAATTCTGCTTAAATATCTGTAAAGTAATCTTCATTTTTATCCTAGACAGCCAACACCTTCTTGGGGAGCAGGAAAAAGAGGAAGGAAGGGAAAGGAAGGAAAGAAAGAAACAAAGGGTAAGAAAAACAGAAAAGGGAGAGAAAGGCAGGGATCAAGAAGAAAGGAAGGGAGAGAGGGAGCTGGAAAGGATGGAGGGACTCGGTGATCCTACAGCTGCTGTTTACAAATAGATTTTAAGACATCCAAAGGATGATTTCTCAGAAACTGCTTTCTACTTGGAAATTTCCTTGGAAGTACAAAACTTAAATGCATTATTGAGAGAGAAGACTTTATTTGTAAAGGCAACAAAAAAATGTGAAGCTTCTATGTTAAAAAATGAACAGACTGATGGGATCTGGCCAGATATTGGATTCTTGGGACAAATCTGATGATCAAAAATATCTGTAGATTTTAGTGTTTCTAAAACCACCCATGGTTTCTAGATATATGGAATTGAATGGCTTTGAAACAGCAGTGAAGGTGTTAAACCTCTGCTGTAGCAGAACTTAAGTCATGGCTCAATAGGGATTCGCTACCACCTTCTCTAGCTTGTCTTTTTATAATTTTATGCTTTAAATTTTTAAGGCATAAACATAAAATGGTTCGTGTTCAAATCAGTAGCATTTTTTTGTCTCAGATTTTATGTCCTTTCAAAATAAAAACAGAAAGTACTCTTTGGAGAAGATACACCCTGCAATGGCCTTGGTGGGTCACATTGAAGTCAGTCATTTTAAAGGCTATAGGTCAACAAGCAGTAGCCACTAAATGATGGTTTTTGGTTTAGTAATAGAGGAAAGTTTCAGGCCTTTAAAAGAAACTTGGCTTGAGGCTACTGCCATCCTATTCAGAATAATTAGAAATCATGGTGGTCTTGGAAACAGTAAAATCTACATATAGTTTTGCCATCAGATTGGTCCCAAACATCCAATCTATCTGCTACATAATGTTCATATGTTCAAATTTTAAAAAGAAGTTTCAAAAGATTTTGCACCATTATAAATAGTTTTGCTTCACTACAGTACTTAAAATTTCATGCTTAGAAGGATATTTCCAAATAGAAAGTAATTTCTAAGAACTCCTCCTCTGAACACCTTAAGATCTATACAGCAGTCTGAAAATTAGAATCTTTCTCTCTCCCCTCCCCCGTCCCCGCCTCCAAGAGAACTTTTCAACAGTTTCTAAGCTGAAAAGGAACAAAATGGTCTCTGATAAAATGCAACTTTAAGATGTTTAAAGTAACATGTTAGAAATATTTCTGAATGTATACCATTCACAACTGGAGTTTATATAAGAAAACTTTATATTTACATTTCAAAAACTCCAGACATTTTAACAAAAACAATGTATGGTACAGGTCTTGGATTATATTCTAAATACTCAGAGAAATGATCTGAAATATCTGTCAAGAAAAAGAGTGTTCCCACAGCATGTCACTGGTTAAAAGAAAGGCTGTCGTTAGATATAAAGCCAGTGTTCATCTACATCCATATTAATTAGTAATTGCGGGAAATGGTTTAAGCATTTTGGACCCTAACATGATGGTTAGTTATTTATGGATAACATTTTACTGTTATTATGTCTTAAGCAGTTGATTGGAGGCTTAGGGAGAACCTATATTACATATTTTTTTTTCTATTTAAATTGATGAGAAATAGGTTCCCAGTTAGCATACTCATGCAGAATATCTCATTTTCACAAACACGTTATTGATCGTAAGCAGGAGATGTGTGTGTAAGAATTCAGACATCTCAACAACACCATTGGAAGCTTGAAGACAATGGAACAACTCCTTGGAAATTCTGGACATTCATCCCATCTAGACGACAGTACCAGCCAACTCTCAGTCAAATACACAGTAGAATGGAGATTCTTTTCAGATAGGCAAAATACAAAAGATTACATTTCCCATGAACTACCCAATAGCATATGGAACTCCTAACAACCAAAACAAGAGTATGTTAAGAAAAATAAAGTCATTGGATCCAAGGAACAGGAGCCAAGAGAGACGAGAGACATTTCCAGATACCCCCAGGTGAAAGCTGTACTGGAGGAAATATCCATCTGTAAACACCCACTTTCCACACCACCCTCCACCTAATATACAGCAAATACCCACGGATCCATCACATTTAAACTACACACATCACTCCTACACCCACTGCATGACCACACACCTTACTCACATCTTATACACTTCAGGCTCGGCTCCCAAAGTCTATGACTAATGGAACCCTGGAATATTCTTTCTCAGACCCAAGTTTAAGAAATGATTGCCTTTTCTTATTCCAAAATCCAAACAAACTCCTGATAAGTTTCCAAGCCAGAGGTTCTCTGCCTCAGGAGGGCAACTTACCCTCAGGAGCCCCTTTCCACTTCACATATCCTCTAAGAGTGCCGCCTCCTGTCTTGGTGGGCACCTGGCCTTCCCGTCTTCCAGTCAACCTTCTGCACCTCCACATATTCATCCCTGCTCCATGTAGCTGATTACCCACCCCCGTATGTGCCTATCTATCCTTAAATCCATTAATTTATCCATCTGTCCCTCTCTCTCTTGGACTTGTCAAGCCAGATTTAAGACCTAGGACAACCCCTACACACACCCCTCTCTAGGGAGCCATTGCCCCACCGTCCTTTGATATCTCTGTGAACAAGTCAGGAATGTCACCCTGGGAGCAGGGTGGCTGGCCAGTTTTTATCCTTAGGCTCAGGGGATCAGGAATTGAGACTGAGGAGGGACACAAAGTTTGGCAGAAGGGAAAGAGCAAAGAGAATCCTAGGAAAGAGAGTTCTGCTTCTTGCTTATTCAGTTCAAAAGCATTATGACAAAATTCACCAAGAGAGTTAGAGATGTTCAGATATTTGATATCTATAACAGTCTCAAAAATTTACCTTATGGGCTGGGGTAGCTCAGTGGTAGAGTGCTTGCCTAGCACATGTGTGGCACTGGGTTTGATCCTCAGCACCACATAAAAGAAAAATAAATAAAGTAAAGGTGTTGTGTCCATCTACAACTAAAAATATATTTTTTTAAAAAAAATTAATCTTATGAAGTTGGTGTTGTGGCTCAGTGGTAGAGTGCTCACCTAGCACATGCAAGGCCCTGGGTTCAGTCCTCAGCACCACATTAAAAAAAAAATAATAATAAAGGTATTTTTTTTAAGTAATCTTGTGGAAATAATTAAACAGACACAAAATTTATAAACATAAAGCTATTGGTTGTAGAAGTATTTAAAATAGCCAACAGTAGGAAATCATATGTCCAGCCATACACAAGTGTTCTCCATTCTCTCTCTCAACCCTGACAGCTTGATGTCACCAGTGAACCACAAGATCAACAGAATTTAAAGCCTCTTAAGTGAAAAATGTACTTTCTTACTGTTTAAACCAGTTTGGATCAGGTTTCTCTTGTCACTGAAAAACTCTTAACAGATAAAGTCATATAAATTTAAATTCTAATTACTGCTTCTCGTTATTTAGCACATTAGTAATCTCTCTGATCTTTAGTCTGTTCACTTGAAACTTTGGGATAATAATAATAATTCACACTTATACTCCCTATATGATATAAAAATAATAGTAATAATAAGCAATTTATTAGAGGAAATAGTTTAAAACAAAAGTTATGGTGAAAGAGTGAAAATAGGGAGCAAAAAGGTATAGTCATTATCAATGTGCATTGGTCTGTCCTCCCTGAGGACTAAGGGCCTTCATCAATGGTGGAAGAGGTTCATCAATGTCATGTCTTGGGAGCCAGATTCACAGATTTGGATGCCCATCTCAGTTCTAACTAGCTGATGCAAATCACCTAATTTTTCCTCAATTTTCTTCTCTTTTTAATGTGGTGTCACTCATTTTATAAAGTCTTTATGCTAATTGTTCTGGAGGCTATGACAGGAAAGGAGTCAAGACTTCTGGTTCTGTTGGGAAACAGAAAGCGACAGAGAGCTTTGCTCTCAACAAGGAAAAGCTGGGAAAGCCACAAAATCTTTTCTTGAAGTCATCAGAGAGCTGAGGACGCAAGTCAGTAACCTGAGTTCCAAAGTGGGATAAGCCCCTCCAAAGAGGGACAGGAAACAAACTGTCTGATCTGGGGCAGGCAACATGTAAGAGAAAGAGATGTACACAGCAGACATGCAGGTAAAAAGAAACCAACTAAAATTTTTTTTAAACTATAGATTAAAAAAAAGAAGAAGAAGAAGAAAAAGAAAGACCAGTGGAATGGAGGCAAAGGAACAGGGGGTAACTGATGTGATTCTGCAATCTGTATACGGGGTAAAAATGGGAGTTCATAACCCACTTGAATCAAAGTGTGAAATATGATATATCAAGAACTATGTAATGTTTTGAACAACCAACAATAAAAAAAAAGGAATAGGGGGATGGAGGAGGAAAGGAAAAGAGGAAGTACTGGGGACTGAATTAGAAGGAATTATATTCCATGCTTATATAATTATGTCCAAATGAACACCAGTATTATGTATAAATATAATGCACTAATAAAAAATTTTTAAAGAAGCCAGGCACAGGGGCAGGAGGATCACAAGTTCAAAGACAGCCTTAGCAAAAGCAAGATTCTAAGCAACTCAGTGAGACTCTGTCTCTAAAAGAAAAAATACTGTTATAGGGCTGGGAAGGTGGCTCAGTGGTCAAGTGCCTCTGAGTTCAATCCCTGGTACCCAAAAGAAAAAAAAAAAGAAGAAAGAAAGGGAGGGAGGTAGAAAGAAACAAATCAGCTAAAATTTCAATGAATTACTAAAGGCAAAATGTGGGCTCATGTCTCATCATCTTAGCAATAAAAGAATTTGAGGTCTATGGTGCACTGAAGGTGACAATAACGAATAGATTGTCTCAAATTCCCACATTAATACCCTGACCTAAAAAGAGATATGCCCAATTCCAAGAACAAGTACTGTTTACCTCAGTCTCTCTCTCCTTCTAAGTATGATATCTGGATTTCAGTCACAAATTAAAATAAAAACAGAATGAAGAGAGGGAAAAAATCACTTCTCAGAGATTAAACAAACAACAGAAACAGACATGACCCAAAAGTTAGAACTTCAAAATTACTATAATTAGTATGTTAGAGTACTCACTGTAAAAGTACACAACATGCATAAACAAATGGAGAAATTCAGCAGAGATAGAAATAATAAGGAATTTGTCAAACAGGCAAGAAGACAATAGAAAATATCAAAAAAACTAAAAGTTTGTTTTAAGAAACAAAAATGACAGACCTGTAGCTAAACTAATAAAGGAAGAAGGAAAACTCAAATACATTTAGAAATATGAGAGAAGACATTGCAACTGATACCACAATAGACTACTTTTTCTTGCCTAATTGCTCTGTCTAGGATTTATAGCACTCTGTTGAACACAAGTGCTGAGAGTGAGCATCCTTGTCTTGTTCATAATTATAGACGAAAAGCTTCCAACTTTTGATGGTTGAGTATGATGTTAGCTGTACGTTTGTTGAATATAAATTTATATGTAGAAATAAAGTCCTTCTATGCCTATTTTTCAAGAGTGTTTATAACGAAGGATATTAAATTTTGTCAAGTGCTTTTTCTGCATTTATGGATAAGATCATTGACTTTTGTCCTTCATTTTGTTATGATGTATCACACTGATTGATTTACATCTATTAAACAATCATTGCATCCCTGGGATAGATCCCACTTGGTCAAAGAGGATAACATGCTTTTTGAATTCAGTTTGGTAGTATTTTGCTGAAGATTTTTGCATCTCTCTTTAAAAAATGAAATAAAAGGCGGGGCTGGGGTTGTGGCTCAGCAGTAGAGTGCTTGCCTCTCACATGTGAGGCCCTGGGTTCGATCCTCAGCACCACATATAAATAAATAAAATAAAAGTATTGTGTCCAACTACAACTAAAAAATAAATATAAAAAAATTGTTTAAAAAAAAAGAAAGAAAGAAAGGGAACCAAATAAGAAAAAGCAGTGAGATTGTTTGCCAATGACAAACACCTACCAAAAAACTATTAGAGCTGATAAATGAATTTAGTAAAGTTGCAGAATATAAAATCAACATGTAAAATCAGTCACATTGAAAATATTAGCAACAAATCATATAGGAGAGAAATCAAAAATTAACCCATACACAAAAGCTAAAAAATAAAAATACATGGGCTGGGACTAGGGCTCAGGGGTAGAGCACTTACCTAGCATATGTCAGGTACTGGGTTCAATCCTCAGCACCACATAAAAATAAATAAAAGTATTGTGTCCATCTACAACTAAAAAAATGTTTTTAATCTAAAACAATAAAAATACAATAAAGCAGATCTTAGTGGCATATACTCATAATCCCAGTGGCTTGGGAGGCTGAGGCAGGAGGATCACAAGTTCAAAGCCAGCCTCAGCAATGGTGAGGCGCTAAGCAATTCAGTGAGACTCTGTCTCTAAATAAAACATAAAATAAGGCTAGGGATGTTGCTCAGTGGGCAAGTGCCCCTGAGTTTAATCCATGGTACCAAAAATTAAAAATTTTTTAAATAAATTTTACCAAGAAGGTGAAAAGCCTATACAGTGAAAGCTATAAAATGTTAATAAAAGGAATTGAAGAAGGCATAAAATGGAAATGTATCACATTTGTTTATAGATGGGAATAATTAATATTGTTAAAATGTCCATACTATTCAAAGTAATCTACAAATTCAATGCAATCCCTAGCAAAATTCCAATGCCATTCTTTAAATAGCAAAGGCAATCACAAAAGAAACCCAAGAAAATCTTGAGCAAAAAGAACAAAAGTAGAGAGATCAATCGATTTTCAATTAAGATACTAAGAACACACAATGAGAAAAGGATAGTCTCTGCAATAAATGGTGAGGGGAAAACCTGGATACCCACATGCAGAAGAATGAACTGGGACCCTTATTTCACACAGTGCACAAACCATGTCAAAATTGACCAAAGACTTAACCATAAGACACAAAACTATAAAACTCCTAGAAGAAACCATATAGGGAAAGTTCCATGGCATTAGTCTGTCAAGTATTTATCGGATAGGACCTCAAAAGCACAGACAACAAACAAAATAAGCAAAATCAGACAAATGGGATTATGTCAAGCTAAAAAGGAAGGGGGAAAGACGAAGACAAAGAGGAAGAGACAGAGAGGACACAAAAAGAAAAGTAAGACTCTTGTAACATAAACTTAGGTACCTCATCACTTCACAAGTTTCAACCTACATTTAAAGGAAAGGGATTACACAAATAAATATCAGAAGATGAGGGTCATTGGGAGCAACCTTGGAGACTGCCTACAAGATCAGGCTATTATTGGTAGGTTACACACTGAGCAGGGGTGTGGCCAGGTCAACCTTGGTGAAGGAAGTCCTTGTTGGTAAGCCTGTGCCTAACCTCCATTCCTTCTACTATAGACATTTGTGTTTATGATCCCTTGAATAAGCCCTGAAAAGGCTGGGGGAGAAGGCAGACTGATATCCACCAGCCAGGTCATCTTAATCCATATGTATTTGCAGCATCCTCTGCCGTGAGGGACCTTTTGTGAACATTCACATAGTCTCACAGGGTCACAAGTAGTCTTACAGCCTTGTCCCATTCTTAAAATTTCGTCCTCAACATAATAAGATGGTTAAGAGCAGGGATTCTAAAGTCAGATCAAATGCGAGTTCTCCCACTTATTAGCTGGATGATCTTGTTCAAGCATTTAACATCTGCTGGGCCTCTTTTTTCCTTGAGATTAATAGTGGAAAAACTACTCCTTAATGTTTAGGGAGGATTAAATAAGTTAATGAATGAAAAGTGCATAGAACAGTATGTGGCCCAGAGTATTACAGGAGTGTCGATAATGATGATGCCACCCCAAAATTCTTTTTTTTAATATTTATTTTTTAGTTGGACACAATACCTTTATTTCACTCATTTATATTTTTATGTGGTGCTAAGGATCGAACCCAGGGTCTCTCACATGCGAGGCGAGAGCTCTACTGCTGAGCCACATCCCCAGCCCCACCCCAAAATTCTTCATCCTCCATTCTCCTGCCTTGTTCCTTGCACCTCCTAAACCTCCTACAAAATAAACCATTAGCCATTTTTCATGGATCAATGTAGATCAATATTCACACCATTCTTCTAAGCAAAGCAAACTCTTGAGTTGTACCATCAAAGTTCTACTCAATAGGTATTTTCTCTTCTCTACTATTCCACTAAACAAGCTGAAGTATTGGCTAGTTTGAATAATTTCAGCAGGCTCTAGGGCACAGGAGCTGTCTCTAGTCTGAAACCTGACCCTGGTATGACTAAGGCGAGGGAATATTAGTCTAAAGTTTCAGAGCCTAATAGAGAAGGCAGTTGAGGCGATGGACTCCTGAGTTGTTTGGTTGTAAATAAAAGCCATCCTGGCAGGTGCTACACCTGTGAATGAGCTGACCCTGGGAGGGGCAGTCTCCCCATTGTCAATAAGGCCCCAAATGTCAAATTTAAAAATAAAAAAGACATATTTAATACACAGGGACAAAATCATTAGGATCCTTTAAATCAGTGGAAAGAGTTTGCATTGTATTCTACCTATATGAGAAGCTACTGAGATATTAGAGTAAAAAAGGAAGGGACTGATACCACCTGATTTACACATGAAGACGTATAATACAAGATTTTTTTAATAGAGAGAGAGAGAGAATTTTTTAATATTTATTTTTTACTTTTCAGCGGACACAACATCTTTGTTTGTATGTGGTGCTGAGGATCGAACCTGGGCCGCACGCATGCCAGGCGAGCGCACTACCGCTTGAGCCACATCCTCAGCCCAATACAAGATTTTAATACAAGAAGAGGACACAAGATTGGGAAAGGCCCAGATGAGAGACAAGTTGCTGGACTAGGATTTTAGCAGTCAAAGACAGCAGAATACATCAGTCACTAGAAAGGCAATTTGTAAATCAATGGAAATGTAACTGATGTGACACAGCAATCTGTATACGGGGTAAAAATGGGAGTTCATAACCCACTTGAATCAATCTGTGAAATATGGTATATTAAGAACTATGTAATGTTTTGAACAACCAACAATAAAATAAAAAATAAATAAATAAATAAATATTTTTAAAAAAAAGATGATGAGAGAGGGTTGTTGGTATTATAATTTTTTTAGGCAGAACTACTAGGACTTACTAAGAAATTGAATATCAGCCATTAAGAAAAGCAATTCATTAAATAGAAAGCTAGATTTTTTTAGTCTGTGCAAGTTGGTGGCAACTGGTCACTTACTGTACTAGGGAAGGTTGGGAAAGGAGCAAGAATTATTCAGGATATGGGAAGTTTGAGATGCCTCTAAGTCATCTAACAGGGAATCCTCAATTTTATGTACAAGGAGCAGCCAAGGCCAAAGATGTATGTTGGAGAGTCACAGAAAGCAAAGAATGTGTTTCAGGAGAGAGAAGAGATCAAATGTGTCAAATATTGCTGCAAGAATGAGTAAAATAAACACTTAAGAATCCCCAGCCCCACCTCAAAATTCTTTAGATTTAGCAACAAGGGGGTTGGTGGTGGTCTTGATAAGAGATGATTATGGAGTAGTAGGGACAAACAGGGAAAAAATGGGACATAAAAAGTGGAGACAGCAAGCATCAACTAGAGGGCAGTAGGGGTTAAGGCAAAGACTGGACTGGTTCCGGTAAAACCCCAGCTCTACCCCCTAACGTCAGCATCCTCTGTCATCCACCTCACCCTTTCCAAGATAACAGCCTTCGGAAGGCTTAACTCTGTGCCAGGACCTCAAAGATACATGTGCAGTGACAGGAGAGATGCAGAGAAAGGCAGAACCCCTAGGTAGCCAGTCAGGCAATATCCTCACTAGAACATTCTCTTTCTAAAAAGCAAACTAAGCAGGGGGAACACTGTGCCTAAATCACACTTCACTGTTAGTAACTTCCAGAACCTGCCAAAAGCATCTATACTTAACAGGAAGCTGAGATTCCATATGTGGGAATGAACTCCCTAGGGAGAGTCTACACATGAGGGAGAGAAAGCCTCGTGCTTTCTGTGACCAAGGAGGCCCTTCATGAGTGGGGAGGCAAGGGCGCTCCAGGAAAGGAAACAAGGTATGAGAAAGGGAAGAAGGACACAGGCCGGCCATGAAGAATGAGCTCAAGGAGAGAAGGAAGAACACAGCTGGCACTGAAGACCCAGAAAGAATTATCTGGCCCCTGACACTACCTCAACTCAGGGTTACCCAGGGAAACCCCAGGAGTCAGGGCCTTCCAGGTCCCCAGGGGTCAGAGGCACTACACCAGCCAGAGAATAACTGTGGGCACCACAGAGGCTGAAACTTCCAGGGAGGGGAAGAACAGAACCTTGCCTGTGCCCAGCAGCTCTTTCCCTGGCTGGGTGACCATATCCATCCCCTCACCTCCCTCCTGGTACCCGACACAGTCCCCACACAGTGCTGTGCAGCCTTGGACCTTCCCCTGACAAGGACAGATCCTGCCAGAGACAGTAAGGTAAGAGCAGTGGCTACATCAGGGCCCACTCAGCCTGAGAACCTCTCTGTAGGTAAGGAGCCAGTACCTGTCCTTGGTAACAGAAGAGTCCAGAAGATGATTCCCAAATCTCTCCTATTTCATTTACAAAGGTGTGATTCAGATGCCACCAGCCTTGCTAGACAGGGAGAAGGGCTGGAAAGGAGATAGGGAACGATGGACAATTATTCTTGCCAGGTAAAACTGAACATAAAGAGCAAGGCAAGCATGTATACAGAGACTGTGCAAGTCCTTAATGTGTGAGTGATATGCTGGGGCTGGAGGAGCGTGCTATGTGGCAAGTGTGGTGATTGTGTGATTTATGTACTAGTAGTGTGTCAAAAAGGATCAGACAGTGGCTAGTGGGGGGGACAGGGGTCTGTGGGTTTGCCTGTGTTAGGTATTCAGGTGGTCACAACAGCCTCCATACTGTCAATGGTCAGTGTCTCTCAGGTTCCTGTTAACAGTCCCAATTTCAGAGCCCACAGAGAGAGAGCTGCCTGCATCCTCCATTGCTGCCCCACACTGTTTCCAATACACACACACACAACAACAACAACAACAACAACAACAACCATGCGCAGCTCCCATTAATACTTATGCAAAAAAAAAAAATCTGAATGAACAAAGGTGAAATATCTGACCCAGACTCCATGATTCCATGAAGACTGCCTTTCCTGTTATTTCCTACTCCATGAGGCTACAGAATCCAGATTTTTTTCAAAAGAATCTCTGCTCCCTTACACCCAAAATACCAAGCCTAACCTCAAAGATCTGTTTTCTATTCCATTCGCCCTCTAAGATTCTCACCTCCTGCATTCAGGATCACAGGGCTGACCAGTCATGCAACCAGTCAGCCTGCCACACCTCTGTAATTAGCTACAGGTTATCTGTCACTGTATCCACATACCCATTAGCTGACCAGTTTATCCATCTGCCTGAGGCTTATTGGAAGCATAGGGGTTGTTTTTCTGCTTTAAAGAGAGTCACTGGGAAGTGAAAATGGGTGAAAAAGTTCTGGAGATATCTGGCATGACAAAATAAATATATTTAACACTATGGAACTCAACATTTGAAAACTGTTATGATGGTAAATTTTATGCTATGCATTTCCACCATAATTGAAAATATTTTTTTAAAAAGTTCATCCCCTGCCTGTGACCCAGTGAGCAGTTACCTTCTGTCCTCTGCTCCTCTGTGAGAGGCTATAGGAAGAATAACCATGGCTTCAAAGCCAGTATCTCTACGAAGATTATTCCAACTGTGTCAAGACATGTGGAGATTAGAGAAGTTGAAAAGGGAAATGAACCATCAGAGTGGAAAAAGGAAAGTGGGAATCTGAGGAGCGGGGAGGGAAGAACAGAGGATGCCGGAGAAACTTGCCTCTCCACACTCACCGGCGACATTGTTCAGCAAAATTTAACCAGAGCACTAAGAGTGAAGCTAAAGTGAGATGAGTGTAGAGGGAGAGGCCTTGGTGAGGGCAGGCAGGAACAAGAAGGGTCTCAGCTTTACTCAGGAAAGGAAGACAGAGATGTCACTCTGTTAGAGGAATCTAAATGCATGTGTAATATGGCAAGACCCATAAAAATGTTCATACTCTTAGCCAAGAATTCCACCCCTGGAAATTTATCCTAAGGGAATATGTTAACAGAAGCAGATGGAGGTATGCACAAAAATATTGCTTGCATCATTATGTACGATACCAGAAAAGAAAATGGAACAGCTTAACTTGCAGGAGTATAAGAAAGTGTTTATTAAATGTTAGTGGGGAAATTCAGTGGATTTTTTTCAAGAACTCTTTCTTAAAGGATCATTCAGAATACTCTGTGGTCTCATGGCAATGTTTATAGCAAACATCTTTCTGAAGACAAAATATTATCTACTACAAGCATGTAAAATGAGTTTTCAGTGGGGCAAAGACCTGAGAGCAATAAAGAAGAAAAAAAAATAATTTAACTAAGGGATAGAATCATGGATGGCTTTATTCCAAATAATTCTCAAGTACTTTTAATTGGAAAAAATGACATTTTAAAAATATGAAAACAGCAGGATCTTATCTATGTGATCTAAGTGATGTGGACATCTGGTGGATTGTTGACCATCAGATAACCCTGGCCAAACTAACTAGATGCAAGTTCATCCCTCAAAAATGTAAGGTGAGGCTAAGGTTCTCACTGGACATATAGCACGTACGGATGGTGGTTAAAATCCCTCAGAGCTGTAGTTCCTTATCTGCAATGGCAAAAAACAGTTACGACTAGTGTTTTTAGAAAAGTCTGCTGAGATTCTGCACAATTCCCAGCACCAACAATCTCTAAGTGGGAGCTAGAGTAAATGGCAATAGGTTAAAAAATATATATGATCACAGGGCAGGTGAGGGTGGGGCAAAGGTTAGGTCCATGAGCAATGGGCAGAAAGCTTGAGACCCTCTTGTCCAAATGTGAAGATGGATGAACAAACTCCGTGTATGTGGTGAATGTGGGTGATGCAAGCTCAGTAAATCTTGAGACTCAGGTCTTCTTCAGAAGTTCAGTTTCCTGTCTTAGTGTCTAACTTTAGGCAAATCATTTAATCTTTCTGTTCATCAGTTCCCCTGTCTTTATAACTGGAATCATTCATTCTCCTAATAAATGTTTAGGGAAGACTTGGCAGGTTCTAAGTACCATGGTAGTCGTTCTGGTGATTAAACTAACCTCCAAGAAAAATTTAAAAAATAAAACTAACCTCCAAGACAGTGGATGACTTAGGTAAGAGCACAGGCCCTGCTGGTGCAGTAGCCCATGCCCATAATTCTAGTCACTCAGGAGGCTAAGGCAGGAGGATCACAAGTTCAAGGCCAGCCTCAGCAATTTAGCAAAACTCTGTCTCAAAATTAAAAGGAGCTGGAGGCACAACTCAGTGGTCACACCCCAGGGTTCAACCTCCAGTATCACAAAAAAAAAAGTTCCTGAAGTTAGACAGTCCCAGATTTGAGCCCAAACTCTTTCTAAAATATTTGACCTAGAGAAAGTTACTTACACTATCTGGGCTTCCATTTCCTCATCTGCAAAATGGAGAAAATAAAAGTCTCTATGCCACAGTATGATTGTAAAGATCCAATGATATAATGAATGTTCAGCTCTTAGCATAGTATAAACATTAGCAACTGCTAAAACAGACAAACCCCCTCCCCACATCCCCATCTTGTCCTGCAGGATCTTATAGTAGAAACTTTACATGAGGAAGTGCTGGGATCAAGGCACAAGCAATGACTCAAGAGAGTATGGATAAAGACACCTTCTTCAAATACTTTAAGGACTGGCTGGTACAAGAGGGGTTAGAAATTCTGTGAACTACTAAACATTTAGCCAAGACCAGTATAATAAATACTTTCCCAACAAACAGAAGAGGCCAAAGCTAGAAGAGGCCACTTCGGTAGGTAGTGAATTCCCCCATTACTGAGCTGTTCACACAGACACCGCACAGCACCTTTCTCAATACTGGAGATAAGATCAAAGCATTGTCACGTAGACATAAATGACCCTAGAGGTCAACCCTGAAATGCCATAGACAATTATTTCTGAGCATGAAGATGACTGAAAGCTGCCTTGGAAGGTGGAACTTGAGCTTCAGCCTGAAGAATGAGTGAGATTTAAATAGAATGAGTAGAAACTCTGCAGGGAACACTGGTAATGAAGGAACTCTAAAAGCACAGAATGTGCTGGGACAGCTGGGACAGCTGATCACAGGGGCCTAGACAAGAGGAGAGCCAAGGTATCAGGGTAAGTGCCAAAATCCCAAAGCTTGACGCCACTGGGCAGTGTGATCACAAATAGTCATATCACCACACACCATTCTAAAGCCTCAGGTCTCAGGTGACTGCCCACTAGACACCAGCTTAGGATAGCCCCTGGTGTGACCTGCTTTGCTTTGGGCTGTAGTTTCAGTCTGGAGGGTATAAAGTGCTGAGAGCACAGCATCTACTTCATCCCTCGTTATGGAAAAAGATCCAAAATACAGACAGATACGGGGTCTCTCCAAATGGGAGTGAGTCTTCAAAGGAAAAAAAAAAACAGAGCATGCAAAATTGTGGGAAGTGCATAGAATTTGTAATCAAGAGGCCTGGATTCAAGTCCTAGTCCCATCACTCTCTCAATGTTTCTCTGAGATCCATGGTTCATCCAAAAAGGGAACACACTGTCACTTGATTTTGAGAGCAAATGTATGAAAAGTGCTTTACTGAATGTCAGAAATGTTGTTGTTTCTAAATAACTTCTCTTTTCTGGCTGGACCATAGCTTCTGGCCTGGAGCGATGACCAAGGAAAACTATACTGCACTGCCTGAATTCCTTCTTCTGGGGTTCTCCGACCTCAGGGCCCTGCAGGGCCCCCTGTTCTGTGTGGTGCTTCTGGTCTACCTGGTCACCTTGCTGGGTAACTCCCTGATCATCCTGCTCACACAGGCGAGCCCTGCGCTGCACTCCCCCATGTACTTCTTCCTCCGCCACCTCTCCATGGTGGAGGTCCTCTACACCACCAACATCGTTCCCAGGACCTTGGCTGATCTGGCCTCCCCAGAGCCTCGGGCCATTTCCTTCCAAGCTTGCGCAGCCCAGATGTATGTCTTCATTGTCCTGGGCATCTCAGAGTGCTGCCTGCTCACGGCAATGGCCTATGACCGATATGCAGCCATCTGCAGACCCCTGCACTACTCCACCCTCATGAGCCCGCAGGCCTGCAGGGCCATGGTGGGCACCTCCTGGGTCATGGGTATCATCACAGCCACCACTCATTCCTCCCTCATCTTCACTCTGCCTTTCCCCAGCCACCCAACTGTCCCGCACTTCCTCTGTGACATCCTGCCGGTACTGAGGCTGGCAAGTGCTGGGAAGCACAAGAGCGAAATCTCTGTGATGACCGCCACTGTGGTCTTCATCATGGTCCCCTTTTCTCTGATTGTCACCTCTTATGTCCGCATCCTGAGTGCCATCCTGGCAATGACTTCTCCCCAGAGTCGTCGCAAGGTCTTCTCTACCTGCTCCTCCCACCTGCTCGTGGTCTCACTCTTCTTTGGAACAGCCAGCATCACCTACATCCGGCCCCAGGCAGGCTCCTCTGTCACCACAGACCGTGTCCTCAGCCTCTTCTACACAGTCATCACACCCATGCTCAACCCCATCATCTACACCCTTCGGAACAAGGAGGTGACAGGGGCTCTACGACACATGGTGAAGAGGCAGGCCACCTAAACCTGAAGGGATTAGGGAACTTCTACTCATTCACTGTCTGCTCCTGCCCCCAGCTTTCAAGTGCTGGACTAAACCCCAGCCTAACAGAAACCATGCAGCACCTCAAAGAAATAAGGCCTCCTGGCAGGAAATGCTGGAATTAAAACAGATAAATCTATGTCTTACCTACTGTTCTATACCCCAGATTCACAGTCAGAACATGGGTTATTAGGACAAAGGAGAGTGGAAAAGATTGTCAACTTTGAGAAAGAACACTTAGCATCCTCTAGGTTGCTCAGGTGATTGCCATGGCTATAGAAGTAGCGAGAGGTCTGCATCAGTCATGGAGGCAGATGTCTATGAACCTGACACCCAATTAAGTGGCCCACCCGAGCCTGTGGAATCTTCCTGGCCTTCCGTTGCATTTTCTTCCATGTGTGTCTGAGTCTACTCACAGTACGTTTGCTCTACTCTCAGCTTTTAGGAGTAATAGCTGAGAGTTCTGGTCATAAGACTCACTCATTCCCAAGATACCAGGGAAGGTGGTAGAGTTCATCAAGGACTGGGGTTAGGCCTCAGGAAAAACTTTTTGCCAGAAGATCCTCTGCCCCATCTCCAAGAAACACACTGGAATCTCAGGCTCTGGGTACTTTTTTTTTTTTTTTTTTTTTTTTTTTTTGAGAGAGAGAGAGAGAGAGTTTTAATATTTATTTTTTAGTTTTCGGCAGATACAGCATCTTTATTTGTATGTGGTGCTGAGGATCGAACCCGGGCCGCACGCATGCCAGGCGAGCGCGCTACCACTTGAGCCACATCTCCAGCCCTCTGGGTACTTTTTAGGAGACAGCTGGTCAAGGATTCCAGAAGATCCACTGGCCTGGGAGGCAAGATACAAAACCAAAGCCAACCAGGGATCCAGAAACAGGACTTGTGAAAGTGAAGCACTCTTCAGCCTTCAAGGTGGCTGATGCCACCTCCTCCATATCTTCCCCAGGGCCATGGCAGAGGTTTCCACCACTCCACTTCTCTGGGTATCCTCCCTGATGAAAAAGCAGCTTAAGACTAACGTGACAGGACAGACTATTCCAGATAATGCCTTCCTGGCCCATCAGCCTCTTACACACCATTACCTGTTGGAATAGCCTTCAGTTGCAACTGAAATTTGCTACTTCATAATTATAAGAGAAACATCATATGCCATCATATAAATGCTACAAGCATTTATAGTTTCCTCACAGTGTGGTTACATTAGGCAAAAGATAATTGGCTTATAGATATTATCTTGTTTATGTATGATTGACAGGCACCCCCCACTCGTCCCTATAAGAGTTGTTTGTGTCCCCTTCTCTTACTGTGCCCTTGGGTGTGGCCTACCCAGGTGTCAGTCAACCTGCTGAAAGTGGACATCGTTAAGATAGACTCAGCCCCCTGAAACCTGACCCCTTCCCTCATTTGAATAGCTTCTCCTCAATAAAAGGGGTCAGCGCGCGCGCGTGTGTGTGTGTGTGTGTGTGTGTGTGTGTGTGTGCTCTCTCTCTCTCTTCCTGCGGATCCTTAAGGTCAGAGGAGCCATCACAACGACCCCAAAGAAAAAGGTATTTGTGTCTCTTGTGTGGTTATTTTGCACAGCCCAGTTAACCCAGTTCAACTGGAGTAACCCCTGAGCCTTTTAGTCTCGAGAACAGAAACCTGGCAATTACCATCTCCACGTCCTCCACACAAGAACCTTCAGAAGCTTCAGCTCTCTGTGAGGAGCCACAACCCTCCAACATTTCATCAGCAACAGGAGCTACAGAGGAAGTGTAGGAACCCCGTCTTCCCTCCCACCAACCCTCTCATCTTTAAGCCCTCAAGCCCTCAAGACTTGCTCTTGTGCTGAGTGATTCAACTGTGGAAAACAGTGCATCCCGCTGTAGCCCACTTCTGCCTCCTCTTCTAAGTTCATTTCCAATAAAACTCCCCACTTAGGCAGACTTCTTGTCTCTCCATGCCTTTTCTGTTCTGCCAGAAATTCCCCACACACATCTTACTCAACGTGTCCTGGCAAACGGCTATTCACCCTTCAAGATGAAACGCAAGGAATTCCTTCTTGAAATTTGATATCCAAAACACATTTCTCCCTCCTTGATGCCACTACCAATCCATTTTTGCAATGAATTTTAACATTTCTCCAACTGCTTCTTTGGTTTTGTTTTAACCATGTAGCAAAATGCAGACTTTTTTACTTACGTAATTTTTTAAATACTGCATTATCATGGAAGGATACTAACATTTACCCTCCCAAAAAAAATCTTCAGTAAAACTTGTACTATCCTTGTGGATTTTGTTAAAATAATATCAAGTTAACAGACCTGTAAAAGAAACTGACTTGTCTTCTTGAAAAATACTTATTTACCAACTATTATTTTGAGGGAAATTTGAAGATGGTGGTCTAGAAACCACCAGTATTTCTGGGTAAGGTTGAAGACCCATTTGTTTATTATCATTCAAATTTTGCACTATTACTTTGGCAAATTGTCCTTGGATGGCAGTAGTGTCCAGTAATTACTGATTTCTGAGGTCCTTGTAAGGTTGATACTTATAAGCACACAGTCCTCTTTTGTGATCAAGTCCTCAGACAGGAGGGCATCTAGTGACTGATTAAGGCAGACTTCAGTAATTTGGTTCACAATGCCTTCCCTTTTGCTCTGGATCCATTGTTGGGCTACACCAGGCTGTAGACACTCTGAATATCCCTCAACTAAGAATGGATTTATTATCTGTTGAAGAGCAGGGGCTGGTCTTGTGATCATTTTATAACCCTTTGAGATGCAAAAACAGTACTACCCCAACTGTGATTTATAGGACAGTGATGCAGCTTTATAGAAGAATAGTCAGGAGTTTTTCCAGATTTAAAAAAAAAAAAATCTTTTTTCTTGAGAAATTGACAGGGACCTTGGAGTTCCAGGAGAACCACTGCTTTGCTGGGGCTGAGAGGATCCACATGATTCCCCCTGTGGACCATGATTTACAGATACATTCAGAGATAACTCCATCTCCTTGTCATGTAAGTGAATAGCACTCAAAGCACTCTGTAACTTTGTTAATTTGTTAGAAAAGTTATCTCCATAATGTTTTCCATGAATGAACTGGCCTAAATTCTATTAACATTTTAGGAAAGAAGGTATTTCTTCTGGATTTTGTGCCCATTCCCTTTCTATTAGAGAGATCATGATAACTGTCAAATGCAAACTTTCTTCATCAGCATCAGGTGGATGTCCCTGAGACTCACTACATAATCTGCAAAGGAGTGGTGACTTCTTCAAAAGGCTGATTTCTGGCTAACACTTCTCAGAGGATAACTGCAGAATCATATGTATCATGCTTGACACTGGACCTTGATTTTTTTGTTCAGGTTTGTGCTTTTCAGGTGGCATAATTGTTTCTCCAAATTTTCCTCTGGGGAAATTTGCTACTTCATAATTGTGAGAGAAACATCATATGCCATTTTGACAAAACTGCAATCTTAATATGAAATTCATTATCCAACAAGATATATTGAGTCTTCAAGTCATGATAAAGTGGAGAATTCATATTGCTCTAACTTACAGTAAGTGCAACTTCATGTAGGATATGACATCTTAACAGCCTCACAACATCAGGATGTTCAGTTTTCCTATGTAGGAGTTCATTTAATGATCTATTTGGCATGTAACTATTTCCCAAAATTCTGACTTATTGGAAATTCCCCTAATTGGAAGAACATAACTAAATCTAGATTTATGCAAAATACCAGCTTCTCTTAAGACTTTTCTTTCATTGTGGAGCAGCAAGGTGTGGCTGAGCGGGAGCTTCACAGCCATGTGGATGTGCCAGTCTGCACAGTTGACCAAGGACACCCTGCTGGAGGTGCAGACACTTTTAAGGTTGCACAGGTTGCAGAGCTTAGGGTAGGGAATGGTGTGCAGGGTGCTATAGATGACCCCTTTGTTTGTGGTGGCAGGCAGCCCTGGAGCTCAGGTGGCCCACCCATCCTGGGTGTGCACACCACTCCCATCGCTAGTAACGCCCAGATCCCTCTCTGCCCAAGTGGGCCAAGAGGCCTTTCCTGTGGAACACTAGGTCAAAAGGCCACCCATTTCCTGCTGCTTTCCCAGGCAAATGGACTCTTCTTTTCACCTCGATCTACTTGTAAACTGTTAGCAACCTGAACACAGGAAAAGACTCAGTCCCCATCACTCCCTATAACACTCAATGGATGCTGATTTATTTAATGAATCATTGAAGTATGATAATAGAATCATTTCATAAACTCTGAAGTACCGTGCAAAACTCAAACTATTAAACCCCATGCTCTAACTGATTCCTGGTGAGGCTCAAAACTGCCAGCCCAACCTGAGGCCTCCTAAATTATTGATCCTACTATTATGAGATGTCTGGGAAACTGAGGCAGCCTGAAGACACTCTTTCAAAAACCAATTCTTTTTTTTTTTTTTCTGTACCGGGGATTGGACTCAGGGGCACTCGACCACCAAGCCACATCCCCAGCCCTATATTGTATTTTATTTAGAGACAGGGTCTCACTGAGTTGCTTAGTGCCTCACAATTGCTGAAGCTAGCTTTGAACTCGCAATTCTCCTGTCTCAGCCTCCCAAACTGTTAGGATTATAGGCATGCACCAACGCACCTGGAAAAACCCAATTCTTGTGGTCAATTCAGAAAGATTTCAGACACATCACTTAAAGTAACAGATGATGAGTTTATTAGAAGAGATGGGAAAGGGGAAAGAGAGACACTTTCAAGGGAGAGAGTGGATTCTCTCAGAGAGGAGAGGGACAGTGTGCCTCTCTTGCACTCCAGCTTTATTGGGGGTTCCTGAGAAGTTTCCAGAGAGTTCTACCCAGGTCCAACTCGACTTTTGACTGACAGCATTATGATATCAGATTTTAAGTCCCCACTGCCATGATAACTCTAGGTCACTTTGGTCCATGTTGACTGATTCTAATTTGAATTCTTAACTATAAATTCCTATAGCTTTTATGGTTAGGGGTAATTATCCTTATCTCCCTGAATTCCAGAATCTCATCTGTGAAAAAGGTCACAAAAGTCTCCTCCTTTAGAGAAATTTGGATTCCTGCTATTGACATTATTTCAGGCCTGCATTTCTCCTACAGATAACAGATAGTTTGCTGAGGAATGTGATATATCCTGTCCACTTAACCCAGGCAGGGCTGCAGGTAAATTGCTTCTTGGAAAAAAAAAAAAAGAGCATGTAGGGGTGAGCACAGTGGGCCCATGGTCTAGAATTTTTTCCTTAACCTCATGTTGCCATCACTCGCATCTGTCTGTTCCCTATCACTACTCCCTCTTGAAATATTCTACATGGATCCTTGTCCCTGCCCTCCCCACCCTTGATTTTTGAAATCATTCATAACTGGTGACAGCATGTCTGACATAGCAAGAGGATCTCCCTGGCTTCTCTGGGCCATCAGCTTGCTCCCATATACCTTCCTCACCAACACTCCAGACTGGATTAGACCCTGAGGAGCAGCATGCAGTCTCTCTTAGACAGCAGCAAAGAAGGCTGCAATGGCAAATCCTGACCTGGAAATATCATCTGAGTCCTGGAAGCAGCACCAACAGTTTCCTCAACTGACCAGCTGCATTCGTCTTGGAAGCTTAGCCTCTGGCATGGCCTCCAGCTCTCCCTACAGCTCTTTGAACTACTCTATATTTTGTTAATAAGTAATTTTTCTGCTTCATTATGCAGCCAGTCAAGGAGATTGACTGATACAACAAGTTTGGAGGCTGGAAGCATTAGAAGAAACTTTGGTGTCCTAGGATGGCTTGGGCCCTGTTCAGAGAGACCAGCTAAAGGGAACTGGGGGGGGGGGGGGGGGTCAGAGAACATCCTCAGACAAACAGCCACAGGTTCAAGGAACCTGATCTGGAACTGATCTGGAGTATCAGTAAGACACCCCTGATATTCAGAGAATAACTGATAAAGTCCCTGTGCTCATAGGACTCATAATCTAATGCAGGTTGGGATGAAAGAGTGGAGTGGAGAGAAAACAAACAGAAATATGATGAGACCAAAGATGTGTAAGTGTATATTGGAAGTTTAATGATTAATAACCGTGTGGGGTGTTCCTGGAAGACTTTCTAGATGAAGTAGTTCAATTCAGTACTTACACCACATCAAGGCATATATAAAAAGTGCTCGGGGGCTGGGGATGTGGCTCAAGCGGTACCGCGCTCGCCTGGCGTGCGTGCGGCCCGGGTTCGATCCTCAGCACCACATACAAAAACAAAGATGTTGTGTCCGCCAAGAACTAAGGAAAAATAAATAAATATTAAAATTCTCTCTCTCTCTCTCTCTCTCTCTCTCTCCCCCCCTCTCTCTAAAAAAAAAAAGTGCTCGTATTTGAATGGTGCACAGGGTAAACTAAAGGGGATTTGGAAGTATCTTGATAGGGCTTGCTGCAAAAAATAAATTTATCATACTCTTACTAATAATTATAAGGAAATAAAATGTACAATAACAGAAAAATCTTTTAATACTGGTTCTATATAAAACTTCTTAAACACTGCTTTCTTCTGTGCGTATAATTTTACATTAGATTTTGCGTTTTAAAAATGGCTGAACATTTTCTGATCCAGATCCTTAGCACTGGGCCAGGATTGGGGCTCAGTGGTAGAGCACTTGCCTAGCATGTGTGAAGCACTGGGTTTGATACTTAACACCACATATAAATAAGTAAATAAATATTCACAAAAAAAAATCCTTAGCACTGATTTTGTGTGTGTGTGTGTGTGTGTGTGTGTGTGTGTGTGTGTGTGCTGGAGATTGAACCCAGGAGAACTTTACCACTGAGTCATATCCCCAGCTCTTTTTATTTTTTGTAGTGAGACAGAGTGTTGCTAAGTGGCTTAGGGTCTTGCTAAGTTGCTGAGCCTAGCTTTGAACTCGAAATCCTCCTGCCTCAGTCTCCCTCATTGTTGCTAGGATAACAGGCATATACCACCAAGCCCAGAAGTACCGATTTTTTAAATGAATAATGGTCACCATCAAAGAAAACTGCTCACAGAATGGGCAATAAAAAATATAAAACCTTTTCAAGCTCATTTTAGAATTTTTCAATAGTAAAAATATGTGTAAATGGTCCACTAACTTTTCTTTTTCTTTCATCAAAAAAAGAACAAATTTAAAATTCTTGTATTAACAAAAAGGATTTTACATACAATAACACTTTTCCAAAGTCAAGTATTTCAAAATATAGTACTTCAGAGCTGTAAATATGCAGAATGTACATGCATTCAAAGTAGTCACCATGTGGCTAGTTTAGATATTCTGATATGACACATCAGCAGACACCAGAAAGAAGTCTCCTATGTACATGGGATCAGAAGTTCCGGATTACT
Organism: Spermophilus citellus; assembly: GCF_964194105.1. Lineage (NCBI taxonomy): Eukaryota > Metazoa > Chordata > Mammalia > Rodentia > Sciuridae > Spermophilus > Spermophilus citellus. The sequence goes on from NC_138197.1 coordinate 76,625,761, forward strand.
ATGGAGAGGTGAGCCCTCAGGAGATCTTAGCAGCTCCCCACCCTCCAACCCCTGAGGGCCACACCTTTACCTTGCTCTGTGTTCCTTGGAAACATGAAATAGCTCCATGGGCCTGTCCACTATGGAGTGGACAGCAGAGGGCACTGAGGAGCTGGCTGCTGGAGTGGATAGGGACATGATAGAGCACCCAGGCTGCAGCTGCCCTCAACCCACTGAGGCGAAGCAGTAGGCATTGCCCCTGGACTCAGTGTGCATCACCAAACTTCATTCCTTGGGAGTTTCCTCCTGAGGAGCTCCAAGAAAGGCCATTTATGGCCTTGGGACTCTGTTCATTCTAAGACTCCACACATGTAGAAACTAGATTGAAGATCACTGTCTTACAGAGCACGTCCAATCCATGTGGCCCACCTGCATGCCATTCTACACTCTTCAGGGGGCTCAAGTTAAATATATTCATTCAGAAAATGTCATGCCAATCTAGGTGCCAAGAATTTGATTGCAAAGAAAAATAAACAAGTGGGGAAGAAAGGCCAATTAACAAGTGACTCCAATTTTACATTTTTTTATGAAGTTTGTTCAAAAGATAGCAGCAAGACAGGGTATCAAGGACCACAAAGGAGAGACCCCTAAAGCCAGGCCAAAGGGACAGAGGAGGCTTCAAGAAGGAGAAAATCTTAACTGAAGCCAAATAATGAAAAGTTTTCCAGAAGAAGAAGCAGGTGTTAAAAGGTAAACCTAGCACATTAAAACTTTCAAGCGTTTATCATCAATTCGTGAATCAGGAAGCCTCAGGCTGCAAGCAGCATAGCCCTTCTCTGGAGGGGGTGAGAGAAAACTTACAAAGTGTTCATGGAATCAAGACAAAAGAAAAAACATCTACTAAGACAGTTTCTGATGATAAAGTCTCTAGTTTTGTTTGACTATTTTCATTAGGCTTTGGTTTACTTACATAGGAACTTAAAGTGCTAGAGACACCTCAGTCTAACGGCCTCCGAATTTTTTTTTTCTTTTTTGGTGGTCCTGGGAATAAAACCCAGGGGTGCTTTAGTTATTGAGCAACATCTCCAGCCCTTTTTATTTTTGTTTTTGAGACAAGGTCTTGCTCATTTGTGAAAGTTGGACTCAAACTTGCAATCTTCCTTCCTCTTCCTTCCAAGTTTCTAAGACTACAAGCATGTACCACTGTGCATTCATTACAACAAAGTACAGTAAGCAAGGGGAAAATGGCAAGAGAGGAGGAAGGAATAAGTAGCAACCCAAACTGTTGGACTTTGAAAGCATCCGTTAACCATGTGTATTATTTCCATCACAAAACCATGTATGTTTGTCATTTCCCATGACAAGATATTTGAGGCTGGAAAGCTTAGGAATACAAAATGTTTTGGAGGCTGAAAGTCCAAGATCACGTGGCCCCACCAATTTGGCCTCTGGCAAGGGTCCCCTTAGCGATATACATCACGGCAGAGGGCATGGCAGGAGCACATGTGAGAGAAATCATATGGTGAGATATGAAGCCAGAGAGCAGGGCGGGGCCAGTCTTGCTCTTTATGGTGACTCTTTCAGAACTAACTCAAGTTCCCATGAGTTAGTCCTTTCAAGAATAGCACTCCCAGTGACCTAACAACTTTACACTGGGCCCCATCTCCCAACATCACCAAACTGAGGACCATGCTCCCAACACGTGAGTCTTTGGTAGAACACTCAAACCATATCACCTCTCATGTCTTCCTTTTGGGTTCTCGACCAATAAGTGGAATTAAGTGGGGAGCAAAATATCAATCAGCTTTGTTACTAGTAAAACTGAACTGGAGCTTGGAGCTTGGAGCTTGGAGCTTGGACCTAAAGTCAAAATGAGCTTCGATTATTGTTTAGATATGAGGTATCCTCCCAAAAGCCCATATGTGAGATAATGCAAGAAGGTTTAGAGGTGAAATGGTTTATCAGAGCCTTAAGTCAATCCCTGAAAGAGATTAACAGAGTGGTAACTGAAAGCAGGTAGGGTGTGGCTGGAAGGGGTGGGTCTTGGAGGTGTGCCTTTGGGGTTTATATTTTGTGTAGTGACAGAGTCTCTCTCTCTGCTTCCTGCTGTCATGTCCAGCCACTTTCCTCCACCATACCCTTCCGCCGTGATGTCCTACCTTATCTCCGACCCTGAGTAATGGAGTCAGCCATCTATGGACTCGGACCTCTGAAACCATGAGCATCCAAATAAACTTTTCTTCCTCTAATTGTTCTTGTCAGGTCTTTCGGTCCCAGCAGTGAAAAACCTGCCTAAAACAGCTTTCTATTCCCTACATTTACCATCACCCCCTAATTTCAGGAAGAGGATCTGTACAAATTACAGGTCACTGCAGTAGAGGTGCAACATTTGAAGGAGAAAAAAATATGTGCATCCAAAAGCCAGCCAGCCTTAGTGGGGAAAGCCAAAGAGGAAAAAATGCTCTGGATAGTATCATCAATCGGTAAAGTCACGCCCCTATCCATGAAGAAGCAATGAGGGGACAGAGACAAAGGCCAGAGCATTTTTATCCTCACTTCCCTTTGGGGGTGGAATAAAACAACCCTCACCTTGTACAAAACATGAGGATCAGGTTAATTAGGTGTGTCCCACCTACTGCACCCATACAGATCACGAAGGATGCTGTGGTTCACTTGGAAACCTGGGGGCTCATCCTGAGTGACAAGATCAGATCTGAGTTTCTAAAAGATCATTCTAGCTGTGGAATGGAGAATAGATAACAGAGGCTGGAAACGAAGCACAGAGGCCTTGACAACTTTCCTAGGCCAACACAGCAGGGAAGTAACAGGTTTGTTTCCAACTCTAGAACTCACTTGAACCCTCTACTGTATGAATTCTCCTTCTGATAATGTGAGTTAGACAAATTAGAAAGTTGAGGGTAGAAAGGAGCAAAGGAGAATGAACAGAAAGACAGGAGGAAGAAAAGGAGACTAGTAACAGAGAGAAAGGAGGAGGATGGCCTCACCTGCCAGGGAGCCACTTGCCCTCACCTCGACTGGGTATGCAAATATTTCGCATGCCGGGAGGCTTCCAGCAGGACTGGTCTCTCTCCTAGCAGGACACAAGTGCGCCTTTTCTTGTCCTGCCACACGGTTGCAGCCACTTAGTTAGCAAGTTTATTGATCATCTCTCCATCCCATAGGACAGCACCCTGGTCCATTGTATGGATGAGACTACACTGATAACATCTGGAAAGAAGAAAATGGCAGGCACTCTGGAAATACATTCATACCAGAGGAGATAAATCCCATAAAATTAAAAGGCCTGCAGCCTCACTCCTTTTCCAGGGATGTCTAGATGAATCTAGATATCTCCTCAAATGTTAAGTGCTGTTGCCTTACCTTTTTCTCCTTACAGTAAGAAAAGGATCACCTGTGATTCTCTGAATTTTGGGAGTGACATATTGCCCATTTGGACCTGCTATTTCAACCTACTTATCAGATGTCTTTTTTTTTTTTTTTAGTACCAGGGGTTGAATCCAAGAGTACTCTACCAACTGAGTAACATCATTAGCCCTTTTTATTTTTTACTTAAAGACAGGGGTCTCATTAAGTTGCCCAGGCAGGCCTCAAACTTACAATACTCCTGCCTCAGCTTCCTGAGTCACTGGAATTACAGGTGTGTGCCACTGGGCTGAGCTCACTTATATCTTAAAAGACAGAGCAATAAAAGGTTCTATAACTGGTCCAGTTCTGCCACTGGGGCTTCTCAACTACCCAGAAGACTGTGAGAGATTGTTATAGTTTAGATAAATGTTCCCCAAAAGCCCACATGTTGAAGCCTTGGTCCCCAGTGTACCATTTTAGGAGGTCCAGCCTCTGGGCAGTAATTGAATCATGAGGACTTTTACCTCATCAATGAATTAATCTATTGATGTATTTATTGCTTAAATGGCTATTGGAAGGTGATAAGAACTTTAGAAGATGAGGCCTAGTTGCAGGAAGTTGGTCACTGGAAGCATGATCCTTGAAGGATATATCTTGTCCGCTGACCTTTCCTTCCTCCTCCCACTCCTGTCCTCCACCCCAAACTCCTGTCTCCTTCCTAGCCACCACAAGTTGAGTAGCTTTGCTCTACCACCTGCTCTCTGCCTGGATCTTCTGCCTTACTACAATGATCATAGACTGAAACCTCTGAAACTGAGCCAAATAAATCTTTTCTTCCTTGAGTTGATTTTCTCAGGTATTTTGTCACAACAATGGAAAACTGACTAACACGGTGTCAGTGGTACTGGAGGCTGTGGTAAATCTAAAAAGTCAATCAAGGGCTTGGGATCCAAACTTAAGCCTGTAAGGCAAAGAATTAGCCATCTTTTTGTGAAACTGCTCTTGAGCTATATAACAGTCAGCTCTTGTGTTACTACAGTGAAATTTTTAAGACAATGAACCTAGTGAAGAGAAATGGTTTATTTAGCTCACAGTTTGGGAGTTTTGAGTCTAATATCAGAATGCCCTTATGGGTTTGAGCCTCTGGTGAGGGCACTAGATGGCAAAACAGACACTTCTGTTGAAACAAGAAGTCACATCTCCAGCCAGGAAGTCAAGAGAGACTGAGACTGGAGTCCCACAGGCCCTTCAAGACCATGCCTCAAATGACACAGGGACCGCACACCAGGTCCCTCTTCTTTAAAGATCCACAGCACCTCCCAATACCATAAAGCTAGAATGAAGCCTTTACATAGGGACCTTTGGAGGATGCTCATTGAAATCACAGAAGGCCTAATGTGGGCAACCGTATATTCTGAACACTTGACCACCAGATAACAGATGATCATGCACAATTGCACCAGCCTAAAATTATTTCTATTATGTATCAGTAATAGAAAGTGGCAAATTTATGGGGACCTAAGCTTGTAAAGAAGACAAAAGAAAATTGCATCTACTGCATTCCCCAGCAACCAGTCGTTCTTAATGGGTCTATAAATAAAATGGTCATAACAGCAAGAAAGGAGGTCATGCAGCTGGGATTAGTGGCATCTGCCAGTAATCCCAGCAACTTGGGAGGCTGAGGCAGGAGAATCACAAATTCGAGGCCAGCATGGGCAACATAGTGAGTCCCTATCTCAAAATAAAATTTTAAAAGAGGATAGGAATGTAGCTCAGTGCTAGAGTATTGCCTAGAATGTGTGAGGTCCTGGATTCAATCACCAGCTTGACCAAAAACAAAAAAAAAGGAAGCCATGCATGAACTCAACAACAAGGGCTTTCTCCACCAAGCTAAAAATCCACCTTGGAATTCTCCTTGGTTTGGAGGTTAAGAGCTTTGTGGGAGGCAAAGCTCCACCCACTTCTATAAAAGCAGATAGGGCAAAATTACTGTCTTCCCTAAACCATGACAGCCAGGGCAGGCCTGTGACCCTAGCCAGTCCTAGTGGATGCTTCTACCTCAGACTTTGAATCAGGTGCAAGTGATGCAAAGAAGTATAGGAAAGTTTACAACTCATGATGATGGTGACAGTGGTGGGTTCCAGGACCCCGAAACACTAGCACCACAACGGTGCCAGGGAAATTTCCATTATCCAGAGTGGGCAGTGCCAGCAGCATCCTATCTAGACCATTCCTATGGTATAACCTTAGCTGGCCTCTCAGCTTCTCTAGGTTCCCAACCATTTTCTAAGCCTGGTTCTCCAGAATCTCTTTCAATGCCATAAGCTACCAGAGTCCATTTTTCTCCAGAATTGCTTATTTTCTCCTTGCTTCTCTCTAATGGCCCCTAGGAAATGGCCCACCTGATCCCTTCTCAATTTTCCCCCTCATAACTTGCACTAGGATTTTCTCTTTTCCAAATCCCTTCTCCTCTAAATGTCATACACAGCTCTTCCTTTCCTCTCTTCAACATGACACATGTTAGACTTTCCAGCAATGTTAGGGAGATTTTTTAATAGGGAAAATCCAGAATTGTTATGACATCTAAAAACTTTGATGAAGTTCATGTGAATAGAAATGATATTGTAGAAAAGCCATAGAAAAGCCATCATAGCAAAAACTGAAACAGATTAGTTCACTCTGATATTTCACTTTGCTAAGCAGTTTTATTAAAGCTATTTGTTTACCTTTTTTTACAAATATCTATCGATCATCTGCTATGTTCTAGACACTAATTCTAAGTACCAGGAATATACAAGGTGAACAAGATAGGCAACATCCCTACCCTTATGGGACACTGCATTTTAATGAAGGAAGTCATAAGTAAATAAAGAAGGAAATTTCGGGTAATGCAAAGAAATTATGTGGTAAAGGGGGAGAGGGGATGGCTGCATTTAATCCTCACAACAATCATGTGGAACGCAGGAACTATTATAATTCTGATTTTAGATAAGGAAGGCCACTGTTCACACAGGTACCAAGAATGGAATTCTGATCATGCACAGAACTCACATCAAAGGAAACCATTCCTTCCTCCTAAATAGAGTTCATCAGAGATTTCTACTTAGATCCTCACCTCTAACTGCATGCAGTTCCAGTCCTGCTTAAACAGAACCTGGCTATGGGGGCTCTCATGTTTGAAATTAAATATACAGGACACCTAGTTAAATTTGGATTTTGGATAAACGATTTTTTTAAGTGTAAACAATGTCCAAAATATTTTCCCCAGAAAGATAAAACAATCTGATCCTTCAAGCTAAATATTTCAAGAGACATACTAACAATTTATTTGTTGGTTACCTGAAATTTGAATTTAATCGGGTGCCCTGTGTTTTAACCGAGCACCTTAAAAATAAGGACTTGAGCCTCTCGAGCTGATGGTCACCATGCTGAGGAGAGAAGCAGGAAGATTCTCAGAGCCAAATGAGTCCAGCTCCACCATATCCTTCTTCTTCTGCCTCCACTCTCAGCTCAGAACAAAGGAGAAAAGGGCAACATCTCTCTCCTTGTTTTGTTCAGACACCAAATCTTTCATAAAGCACTCCCTTAGGCCTAATTCTGATGCCTTATGATATCATATTACCCTGTGCTCAATAAACTGAGGAAAAGCCAGTCCATAGCTTTCTCAGTGGATTCTTTCTGCCCTCTAAGAATATTAAATACCAATCTGTACCTTCACCCATCCTCCTCTTTTCTGGGCTCTCTAGTGCCAACTCATTTCTGACTCTTAGTCCATTTCCCTGCCCTGAAAATTGTGGGGAAAGCCATTTGATTGAACCATAAAACAATAAAAATTCTTGTGGAGGGTAATTTGGCAGAATGCTTCAGAAACAATTTGGTTCAGCATTTCCATTTCTAGAATTCTGTGTTAATGAAAGCATAAAATAAATATACAAAGATATAAGTATAATCATATCTATTTCAACAATATTTACAACAAAAAATCCTTTAATCCAATGATAGGAAATTACTTAAAATTATAGTACATCCATAAAAGTATTTTAGATATTAAAAGCATGTTTTAAAAGTCTCCTGATATTGTACAATGTTAAAATATAGTTTAATAAAGTAGAAAATTTATTACAAAGCAATTTAGACAATATAATCTAATTTTTAGTTTTCAGACATATGCATATATACATATACAGATTAAAACAGGCTGCAGTAATTTCCCGAGGACATTATTACCAACAAAAAATGTCAATATTTCTTTTCTTCTGAATGCAAGATTCTCTGCAATTAACAGTGCTATTTTTGTAAACTGGGAAAGGAAAAAAATCAATGCTATTTAAAGGTTCTGTGCTTTGAGTGATTTCCCCCACTGTGCGGCTCCCTTCTGTGGCTTCTAACTGAAGGAGAATTTGCAAACAAGCAAGAACTGGCTTCCCAAGAAAAAGTAAAGTGGTTGCGGATCCCTCTGGCCAGAAAAATTAAGTGGACTCCAAGTAGAAATATTGCTGGAAACGAAAGTGTCATTTTGGTAGTGTAAGGTCTAAGTCAGACCTTCTGATCAGAGCCAGGGAAAAGAGATGGATGTGCATTTCCACCGTGGGAAAAGAGGGAGAAATGAGGAGCAAGTCTGTCAAGGGGCTGGGCAAAGAGGTTCAGCAGAGAACACCAACATCCAGGAACCCCCAGAAAGAAGTCTTCAGTCAGGAGCAAACTAACTGGACTAGTACCGCCAGACCAAAGCAGCACCAAGACTTGTCTCCTGAACTTCCAAATTCAAACCAACTACTCCCTGCCCCTGTTCCTTCCCTGGCACCATAGACACCCAGGCTGGTCATCGCACTGGAGTAAAGGAGCTTTTGTTGCAGCAGAGGTGCCCGATGCCAGAGAGAAAGGCTGGCAATGAGGAGTCTCTGGGAGAAATAGGAAGAGGAACAGCTTAAGGGTGAGTTTGCCCAGCTCTGAGCCTACAGTCAAGTCAGGTCAAGGCCATAGGAACAGGCCCCAGAAGCAGAGCTTCGAGCAACACATTGGTGCCTTGGGCCCTCATGCTGAGTGGAGCAAGGAAACCCACACTCTCACACCAACACAAGGCAGGCTAGACCCTGTGCACTGCAGGTCCCTGCTTCTCCCTCCTCCTCAAAAACAGCCAGAGATCAGGTCCTTGCCTCCAGGAATTCAGGAGCCAGGAAGCAGCGTCAAGGGCTCCAAAGGTATCTCTTCATGAGTCGCCTCATGGCTCCTGTGACCTCCTTGTTCCTCAGAGTGTAGATAAAAGGGTTTAACATGGGGGTGACAACTGTGTAGAAGACAGCAAGGATCTGGTCCATGTCCCGAAAGGAGCCTGCCTGAGGCTTCATATAGGCAACAGTCCCAGTCCCAAAAAAGAGCATGACCACAAACAAGTGAGAAGAGCATGTAGAGAAGACTTTTCGACGCCCCTGGGATGTTGCAACCCCAAGGATAGTGGCAAGAATACAGGCATAGGAGATCACAATCAGTGAGAAGGGGGTCAGAATAAAGGCCACCGTGACAGCAAGGTTCCCCACTTCACCCCAGAAGGGGCTCCCACTAACCAGTCTCAGCACCGGCAGGATGTCACACAGGAAGTGATGGACGGTGTTGGCACCATGGAAGGGCAAGGTGAAGATGAAGATGGAGTGAGTGGTGCCAGTGATGACACCCATGAGGTAGGAGGCCCCCACCATGCCCACACACGCTGCCTGGTTCATCAGGGTGGGATAGTGCAGCAGTCGGCAGATGGTGGCATACCGGTCATAGGCCATGGCAGTGAGCAAGCAGCATTCCGTGATGCCAAAGAGGGCAAAGAAATACAGCTGGGTGAAGCAGCTGGCACGTGGGATGGTCGGGCAGGAGGAGAGGAGATCAGCCAGCATCCTAGGCACAATGGTGGTGGTATATAGGACCTCCACCAGGGAGAAGTGGCGAAGGAAGAAGTACATGGGGGAATGCAGAGCAGAGTCTGCCGGTGTAAGGAAGATGATCAGGGAGTTGCCCAGCAAGGTGATCAAGTAAATGCAGAGCACCCCCCAAAACAGAGGGCCCCGGAAAGAGCCAAAACCTGAGAACCCAATCAAAACAAACTCAGTTACTGCTGAGCCATTGCCACTCTCCATGTCCCCAAAGCCAGACTGGAAAAAGGAAAATAAAGAGGGCTCATGCAGCAGCAGGAGGTAGCCAGGCAAAGACAAGGGCTGCAGCAGAGAAGATGTGGGAAAGTCCCTAAGAACATCCCAGCTCTCCAGAGTAGGATGGGTGAGCCCCCGGCTGCTTTGACTCCTTCCCAGAAAAAATGCCTCAGAGCAGAAGAAAGAAAAAGAAATGACAAAATCATAGAATTTGCAGGGAAATGGATGGCATTAGAACAGATTATGCTAAGTGAAGCTAGCCAAGCCCTAAAAAACAAATGCCAAATGTCTGCTTTGATATAATGAGAACAACTAAGAACAGAACAGGAAGGAAGAGCATGAGGAAAAGACTACAGTAAACAAAGACGAATGGGGGGAGAGAAACGGGGAGAGAAGGGAAAGCACATGGAAATGCTAGGAGACCTTCAATGATACATAAAATTATAAGAGGTTATGAGGGGCAAGGGGGAAGGAAAAAGAGGGAGAGAATTGAACAACAGCAGGGGAGGTAGAGAGGGAAGATGGGAGGGGAGGGGAGGGGGGGATAGTAGGGGTTAGGAAAGGTAGCAGAATACAACAGTCACTAATATGGCATTATGTAAAAATGTGAATATGTAACAGATGTGATTCTGCAATCTGTATTTGGGGTGAAAATGGGAGTTCAAAACACAATTTGAGTCAAATGTATGAAAGATGATATATCATGAACTATGTAATGCTTTAAATAATCAATAAAAAAAAAAAAAAAAAAAAAAAAAAAAAACAACCAAGGGAGTTAAAGGGAAGATTGCAGACCGCCCTGGATGCTGGGGGTTTGACAAACACCAAGGTGGTTTATTCCACTTGTCCAGGTACTGGGTTTAGGAGCAAAGAGCTTAAGAAACTGATTGAGACTACAGGCAGAAAAGTGGGTGAGCAGACAGAATAAACAAAGCTGGCAGAAAGAGACAGAGGCAGAGAGTTAAGTGAATCCGACAACAAAGTGAAAGTGAAAGAGAGAAGACACAGGACTGAAGGCCAAAGCACAGGAGCCTGTGCAGCTTTTACCCATAGAGGGGTCCCCATGGCCCTCAGAATGTGCCTCCTGGCAGCACATCATAGCAGCTCAGTCCTCCCAAGAGCCTAGATCCCAGAGCAGAGGGTGGAAAGGAAAGTAGATGGGGGAAATAAAAAAGGAGGGAGGAAGTGGCTTCCTTCTGCCACATCACAGTGCTAAGCTGCCTGCAGTCAGGTCAGGGTGTGGAGCATCCTCCTAAGGACAACTGAGATCCATGTAGAGGGGCTGGCATGTATCCACGGTCCCTCAGCAAGGGCTGAATAAAGCTGGGCTCAGATGCCCAGTGTTCTAACTACTTGGTCAGTTTCTGTAGGCTGCCTGCTCAGTCCACTATTTCCAGAGCTGTCCTCTGCCCAGCCCATCGGAGTTAGTCCCTAGCCTCCTTTACACTGTCTGGAAAGTAATTTAAAAAAAAAAAAAAACTTTCTGGAAAATGGTGCTATTCCTCAAACAAAAGAACTGTTGAAATAGCAACTCCCAACCCATCCCAGGATTTATATCCACTCCCCAGCTCCTGAAAGAGGCTGCAGTGTTCTCTAAACTTCTAAAACAGGAAAGTCTCTCTTAGATCTTAGTGGGACAGATGGTTTCCCGTGCAGCAGGGGATCACAAAGGTGACCCAAGAGGATGCCTCAGTCACTAATAGCTCAATGAATAAATACCTTCCAAATACATGTATCAATTAAATGAAAAATAAATGTTCTTCTTTGACACATGTTCATGTCCCATTTAGTGATCTAGGGAGACCCTTTTAATTCAAAGCAGCCTGTTCTTTACTTGGGTTATTTTCTTTTTTAGGTTGTTCAAATTTAAATTTAGATAAATAAACACGTTTAAATTGCTTAAATTCCAAAGAATTTATGCAGGTAGTTTGCCCTCAAAAAGGGACGTGTAGACTGCACATTCTTTACAGAAAGAGGAGGGAGCTGTGTACCGACAGTGGAACAACTTGCCCACCACCACCTCAGCCAGGTGACCATGGTCAACATCAACCCTGATAAATCATGCTGATAGAACATGCCTTCAATATGATTTGATGAAAAGAGCACTTCACCTCTGTGGCCTTCCCCCATAACCCCAGGCTAATCATGAGAAAAACATCAAACAGATTCTAGTCGAGACTTCTCAAAACTTTCAAGTTCCCCAAAAGAAAAAAAAAAAGCCTAAGAAACTAAAGAAACATGACAACTAAAATGTGATATGGTAGTTATGGGAAAAGGACAGTAAGTAAAAACTAAGGGAATCTGAATAAAATTTGGACTTCAATTAACCATTATATATCAATAAACTTCATAAATTGTGAAAGGTATTACTAAGAGAGAACACTGAATGTAGGATATATGGGAATTCCATATACTATCCTAGCAATTTTTCTTTAAGTTAGAGCTACCCTAAAATAAAGTTGTTTCTCTTTTTAAAAATTTATTTATTATCCAGGTACAATGGTGCACACCTGTAATCCAGTGACTCAAGAGGCTGAGGCAGGAGGATTGCAAGTTCAAAGTCAGCCTCAGTAATTTAGTGAAGTCCTAAGCAACTCAGCAAGAACCTATCTCTAAATAAAATATAAAAAAGGGCTGGGGATGTGCCTCAACAGTTAAGCACTCCTGGGTTCAATCCCTGGAACCAAAAAAAAAAAACTGCTTTATTGACATGGAAGGACATTTGGAATATATTGCAAAGTAATAAAATAAGATAAAAACATTAAATTTTCAATAAAAAAAATTTATTAAAATAGATGAGAGAGCGAGAGAGAGAGAGAGAGAGAGAGAGAGAGAGACCAAAGTACTGACAATGAAAAGCTCTAAATGGAATGAATTGGGGGAATTAAATAGGTTCTTTTTTAGTTTTTGCAGTTGTTACTATATTTTTGCTATATTTTAAATTCACTGATCATACAATAGGTGAAAAACTATATAAAACATTTAAATAAAATGATGGAATTAATTCATATTTATATTTTAATGTCTAATTTATTTTTAATCAATTATGCCTACTTTTGCATCTTTGGAAATATTTTATCACTGGTTTGACTTTTTTAATTAGGTCAATAGTGAATGCTTCCAATCATCACTATGCATTTTTTAAATGTATTCCTGGTAGAAAGGCTACAAACAGGTCTAAGGGTATAGCTCAGTAAGGGTGCTAGTCTAGCATGCATGAGGCCCTGGCATCAATCCCCAGTGGAGTCAGAATAAAATATGGACTACAAGCAGAACATGGAATGACTAGTTCTTAACTGTTTCCAGCTTTGGAATGGTGGAGAGGGGGCTCTGGCTCTGTCACATCTGTCACCAGACTGGGTTGACTTGGCTGATTTGTCTGGCTAGGTATGTGTCCCCTTCTTCCCTCACTTCCTCCCAAAGCTAAGCCTTCAGAGGAAGAGGACAACTTTCCCATGGGGCTGGGGATGTGGCTCAAGCAGTAGCGCGCTCTCCTGGCATGCGTCTGGCCCGGGTTCGATCCTCAGCACCACATACCAACAAAGATGTTGTGTCCGCCGAGAACTAAAAAATAATAAATATTAAAAAATTATCTCTCTCTCTCTAAAAAAAAAAGAGGACAACTTTCCCTGATAGAGAAGGACTATTCTTGGGGCAAGGGTGTAGGAATGGCTGTACTCACCTGCTAGAACCTCCAAATGAGCTGTCAAAGTTGTTTCCAGATTTATAATGTTCAACACGTCTGCAATTTCCAATTAAAAGGAGTTGTAAACAAAGATAGATGTGGTGGACTCTGGAAAATGAACCAAAAAGAAAGTGTTTTGGTTGAGGTGGGGGGAGCTTTGCTGGGATTTTTATTATTTTCCACCACAAAAGTCTGCACAGTTCTGGAGCAGCTGGATTGTGGCATTCTTGTAAATGGGATCACACTGCCTCCGTGTGGTCAATCTCTGAAAAGCCACCTTAAAAACTGACTACCTGAACTGATAGATGAGGAAATGATAAAAATAAGAGCCTTGAAAATCTACCCATCCTCTCAGTCTTCACAAAAAGAAATTAAGGTCAAGAAAAACTCCTATGAGGCCTTTGATAAAATACAGCAGCCATTTGTGTTAAAAAAAATAAAAAACACTGGAAAAATTAAGGATAGAAAAAAATTACCTCAATATTATTAAGTTCATATATATATATATATATATATATATATAGAACTTAATAATATATATATATAATTATATATATATGACAAACCCAAGCCAATATCATACTGAATGGAGAAAAACTGAAAGAAAAAATTCTGCTATGTTCATAGAAAAATATACCACAGTGAAATGCACCTTTATGTATATCTATAAAGCAACAATTAAAAACAGATAAATAAATAGAAGGAAGGCCAGTAGAGTAGAGCAAGAGGAATGGGGCAGAGAAGGAGGGAAAGAAAAGAAGGGACTCCAGGGACAGAAAGAGATCAAGTTAAATTTCGTGCCAAAAGTACATATGGGAGGAGTGGGGCTGAGGCTCAGTGGTAGAGTGCTTGCCTAGCATGTATGGGGCACTGGGTTAGATCCTCAGCACCACATAAAAATAAATAAATAAAATTAAGATAGTGTGTCCATCTACAACTAAAAAAATATGTTTAAAAATACATATTGGAGAAAATATAGCTTTTGACAAATGGTGCAAGGGAAACTGGATACCCATATGTAGAAGAATGAAACCAGATCCCTATCTCTTGCCCTTCAAAAAAGTCAATACAAATGAATCAAACACTTAGGAATTAGACCAGAAACTTTTCAACTGCTAGAATAAAACATAAGGTCAACACTCCATCATATTGGTGCAGCCACAGACTTCCTTAACAGGATCTCTAAAGCTCAAGAAATAAAACCAAGAATCAATAAGTGGGATGGCATCAAATTTAAAAGCTTCTGCATATCAAAGGAAATGATTGAGAGTGTGAAGAGACAGCCTATATACTGGGAGAAAATCTTTACCAGCTACTCCTCCAACAGAGGATTAATATTCAGAATATATAAAGAACTCAAAAAAAACAATCAATAAATGGGCAAAAAAACTAAACTGATATTTCTCAAAAGAAGAAACACAAATGACCAACAAATATATTTTGTAAATGTTTATTATATCTAGAAACCAGTAAAATGCAGATCAAAACTATACTTAAGATTTTGTCTTGGGGCTGGGGATGTGGCTCAAGCAGTAGCGAGCTCGCCTGGCATGTATGCAGCCCGGGTTCGATCATAGCACCACATACAAAACAAACATGTTGTATCCGCTGAAAAACTGAAAAATAAATATTAAAAATTCTCTCTCTCTCTCTGTCTTAAAAAAAAAGATTTTGTCTCACTCCAATCATAATGGTAATTACCAAGATACAAATTATAATAAATGCTGGCCACTCATACATTGTTGGTGGGGTTATAAATTAGTAAAACCACTATGGAGATCAGTATGGAAGTTCCTGAATAGACTAGGAAAGGCTCCACCACATGACCCACCTATCCTATTATCCTAAAGAACTAAAATCATCATACTATAGTGATACAACCATATCAATGTTTATAGCAGTGCAATTCACAATAACCAAGTTATGGAACCAGCACAGGTCAACAGACAATGGATTAAGAAAATGTGGTATATATACACAATGGAATTTTACTTAGCCATAAAAAGAATGAAATTATGGCATTTGCCAGTAAATGGAACTGGACAACATCATGCTAAGTGAAATAAAACAGACTCAGAAAGTTAAAGATTGAATGTTTTCTCTCACATATAGAAGCTAGAGCAAAGTAAGGGGAGATTGAGGGAGAAGGAAGAGGGATGGGAAAGGGGAGGAAAGGTGGAATTAATTTGACAAAATTGTGCTATGTGAATGTATAAATGTACTACAGTGAATGCCACCTTTATGTATATCTATAAAGAACAAGTTTTTTTAAATAAATATGGTTTAGGGTTGTGGCTCTGGCTGGAGTGCTTGCCTAGCATGCATGAGGCCCTGGGTTTGAGCCTCAGCACCACATTAAAAAAAGAAAGATAAATAAATAAAATAAAGGTATTGTGCACATCTACAACTAAAAAATAATATTTAAAAATAAATAAATAAATAGAAGGAAAACCAATAGAGTAGAGGAAGGAGAATAGGGGAGGGAAGAGGGAAGGAAAAGGCAGGCACTGGGGACTGAAATGGAGCAAATTAAATTCCTTGCGTGTTTGATTGTGTCAAAATGAACCCAACTGGGCTGGGGATGTGGCTCAAGCGGTGGCGCACTCACCTGGCTTGTGCGGGGCACTGGGTTCGATCCTCAGCACCACATAATATAAAATAAAGATGTTATGTCCACCGAAAACTGAAAAATAAATATTAAAAAATTTTCTCTCTCTCTTTAAAAAAATGAACCCAACTTATTATGCATAACCATAATGTACCAATAGAAGCATTTTTATAAAAAGAAGGAAAATCTTCTATTGTTTTGGAAGAGCTAAGGCTGGTAACAACATGTGTCATAGTTACAACAAGGTTTAAATAATCTCACACTATGGATAAGGAAACTGTGCTAATAGAGATGAAATACTTGCCCAAGGTCATACAGACTGACAGAAACAGAGCCACAACTCAAACCCAGCCCATCTGTCCCCAAAGCCAGTATAACTGAATGCTGTAAACCCAGCCTCCAAATCCAACACTCAGCCCACATGTCTTTGTAATCTGTCTGCATCTAGATCACAGAAAGAAGATGCCTTGGAGATGTCTGTTCTAATTGCGTCATGTTACAGAAGAGGAAAACAGGTGGAGAGAATATACAATTTATCCATAGTCACCAAGGGACAGAGCTAGGAATGGTCAGGGTCTCTCTAGGTCTCTGTTCTACCTACTCATCTACTAAAGTTCTGTGAATGTATATCTTGTGTGTGCACGTGTGTGTGTGTGTGTGTGTGTGTGTGTGTGTGTGTGGTGGCAATCCTACTCGTAGGAAGAGTAACCAGGAAATCCCCAGATCAATTCCCAACAATAACAGTAGCCAGCCCTGTTCCATCACAGAGTTTGAGGTATAATATAGGGATCAAAAGTTAGAGAAGGAAGAGAGCATTGATGATATAATGTATCACAACTGGGTCCCTGAAGGCCTAAAGGCATTTCAGTGGGGACAAGATCCCAGACACACTTCTCTGAAATCTAATATGTAAAGTTCAGAGGCCTACATGAAACCACCAGGATATCAGATAAACATATGGTTCCAGCCATATGCCCTGTTTCAATTAGCTTTTTGTGTCAAATACCAAAATGCCCATCAACAACAACTTAGAGGAGGAAAAGTTTATTTGGGGCTTACATTTTCAGAGGTCTCAGTCCATAGATGGCCAACTTCATTGCTTTGGGCCCAATGTGAAGAAGTACATCATGGGGGAAGGGCCCAGCAGAGGAAAGCCAATCAGAAAGCAGAATGTGAAAGAGGGAGAGGAAGGAGCCTCAGGGAAAATGCCCCCTTCTAGGGCACACCTGCAGTGATCTACCTCCTTCAGCCCTGCCCCACATGCCTACAGTTATAACCCAGTCCCTTCAAACTAGGATGGACTGATTAGGTTACAGCTCTCATAATCTGATCATTTTATTTCCAGATATTCCTGCATTAACAGGAGCTTTGGGAGATACTTCATATCCAAACCATAACGTGCCCTTTTCTGCCCCAGGATAGAAGCTTCTTCCATGCTCCTGCCTCAGCAGCAGAACTCAGTGTTTTACAAGTCCCAGGGAGCAGTAGGCACACTGAGGCAGGAACAAAGAGGGTGCAAGAAGTTGGCACTGGCAAGAGAGAGGAAAACATGTCCAGAGACAAGAACAGAACTTCCCTGATGCCCCCCAAGGTAGGGGTACTCTGAGTGCCAATGAGCAGAGAAAGCTAAGGGCAAGGAGCCGGGCCATAAGTGCCGTGAAAATGTTTAAGCAGGAGTTGCTCTCACCCCAAGGGGGATGTTTCCATTCAGGTAAACGTGTAGGTGAGGGGCTGCAGTGTTTGAGGTGTGCACTGATGGAGGGACATGGGGGAAGCCACAGAGAGGGAAAGTGAACTGAAGAATAATGTGAAAATAAGAGAAAAGGGACCAGAGGCTGTTGGTCAACCTCTCAAAGATAAGAAGATGAAACTGGTCTCAAGCTGAAAACATTGTACATACACTGAAGAAACTAGAATTGAGGTGTTTTTTTCCCTAGAAACCATAAAAAAAAAAACAGATAAGGCTGAGAAAGCCATTACTCTGAGCCCCAGAACTTCTGGACTCCCCTGGGCCAAGCTTGCTTTCTTATGGATAACTGGGTAAAGGAAGATCTCACAGGGATTAGGTGCTCCTGAGAGAGAAAACTTGGGACAGGGAAGAGCCTCTTCAACCCCCTGAGATCCTTCTTACACTTCAAGTTTGAGCAGTAACTTGCATCCAACCAGATGCAACTTAATGATTAACAAATACTTTCTCCCTGTGACTGCTGGGGAGGTTTTAATTAATTCCCTAGGGCCAACCAAGTCTCCCTGTATCCCTCACCTCTCCTCCCCAGCTTCATTGCCTCCAGTGCCTCCGCAGCAGTAATTACCTGCTACAAATGAGAACATCTCCAGCAGCACAGCAGTAATTATAGCCACAAGAACTCCACAATTAATCTCGCCCTCAACATTAAAAAAAAAAAAATGGCATCCTAACCTAAATAGATCACTTGAGCAATTTCCCTGCATTATCCCATTTGGCCTCACATCAGCCCTAGAGACCGACCTGGCAGGTTATTAATCATTGGCCTGTTTCAGTGATAGGAAAATTTAGAAGCCAAGTGATTTCAGTCACTTGGCCAACAAGGATGGAGATGAGACCTGAAATCTGGAAGACAAATCCCTGGAGAGAACCCCAATATACTCTCCAGCACACAGTTCTGCCCATCTTGAGACCCCCATCTCCCCACAAGCTCTGTCCCCACATCTGTTATTTGTCCTTTGAAAACCCAACTCTTTACAACACCAAGAGACTACAGTGTCCTACAAAGCAACCTAGGAACAGCTGACCTTCTCAGAAACCCCAGCTTCTCACATCCTGACTCCCACCACCATGCCAGATCCTGGAGCAGGAGAGAGTGCACCCCATGGGCAGGTCATTGGTCCTTGCCACAGTCCCCACTGTACCTCTATCACACCACCCACAACTCTGCCCAATTACCTGTCTCCTTCTACCCTGATCCCAGAGCTAAGGAGATCCCTGCTATTTATATTTACTTGTTTAAAGGGCACAACATAAATAGTTACCATGACATATAGAACACCATAATGTGGCAAGATTTAATTGCTTAAGAAAATAAAGAAAAAGAAAAAAATTTTTAAAAAGAAAGGTAGGGATATAAAACAGGGTCAGGAATGAAACTAAAAATTGTCTAAAGTAAGATCTATGCCCTTCCTAAGGGTGACCACAAGTTCGGCTCAAAACTGTTTAGCAACCAACCCGAAAAGGACAGTCTGGCCCATTCTTGAGTTAACCATGTCCGTGAGATAAAACAGAGCCAGATTACACAGAGAAGTACAACTATTCTTGGAATTAAAACCAAGGCCACTCCTGGAGAGAGAGGATGGTCCATAGCCTTACCATTACCTTGACAGTGAGTTTTCTAAGATGTGTCAAATAACTTCCCTCAACACAAGGAATGCTATTATACCAAACTACCTCTGCAGTTGTGGGGAAAAATAGGATGCTCCATGTATTCTTTCCTGGTGGAGCTTGATCTAAGGCAGAATTTCTCAACCTCAGCACTATTGACATTTGAGGCCAGATAACTCTGTTGTGGGGCTTGGTCATATATCCTAGGATGTTTAGCAGCATACCTGGTCACCATCCACTCCATAGCAGTAGCCTCCTTCCCTCCACTAGTGACACCAAAATGACTCCAGACATTGTCAAATGTCTCCTGGAGGATAAAATTGGCCCTAGTTGAGAACCAGTGATCCAAGAGCAGAAATCATTGCTCCTTTTTTTTTTTTTTAATAGAGAGGCAAAGAAGGAACACCTGGTTTATTTTTATTATTTTTTACAGCTTTATTGAGGTATGATTTAAGTACCACTCATTTAACATATGTGGTTTTTAGTATGTTCACAAAAGTGTGCAACCATCATCACTATGCAATTTTAGAACATTTTCTTCATGCTAAAAAGTAATTATGTACCTCTCAGCAGTAACTTCCCATTCTTCTCTTTCCCCATCTCCCAGCAACCACTAACCTTGTGTCTCTCTCTATTTTGTATTTACCTATTCTGGACATTTTATGTAAAAGAATTATTCAAAAGACAGGCACAGCGGGCTGGGGTTGTGGCTCAGCGGTAGAGCACTCATCTAGCACATGTGAAGCCCTGGATTCAATCCTCAGCACCACATAAAAATAAATAAAACAATAGTATTGTGTCCAACTACAACTAAAAAATAAATTTTAAAAAAAGGCAGGTACAGTGCCACATGCCTGTAATCCTAGAAATTCAGCAGGCTGAGGCAGAAGGATCACAAGTTTAAGGCCAGCCTCAGAAATTTAGCAAGGCTGTGTCCCAAATTTTAAAAGGGGAAGGGGACTTCGGGGTGTAGTTGAGTGGTAGAGTACTTCCTTAGCATACACAAGGCCCTGGGTTCAATCCCCAGTAAACACCAAAAAAAAAAAAAGAAGAAGAAGAATTATTATTCAATGTCTGATCTTTTGTAACTTGCTTCTTTCACTCAGCATCATGTTTTCAAGATTCATCAATGTTGGAGCATGTATCCATACTGCAACCCTTTTTATTGCCAAATAAAATTTCATTATATGGATATATTTTACTTATTCATTCATCAGTTTATGGCATTAGAGTTGTTTCCATCTTGGGACTGTTATGAATAATTCTACTACACACATTCACATACAAGCTTTTGTGGAAATCTATGTTTTTCATTTGGGGGGGGCGGGCGTTTATATCTAGGAATGAAATTGTTGGGTCATAGGGTAACTTTATGTTTAATATTTTAAGGAACTGTCAAATAGTTTCCACAATGGCTGCAGCATTTTACATTCCCACTAGCGTGAGTGAAGGTTCCAATTTTCCCACAACTCCATCAACCTTTGTTATTGTCTTTATTTTAGTCATCTTAGTATATATGAAATGGTGTCTCATTGTGGTTTTGATTTTCATTTCCCAATGGCTAATGATGTTGAACATCTTTTATGTACTTATTGGTCTTTTGAATATCTTCAAAAGATACAAGTCTCTTATTGGACACAATTTGCAAATATTTCCTCCTGTGGATTATCTTTTCACTGGTGTGATAGAGTTCTTAGAAGCATAAAAGCTTTTTTTATTTTGGAAATGCTTAATATATAGATGGTTACAGCTATGAATTTTCTTTCTTGACAAATTAGTTATTTAAGAATGAGACATTGAATTTCTACCTATTTTGTGAACTCCCCAAATTTCTTTATATTTCATTGTCTTCAGAGAACATACTTCATATGATTTTAATCCTTTTAAATTGATTGAGCCTTATTTTATGATTTTTTAAAAATATTTTTTAGTTGATGGACCTTTATTTTTTATTTATTTACATGTGGTGCTGATAACTGAACCCAGTGCCTCACACATGCTAGGCAGGCTCTCTACCACTGATCTACAACCCCAGCTCTATTTTATGATTTAATATGCGTTCTATCCCAAAAAAAAAAATGTTTGATGCGCACAGGAAAAGAATGTGTATTCTGCTGCTATGAGATAAATTGTTCTATAGGTGTGTGTTAAGCCTAGTTTATACTACTGTTCTATATTTTCTAGTTGATCCTCTGACTAGTTGTTCTATTTTTTTTAATAGAATGTAAAGTCTCTATTTTTGTTGAACTATCTATTTCTCTCTTCGGTTTGATCAGTCTTTGCTTCATGTATTTGGGGACACTGTTTCTAAGTGACTATACTAATATCAGGCAAAAAATAGAGTTTAAGACAAAATTTGTTGCTTTAGATAAAGAAGATTATTTTGTGATGGTAAGAGGTTCAATCTACCATGAAAGAAATACAGATTAGAGTATAAACAAATGAAGTAGAAAATAGGAAATATCAACAAAATAAAAAGTTGTCTCCTTGAAACAACAAAGTTGACAAACTTTTAATTAGCTTAACCAAGAAAAATGAGAAAAAAAATCTAATTACTAAAATTAGGGAGCCAGTCACACCTGCAATACCAGCAACTCAGGAGGCTGCGGCAAGAGGATCACTAGTTCAAGACCAGCCTCAGCAGTTTAGCAAGGCCCTAAGCAACTTAGCAAGACTGTGTATCGAAATAAAAAAGGGGTAGGGATGTGGCTTAGTTAAGTACCTCTAGATTCAATCCCCAGTACCCCCAGAAAAAATTCACTAAACTTAAGAATGAAAGAGGAAAATCACTACTGACCTTACAGAAGCAAAAATAATTATAAGGAAATATTATCTGTCCAGTTAGTCCAACATTTAGGCTTCTGCAGGGAAACCAGCCTGAGCAATCTTCTTCGCCCTGTATGAACCATATTCTCATTTTTTTTTTTTGCAATTCTCACAATTTTTTTATTGAAAACTGGATGTTGTTTTTTTTTTCAAATATTTATTCTTAAGTTTTAGGTGAACACAATATTTGTATTTTACATTTATGTGGTGCTGAGGATCGAACCCAGTGCCTCGTGCATGCTAGGCAAGCACTCTACCACTGAGCCACAACCCCAGGCCTTTCTTTTTTTTATTTTTTTTTTTCCGGCGGACACAACATCTTTGTTTTTGTATGTGGTGCTGAGGATCAAACCCAGGCCGCACGCATGACAGGCGAGCGCGCTACCACTTGAGCCACATCTCCAGCCCGAAAACTGGATGTTTTAAACAATAAAATGTGGCAACTCTAGAAATCAGATTCCACTCCCTCAGGAATTTTCGTTGTTGCTGTTTGTTGTTCTGGCTGCTGCTGCTGTTCTGCTGCTCCTATTTGTTGGTTTAGTGACTTGCTCGGATTAATTCCATAATATCTGTACTCTTTGTCACGTGTACCCACTGAAGTCTCTGCTTGCTTAGCTTACCAGTCAGCTAATAATGAAATTGAGATTCCCTTTAATTCCTTTGACAACTAAATTCCCTCACTCCTTTTCTGAGAAACTATGTATGTATGTTTGTGTGTGTGTGCGTGTGTGCATGTACATGTTTGTGATACCTCAAATACACCAGCAGTTTGTTGTTGTTCACTACTGGGGATAGAAACCAGGCCCTGTGCATGCTAGGAACATACTCTACCACTGAGCTACACCCCAGCCCTCCAGCAAGTGATAAATCTGACCTGGACTTCACTTTCTCCTGCACAGAGCCTCAAGGTAAACCAGAAGTGAGAGTGGCTAAACTTTGCACGTACTTGTTGCCTTCTTGGGCCCGAAGAATAAGTAAGAGCTGTTTAAAACCCCTATAGACATCCTCATATTTTCTTTGTACGATTGTGGCGAGTCTACTTTTTGCATCAATGGGTATTGCCACCTCAGAACACTGCAATTTTAAAAATTGCCTCTAATAATTTGACCAATGCTACCAGTGATCAAATACAAACCCTGTGAATTGGACTTTTCCTGGGGTCTTCCTGACAGTGACAATTTTCTGGAGGTCAGCTCTTTGGGGAGCTTGAAACCTATTCTACCTCCTCCCATAGTTACTAGGTTTCTGAGGCTGCTGGTTTCAAGGCTACCCCTGAGCTGGAAAGAGGGTGTGGGAATAGGGCTAGTTAAACATCACAGAAGCCAGATATGGTAGTGCGCTCCTATAATTCCAGCAACTCCAGAGGCTGAAGTAGGAGGATCCAATGTTAAAGGACGGTCTTATCAATTTAGGGAGACGCTGTTCCAAACTAAAAAGATAAAAAGGACTAGGAATGTAATTCAGTGGTAGAACACCCATAGGTTCAATCCCCAGTACCACAAAAATAAATAAATAAAAATAGAACATCACAAAGCTCACTGTTCATACAATAGTCAGTCATTTTCCTTGGGGGGAAAAGAACCCTCCTTGAATTTTGTAAGCCTTTGGTTAATTTCTAGAGTTCTGAAACAGTATGGAAATTCCTAAAGAAATTAAAAACAGAACTACCATCGGACCTAGCATCTCTTTTCTGGAAATATATTCAAAAGAAATGAAATCACCACCACATAAAGATATTTGCACTCCCATGTTCATTCCAGCATTAGTCAAAATGTGGAAACAACCTAAGTGTCCATCAACAGACAAATGGATAAAAAAAACTGTAGCATGTATATACAATGGAACATTATTCAGTCTCAACAAAGGAGACCCTGTCATTTGTCACAACATGGATAAAATTGGAAGACATCATGCCGAGTAAAATAGGCTAGATACAGATAGGAATAATGCATGATCTCTCCTATGTGTGAATTAAAAAAAAAATACCCAGAGAGAGGTAGGCACGGTGGCACTCACCTGTAATCCTTGTGACCTGAAAGGCTGAGACAAGAGAACCACAAGTTCAAGACCAGCCTGGTCAACTTAATTGGCTATACTAATATCAAGCAAAATGAAGCTGTATCTCAAAATAAAAAATAAAAAGGGCTGGGGATGTAGCTCAATGGTCAAGCACTCTGGGTTCAATCCCCGATACCAAATATATATATTTGAAACTGTATTTGTGTGTGTATACATACATACATACATAAAATACATACACACAGAGAGAATAAAACAGTGGTTACCAAATGTATAACAATGAATCCCACTATTGTGAATAGTTATGATGCACCAATAAAATATATTTAAATAAAGACTTTAATGATCCAACTGGGGGAGGGGGACAGTGGTTACCAGGGACAGGGTAAAAGGAGGAAATGAGGAAATGTAGGTCAAAGGGCAAAAAACAGATAATGTAGAACGAACAAATATAGGGATCTAATTTACAATAATAATATTGTATTGCATTCATGACATTTGCTAAATGACTAGACTCAAGTTGCTCTTGTCACACACAGAGTGAGGCAAAAATGGGATCTTAATTAGAATAAGTTATACTCCATGCACGTATAATATGTCAAAATACATTCTACTGTCATGTGCGGGATGCAGTGGTGCACATCTGTAATCTCAGTGGCTTGGGAGGCTGAGGCAGAAGGATCATGAGTTCAAAGCCAATCTCAGCAAAGGGGAGCTGCTAAGCAACTCAGTGAGACCCTGTCTCTAAACAGAAATACAAAACAGGGCTGGGGATATGACTCAGTGGTCGAGTGCCCATGAGTTCAATCCCCAATACCCCCAACCAAAAAAAAAAAATACATTACACTGTCATGTATAACTAAAAAGAACAAATAAAAATAAGATCAAATTAAATTTTTAAAAGAGAGTAGGGGAGGGACCATGGGAGATGATGGCTGTGTTCACTTGCTTCACTGGAGTAACCATTTTACTCTCTATCTGTATCTCATAGTGTTGTGCTATATATCTTAAATATATTAAGAAAGAGAATTTTTTTAAAAAGCTTTCAATGACTTCTGCCCAGAGTTAAGATGCCTCAGGATCAGCTGTCTCCCCAGGATCAGGATATTGGGATAGGGAAGTTCAGCAACACTGCTGCAGAGCAGGGCCAGTCCTGGCAAGGCAGTGTCTCTGAGCCAGGCAGAACTGGATTTCCTGGGTGCCCGTTTAGGTTGCAAACTATAATGGCATGGTCCAGGAGATTGTCACTCCTGGTTTTCTTTGTTGTTAGTGCCTATCTTAAAAGAGGAATGCAATCTTCCGCACTGTTTCAGGACATACAGAACCATAAGTAATGTTTTACAACTGTTATAGCTGATTTCTATCTATAAACTGAGAATGGCAGATAAGGCCACTCAGGGATTAGAAAGGACTAGATTTCTTCCATTTTTCAGGCTGTAGGTATACTAAAAAAATTTGTTGGGCTGGGGTTATAGCTCAGTTGGAAGAGTGCATGCTTCACATGCACAAGGCCCTGGGTTCAATCCCCAGCACCACATGAAAAAAAATTATTTATATTGTTTTTAGTGAAATGTATATATTGTTTTTAGTGAAAGGGAAGATACTGGGGAATGAGATTGATCAAAATATGTCATGCACATGTACAAATATGGCATAATGACATGCATAATTTTAAAGTACCAATAAAAAAGAAAAAAGAAAAAATATATTTTTTAAAAGTTCCAGAACTTACTAAAATAGTAGTATATTTTAGTTGTTTATTTTTAACCAATCAAAATTTTGCATACAAGCCAGTCATGGTGACACATACCTGTAATTCCAGGAACTCAGAAGGCTAAGACAAGAAGATCACAAATTTGAGGCCAGCCTCAGCAACTTGACAAGACCCCATCTCAAAATAAAAATAAAGAATGGCTGGAGGTATAACTCAGTGATAACACAAAAAATAATTTTTAATACAACCAATAAATACAAGGCAGTGTGACTTTATTTGACAATAATAATAAATGCTATACCTAAGATCTTTCATGAATACAAGGCCCAGGCCATAATTCTTCTTATTCCATGAAAGATAAGATGACCCAGAGAGTTCTTTGCTCCCCCATGGAAGGAAGGAAGTCAGAATTCAGATAAATCAAGTCTCAAGTTCTCTCTTGCCAAGAGAGAACCACTTCCAGCTCAGTAGATCAAATGGATCCTAGTAAACTAAGGTCTCCTTGCAAACTCCTGGGGTGGGGAGAATTGCATTCTCCCCCATCCTAGCTATATTTCAGTCACTGTTCATGTTCCTCCTGCCTGTCAAGATTTCCTGGGGAGAGAAAATTCAGTCCCAGTGCTATAATGGAGATTTACACTGTTCCTTTCCTGTTTGGGTAGGGAATTATTACAGAATAGTTCAGAATAAGAAAGTGTGACTTTATCTAAATACTTTATTTCCAAGCAATATGGAGATTGCTCAAAAAACTAGGAATAAAACCACCATACCCTACCTATCCCACTCATCAGTATATATCAAAAGATCTAAAATCAGCAAGTGATGGAGGGATGGAGCCACATCAATGTTTATAGCAGTACAATGCACAATAGCCAAGTTTTATGGAACCCCACCTAGGTGCTCAACAACAGATGAATGATTAAAAAAAATGTAATACATATTCTCGGCCACAAAGAAGGATGAAATTATAGTACTTTTCAGCAACTGGATGGAACTGGAGACCATTATGCTAAGTGAAATAAGCCAGACCCAGAAAGTCAAAGGTCGAATGTTTTCTCTGGTATATGGAAGTCAGACCAAAATAGGAAAGATTAAAAAAAGTAAAAGGAGGTGGGGAATTCCATGAAAATAGAAGAAAGATCAGTGAGTAGAGGAAGGGGACTGAAGGGGAGGAAGGAAGGACGGGAAATGGAAAGAAGAGTGAAATGAATCTCACCAAACTTTCCTACATATATAGGAATGAATCTTACCTTTATGTATAACCACAAGGCACTAATTTTTTTAAAAAAATCTATAAATAAATAGAAGAAAGATCAATAGAAAAAAGATTGATAGACATAATAAAAGAAACAGAGGGAGGAAGAGAGGAAAAGGAGAAGTATTGGGGACTGAATTAGAGCAAATTTTATCTATGCCTGTATAATTATATCATAACAAATCCTAATGTTATATATAACTAAAATTAACTAATAAAAATAAGTTTAATAAACTATTAATAAATAAATAACAGGCACTTGCTAAAAAAATAATTAGTAAATAGCTTATTCCCATCAGCACGTAAGCAAAACAAAAAAAAAAAAAACTGTTAGACCTAGGTTTTAAGGGGAAAGCGGGTTTCTTATGGATATTTTCTCTCTCTCAATCCATGTTTAAGCTTCAGATTTGAGCCAAATGATAACAGAAATTTTCTCTGGCCAGATCTCACCAAATCTCAAATGGGTAGGAGCTATCTTTGGTTCCAGGAATGAAGTAGACATTGCCTGATGCAGTCAAATTACCCAAAAAGCAAGCCCACTAGAGCTGGGAATACAGCTCAGTGGTACAGCACTTGCCCAGCTCTACAAGGCTTCCAGGTTAATCCCCAGCACAGAAAGAAAGAAAGAAAGAAAGAAAGAAAGAAAGAAAGAAAGAAAGAAAGAAAGAAAGAAAGACCAAAAACAAGCACACCTCATCATTAGTAAGAATCAGTCCCAGATCAATAAAATCTGGTTTTGTATTAAGAAATCATATATAGTAATGAGATCCTGTCTCAAAATTTAAAAATAAGTAAATAAACAGGGTTAGGGATGTAGCCCAGTGGTAGAGTGCCCCTGGGTTCAATCCTTGTACTGGAGAGAGAGAGAAAGAGAGAGAGAGAGAGAGAGAGAGAGAGAGAGAGAGAGAGAAAGTATATATTATCCCTAATGCTAAGATTTTCACCCTCTTCCTTGCAAAATGATAAGCCTCAGATGACCACAACCAAGGAATCCTTGATTTCATCCTAGCCTGCATTAGCTCTATTAGGTCACTCAACCCCAATCAGGGGTTGTAGATTCTGATCTAAAACTCTCCCACTGACAGAAAAATAAATAAATAAGAGGTCTTAACTTCCAAACACATACCATAGTTTACATTGTAATTCATATCTGGTGGCTTCAATTATTTTTGCTGTGAAATATGAAAACATATTGGAACACAAGAGAGCAACATGCAGCAGTCAAACAATAAATGTGTATTTTTAAAAAGTGCATGCTGGGGTCCTGGGCGGCACATGCTCTTCTCCAGATTTTCCTAATTCCCTTGGTTAACTGTCCCTATGACCAGAGGGGCAGTTAACTGCAACATAAAGCAGGGCATTTTAAATGCCATTTCTTCAAAATGTGAAAGTATTGTTTTGGATTACAAGAATGGTGTTTGCACTAGACGTTCTAACTTTTACCCCAACACTGAACCTTGCGCCATTCCTGAAGCTCACCCTATCCCTGACCTTCTGAGCTTAGGGCTCAGCCCCAATCCCTGCCCCAACCCCAGAAATTGCCTCATCTAATGTTCTGTCCCTGACCTGTGCTCACTGACCAGGCCTCTTGCCCAACAATTCCATCTATGTCAACTTTCTGCCACACCTATTCTGCCTGATCCTGGCTGGACTCTATTTGGGCTTGTTCAGCCAAGCTCTATCTCAGAGACAGCTCCTATTTGACCCTGCCTGTGAGGCGCAGTCTCCAGACGGGCCCATTGGGCACACCCACTATATTTGAGTGCTGTGGTGTAGACCTTCTGAAGGTCAAGCTCCACCACCTGGTCAGCCAAGCCCACAAAGCTGGGCTTTCTGTGCCAGAGAAAGGCACCAAGGATCCTGAGCTCACAGGTTCTATCACCTTTCCCAGTCAATATTTCCAGAATAGTGCTTCTAAAACTGGAATGCTCATATAAATGACCTGGAGGTCTTGTTAAAAATGCAGATTTAGGCTTAACAGATCTGGGATGGAGGCCAATAATCTATATTTCTACAAGTGAAACCAGTATTGTTGGTCCAAGGAACATACTTTGAGTAACAAGCTTCTAGAATATTAATTTCTGCAGTTTTGTTTTAAAAAGAAAAACAGTTTACAGTAACAACACTCTTAATTTCCACCAAGGGAAGAGAAGAATATATTCCCTCATAGCACACTTGGCCCATGAAACTTGGACTCTGTCCCATACATCTTTTGCACTAATCACATAGGGCATTACTTTGAATTTCATTTAATAATTTCCTATATATGTGCTTTGTTTACTACTCAACCATTTGGTCCATTTACAACATTCATTCATCCCGCAAGCATGATTGATCATTACTCTGTTGGAGCCACAGGAATATGTGAGACAGTCTCTGTGTTCAATAAGCCAACAGGCCATTAAAGGAGACATACATAAATCTTTTCAGACAATACAGTAAGTACAATAATTGTATCTATATGTGATGTGGAGGGAAAAGAGGCCCATAACCCCTGCAGAATTAGGAAGTCACCAGGAAAGCCATTCTGGGGGGGGGGGAAGGAACCTGAGCAGAATCTAACAAAAATACAGAGTGAGTCAAATGAAGGATAAGGTACCCCAGGCAGAGGAGCAGGCTGAGTGGAAGGAGGGCTGCACAGTTGTGCACCAAGGGAGAAAGCCACCAAGGAGAAGCTACATGTGGGTAAGGGTTCATCACAGAGCACCTTGTCTGCCATAGACAGGTGCTTGGATATTAATCTTTGTACAGAGAGGAAACCATTATGATTTTTAAATAAGGTCATGGTAGATCATGTTTGGGTTTTAAGTATATTAAGCCTAATAAATGTACAGAAAATGGAAATGAAAATGTCAAAGCTGATTTCATGATCCAAATACCAGATGGTGTGGTGGTAAGATAACAAAGAGGGGACACTTAGAAAATATTTGGAAATACATACATGCCAGAATTTAGTGATGGGTTGAATGAGGATGGAGATGAGACAATGGGAGGTTGAAGAATGACTCCCAGGTCCTTGTGACTCTCATGTCCTGTGACTCCCAGGTCCCTAGTTTGCAGACTTTGTCACATCCAACCAAATCGGAGAGGACAGGATGTATTGCTGGTTTGGTATGAGACCAGATCCTATCTCTACTCTGCTGGGCCTCAAATATTTATCTGCAACTAAAACACTCTTTGAAGTTCCAGACTCCTATATCTAACTGTTCGGTGACATTTCTACCTCAAAGTCAGCATGCCAAAACCAAATTCACTATCTTTTTGGAGTTTTGGGGGTTTTGTTTATTTTTGTTTTTCAGTACTAGAGATTGAACCTAGGGGTACTCTACCATTGAGCTACATCCCCAGCCCCGTTTTATCTTATTTTAAAACTGGGTCTCACTAGTTTCCCAGGCAAAGCTCAAATTTCTGATCCTCCTGCCTCAGGCTCCAAGTACCTAGGATTACAGATATGTACCACTGTACCTGGCTTAAATTCACCACCTTAAAAAATAAATAAATAAATAAATAAATAAATAAATAAATAAATAAATAAATAAACCTCCTTATTGTGGGAACTTGTATCCAGTGACCAGAGTCAGAATCCTCAGAATAGTCTGCTAAGAATTATTATCAGTGTTTGATGGTGGCCAGGAACTGATATAAAATTACTATTTGATGACACAGAGGTTCAGTTTGGGAAGATTAAAAGATTCTGAAGATGTATGATTCTACCACGCGGCCTGCGCAATGGTTTCATTAATGAGGTTCTAGGCATAAAGTTAGTTAGAAGAGATCGAAATAAAACACACAGACTCAGTTACCTTATTTCTATTGCTAGGTCTGAGACGGCTCCCCTCTCTGGTTCCCTCCTCTAACCGCCCAGTAGGGCAGCAAGGATTACTAAGGGCTAGCAGGAGAGAGAGAGAGCGAACACGCGGGGGAGTAGCCTTTTATTGGGGAACAAGAGATTCAGGGGAGAATTCCATCCAATGAAGGTTGAGGGGGGGCTGCACTCCAAGGTCAGGGTCAGTGATTGGGTCCCCGGGGTCAGTGTTCAGGCACACCCCCACACGGATGGGCTCTCTCATCAGGAAAGGGTCGGGAAAGCTTCGACAGAGCCAAAGCGCCTCAGATCCTTAACGGGAGCCACCCAATCACGTGTCAGAAATGGCTTCCCACATATGATGATGGTTGCAGAACCGTGAAAATGTACTTAATACCACTGAACTACTTACACTTAATAGAGTTCAAATGATAACTTATTTTGGGGGTCTTTTTGGTTTTGTTTTTAGTTTGTTTTTGTTTTTGTTTTGGTGTCAGGGATTGAACTCAGTTTTATTACTAAGATTTATATATACCCTAGCCCCTTAAATGGTAATTTTATCTTTTTTTAATTTTTTATTTGTTTTAAATAGTTATACGAGACAGTAGAATGCATTTATGCACTTTGATATACCATACATAGATGGGATATAATTTGTCATTTTTCTGAGTTTATATATTATAGAATCATATTGGTCATGCAGTCACATATATACACAAAGTAATAATGTCTGTTTCATTCTACTATCTTTCCTATCCCCACATCCCCTTCCCTGCCCTCCCATCACTTCTCTATACCTAATCTAAGATAACGCTATTCTTTCCTAGTGCCCCCCACCACTGCCTTATTGTGAATTAGCATCTGCATATTACAGAAAAAATTTGGCCTTTGGTTTTTGGAGATTGGCTTATTTTCACTTAGCATGATATTCTCCAACTCCATCCATTTACTGGCAAATTCCATAATTTCATTCTTCTTTAAACCTGAGTAATATTCCATTGAGTATATATGCCACATTTTCTTTATCCATTCATCTATTGAAGGACAGCAAGGTTGGTTCCATAGTTTAGCTATTGTGAATTGACCTGCTATAAACATTGACATGGCTGCATTACTGTAGTATGCTGATTTTAAGTCCTTTGGGTTATGTATATTTTAATAAATTTTTTAAATGAAAAAAAAATGCTATTTCTTAACCCATATATATGTATGTATGTATATATGTAACCTATGTATAGAGATATAGATATCTTCCTCTCTGTCCCCAGCACTATTGCTCCATTTTTCATTATCCCTTCCCTGGACCACTGCAAATTATCTCAAATGGTCTCCTAACCTCCAGTCTTTCTTTCCTAAACCAGCCATCAGAGAAATGTTTCAAGCAGGCTCACTCTTTCCCAATTCCTGTAGTATAAGAGCCACATTCTTTAGATGGGCGTGTAAGGGCCTCAATGATCTAGAAAGAACAGGCAGGGCAGGTGATATAGAAAAAGACTGTGATGTTAGGACAGCCAGGGTTAGAGAATGTTTCAAGAAAGTAGTCATAGCCAACTATTTCTGAAGCTGTTAAAGTGGTCAAATAAGAACAGGGACTATTTGCTGGAGCTGGAAATGTGGAAACCACTGTGATAACAACAGTTCATATTAGAGCCAAAGCTCAGGCCAAGTGCCTTCCCTCCTCCTCCCCCGCCATGACCTCGAAGGAGCCCAAAGCACACCATGCTGTTCACACTCAGCACAGAATCCAAAGAGAGAAGATGTTTGACTTGCTTAAAGCCCAGTAGGGAGAGGAGTCTGACGGAGATCAACCAGAGGTTTCTCTGTGACCAGAAGAAGAGGGATGAAGAGAACCTGCTGGAAAGGCTCACAGCCTTCAAAAACAAGTATGGCACTTGAATTGATATCTTTAAAGAGGATGATGGAGAGGCTTGGTCTTGGGGACCCACCTGGAGATGAAGAAGACCACCTCAAAGATGGCAGTTAGGGTCCGTGACACCATCTCCTACAAGACTTGTGAACATGACACTGGGGAAGCAGTCAGTTGTCCTCAGGTTAGTCATGATGTTAGAAGGAAAAGAAAACCGAGAGCAGCCCCAAGCCAGAGACATTGCCAGCCTCCCCTGAGGTGCTACCTGGACATCCCTGCTCCTACTCCTCCCTCCACGTCACTGCCTTTCTTGTCTCATTGTGATTCATCTCATTTGTTTGCTTGATCATTATGGGTTTTGTTCTTTTGTTTCATCCAGCTCTTTGTAAAGCATAAATTATTTGCCTTAAAGGGGCTCTCCTTCCCTCTTCTTCCCACCTTCCTCCCTTTCTGTACTGAAGAGCTAACATCAAACCAAAAACCAGAGCAGGCAGGGCCCCGGCAGGGAGGCTGGAAGCCTGTGTTCCCCACTCTTGGAGACAGTACTGTATCTGTCTAAGTGTCTGAGCTAAACCCAGGCTCACAGACCTGGCCTTGGTAAGGACCTCAGTCCACCTTCAAAAGACCCTGGGGTAGGAACAATGCTGCAGAGCTTCCTTAGGCTGTCCTTGGACACTGCATGTTCCCAGTGCTCCTGGCTGGTCCAGGATGTGGCCACTCAGTGCTCCATTGCCCCAAGTGATCCCCCCTTAGGCCACTTATTCTCATCCTCAATGACATGACAGGTGAGAAGGAAAGGAGCTTGGCAATTTGAGCCCTTCAAGAAGGAGCCCTCTGGTATTACTCTCTGACCACAACTTTATAGGCAGCTCAGAGGGACAGTGCAACTTGTTAGGGCAGCAAAGAGCTTCAAAGGCACGATGAGACCAAAGGCTTAAGGTCAGCTCATCGCAATCCCACCTCTTAGGAAGGATCTGAGGGCACCAGGATAGGAGAATGAGGAGCAAAATACCCATGGCAAAAGTCAGCACAAGTGTTAAGCCAGGAGCAGAGAGATAGGAGGCTGTCTATTGCATATCCATCTGAAACCCAACTAGACTTCCTTGATTTGTCTTCCTACCCTATTCACAACATTCATTCATTCAATCATTTAATTGACATTTATTGAGCACCTCTTATAAGCTTTAGGTTCCCCACTTTGACCTGACATGTTCTGTGTCCCCTGTCCCTCTAACTCATCTCTCCCTTTCCAAGTTGCTCAAAACCATGGCCTTATGGGTTGGATTGAGGTCACCTATGTACTTTCTAATGAACTCATAGGATTTTAGAACCCCGATTTCCCCTGTAAGGCAGCCAGGATGGTCCTGTCATTTGACTGTAGTGCCCATGGGATTAAATGCTTTGCCCAAGGTCATCTGGAGGTGGAAGAGCCTGGACTGGAGCCCAGGGGGCCAGATACCTGCCTGTACCTCACTCTGGGCTGCCTTAGTCAGTGTTGAAAACAGGGATGGGATGGGGCTGGGGCTGTGGCTCAGCGGTTGAACACTTGCCTCACCTGTGTGAGGCCCTGGGTTCAATCCTCAGGACCACATGAAAATAAATAAACAAAATAAAGGACTAAAGTTTGGAAAGGACTGGGGGCTAGAAAGGACTGAGGGCTGTTAGAGCCATTATGGAATACCTGCGGTTCCTTATAGACCCACAGTCAAAGGGTGCTGTCCTCAAGCAGCTTGAGGGAGTAGATCAGGTAGAGTCAAAGACAGGCCTAGTTGAAGTTTAAACTCCAGCAAACATTCCTGCCTGCAAATATAAAACCACACTCCCACTTACATTTCTGCCTTATTTTTTGTTTTTTTGCTTTTTGCTTTTTGTTTTTTCCCTAAGATATTACATTAGCACCTCTCTGTCCCCAGCTCTTCCTCTTGTTTCCCGTCTCAGGGTCAGGCTGGAACTTTTTAGGAAGATCAAACCTTCATTGACTCCCCATCATACTCAGTGTGCCTCTTCCTTGCTCAGAGAGAAAGGTACAAACAACTGCTTATTTCCGTGGGTTTCTCAGTTGAAGCCTCCTTGAAGGAGGAATAAACAGGGGTGCCACCAGTCTGTGGAAATGCAGAAAGGAAGGTTCTTTCATAGCAAGGAAGGACCCCATCAGTCTCTTTACCACTTCTTAGAACTCAACCACTGAGGAGAAAGGTTCTCAAGAGTGGTCTCTGCAAAAGAACCAAAAATATACATTGGAGAAAAGACAGACTTTTCACAAATAGTGCCTGGAAAACTGGATATCCACATGTAGAAGAGTAAAACTAGATCCCTATATCTCACCCTGCAAAAAATCAACTCAAAGAGGATTAAAGACCTAGGAATTAAACCAAAAACTCTGCAACTGCTAGAAGAAAACATAGGGTCAACACACCAACATACAGGCTCAGTCAGGCACTGACTTCCTTAATAAGGGCTACTAAAACTCAGGAAATAAAACCAAGAATTAATACACAAGATGGCATCAAATTAAAAAGCTTCTTCACAGCCAGGGAAGAAGAGAGAACCTACAGAATGGTAGAAAAACTTTGCCAGTACTCTTCCAACAAAAAAGTCAATATCCTGAATATATAAAGAGCTCAAAAACCTTTTTTTATCTTTTAGTTATAGTTGGATGCAATACCTTTATTTTGTTTATTTATAATTATATGGTGCTGAGACTCAAATCCAGGGCCTTGCATATGCTAGGCAAGCGCTCTACCACTGAGCCACAACCCCAGCACCGAGCTCAAAAATTTTAACACCAAAGAAACAAACAGCCCCATCAAAAGTGGGCAAATGAACTTCTCAAAAGAAAAAATACGAATGGCCAACAAAAATATGAAAAAATATTCAGCATCTTTAGCCCTCAGGGAAATGAAATCAAAACCACACTAAGAGTTCATTTCATTCCAGTTAGAATAACAATCACCTAGAATACAAATAATAAAAGCTGGGGGTTGGGGAAAAATAAACATATAAACACTGTTGGTGGGATTATAAATTGGATCAAGCACTATGGAGATCAGTATGGAGGTCCCCAAGAAGACAAAGAATGAAACCACCATATGACCCCGTATCACACTTTTTAGTATTTGTCAAAAAGAATTAAAATCAGCACAGTACAGTGATTCATTCATACCCATGTTTGTAGCAATGCAATTCACAGTAGTCAAGTTAAGAGAAACAGTCTATGTGCCCATCAACAGAAGAATGGATAAAAGAAAATGAGATATATATACACTCGATGGAGTTGTATTCAATATAAAAAAACAAAATTATGTCATTTTCAGGAAAATGGTTGGAACTGGAGAATATCATGTTAAATGAAATAAGCCAAATTCAGAAAGTCAAGGGGCATTGTTTTCTCTCATATATGGAAGCTAGAGGGAAAAAAAAGTAAAAAAGAGGAAGAAGAGATCATGAAAATAGAAGGGAGACCAGGAAAGTACAGAAGTAGAGGAAGGGGACCAGGGAAAGAAAGAGAAGGTACCGGGAAATTAAATTGTTTAAATTACATTATGTGCATGTATGAATGTGCTACATTGAATCCTAATGTTACACATATATATATACTGAGCTATACCATAGCCCTTTTTGTTTTTCATTTTGAGACAGGGTCTTGCAAAGTTGTCCAGGCTTGCCTTGAATCTGGGATCTTCCTGCCTCAGCTTCCCAAGCAGCTGTGATTACAGACATGTGCCACCACCCCATCTCACCCCAAAATTATGTATAATTATAATGTACCAATAAAAATGAATTTTAAAAGATTGGTCTCTGAAAAGTTGTGTCTGCATGCATCTCAGGTTGTAGCGATTGACTCAAGGACTCACTTCTCTGGCTAAGGGCCCAGCCTTTTGGGACTTCTGAAATAAACCACGTCTAATGAATATAACCAGCAATGTGAGGACTGCTAAGGATGGCTTTGTTCCTGGATGCAAAAGGAACGAAGGTAAATGAAGTTATGTGTGTGCATGTGCATGGAAGTTATTGTGGTGTGGGATATCATCTCTACAGACAGGAAATAAATCAGACAAACTTTAAAAAAAATACAGTGATGGATTGGAGGGAGAGAGGGAGTGAATGGGAGGGAATCAAGATAACATGAACAGAGGACTCGAGAAGCATGACTTTGAAATAGATCTATGCGGGGGGCAGTAGTTACAGTGAGGTGTGGAGTCAAGAGAAGGTCAATTTTATAACCTAAAATACATTTGAGCATATTAAAAGGCTGAAAGACTTACAAAGAGTCAGAGATTAATGATTCAGGAGAAAGAACAGATAAAACTAAGAATTCACAGCAGTGTTATTCATAATACCCAAAAAGTGGAAACAACTCAAGAGGTGAATGGGTTGATTTAGTAAGGCATAGCTACACAATGGAACTTAACTTGAGAATAAAAGGATTCAAAGAAAGAGTATTGATACAGGCTGCAACACAGGTGAACCTTGGGAGCACTGTGTGGAATGAAAGAAGCTGGTCACAAAGGCCACATATATTGTGATTCCAATTATATGAAATATTTAGGATAAGTAAATAAGGGCAGAGACACAAAGTAGCCTGGAAGTTGGTGGGGGTGCTAAAAGGAAAGCAGAGTGACTGCTCTTTTAGGGGCAATAAAAAATGGTCTAAAATTGATTATAGTAATGATTGCACAACTCTGTGAACATCTGAAAACCACTGAACTGCACAATTTAAATGGGTGGATTTTATTGCAGATGATTTATACCTCAATAAAGCTCTTCAGTAAGGTAAAATTTTTAAAATGACAGTAAGGAAATTTAAGGTAATGGGCGATAAAATACAGACAAAAACAGATTAACAACAACAGACCCTCTATTGTCACAAGAGGGAATAGGAGAAAATGAAAATAATTTATAGGTAAGTCTTTTTTATTTACTTTTTTATTTGTTCTTTTTAGATATACATAAGAGTGTATTGTTGACCTACTATACATACATGGAATATAACTTATTCTAATAAGGATCCCATTCTTGTGGTTGTATGTGATGTGGAATTTCACTGATAGTGTATTCATATATGAGCATAGAAAAGTTAGGTCCAATTCATTCCTGTCTTTCCAAATCCCATCCCGCCTTCCCTTTATTCTCCTTTGTATAATCCAGTGAATTTTTATTCTTCCCCCCCTCCCTTTTTGTGGGTTAGCACCTACATATCAGAGAGAACATTCGGCTTTTGGTTTGGGGGGATTGGCTTACTTCACTTAGCATGTTATTCTCCAACTCCATCCATTTACCTACAAATGCCATAATTTTATTCTCTTTTAATTCTGAGTAATAGTCCATTGTGTATATATACCACATTTCTTTATCCATTCGTCTGTTGAAGGGCACCTAGGTTGGTTCCAAAGCTTAGCTATTGTGATGTGGCTGCATCTCTGTAGTATGCTGTTTCTAAGTCCTTTGGGTATAGACCAAGAAGAGGGATAGCTGGGTCAAATGGTGGTTCCATTCCAAGTTTTCTAAGGAATCTCCATACTGCTTTCCATAGTGGCTGCACCAATTTGCAGTCCCACAAGCAATGGATTTTCCCC
Organism: Spermophilus citellus; assembly: GCF_964194105.1. Lineage (NCBI taxonomy): Eukaryota > Metazoa > Chordata > Mammalia > Rodentia > Sciuridae > Spermophilus > Spermophilus citellus. The sequence goes on from NC_138197.1 coordinate 76,663,953, forward strand.
CACATACTCACCAACATTTATCATTGCTTGTATTCTTGATGATTGCCATTCTGACTGAAGTGAGATGGAATCTCAGTGGAGTTTTAATTTGCTTTTTTTTAAGTGCTAGGGATGTTGAACATTTTTTCATACATTTGTTGACCATTTGTATTTTTTCTTCTGTGAAGTGCCTGTTCAGTTCCATTGCCCATTTATTGAAGGGTTATCTGTATTTGAGGTTTTTTGTTGTTGTTGTTTAGGAGGGTTTTGGGGGGGTGTGGTTTTCTGTTTGTTTTTGGTTTGGGTGTTAAGGTTTTTGGGTTCTTTGTATATCCTGGAGCTTAATGCTCTATCTGAAGTGCAGGTGGCAAAGATTTTCTCCCATTCTGTAGGCTCTCTATTCACGTTCTTAATTGTTTCCTTTGCTATGAAGAGGCACTTTAGTTTGATACCATCCCATTTACTGACTCTTGATTTTACTTCTTGTACTTTAGGAGTCTTGTTGAGGAAGTCAATTCCTAAGCTGACATGATAGAGAGTTGGGCCTACTTTTCTTCTAGTAGGCCCAGGGTCTCTGGTCTAATGCCTAGATCCTTGATTCACTTTGAGTTGAGTTTTGTGCAGAATGAGAGATAGGGATTCAATTTCATTCTACTACATATGAATTTCAATTTTTCCCAGCACCATTTGTTGAAGAGGCTATCTTTTCTCCAATGTATGTTTTTGGCACCTTTGTCTAGTATGAGATAACTGTATTTATGTGGATCTGTCTCTGTGTCTTCTATTCTGTTCCATTGATCTTCATGTCTGGTTTTGTGCCAATACCACACTGTTTTTGTTATAGTTCTGTAGTGTCATTTAAATTCTGGCATTGTGATGCCTCCTGTATCACTTTTCTTGCTAAGGATTGCTTTGGCTATTCTGGGCCTTTTATTTTTACAAATGAATTTCATGACTCTTTTTCTATTTCTATGAAAAACATCATTGAAATTTTAATAGGAATTGCATTAAATCCATATAGTACTTTTGGTAGTATGGACATTTTGACAATATTAACTCTGTCTGTCCTAAAACATGGGAGATCTTTCCACCGTCTAAGGTCTTCTTCAGTTTTGTTCTTTAGTGTTCTTCAGTTTTCATTGTAGAGGTCTTTCACCTCTTGTATTAGATTGATTCCCAAGTATTTTAATTTTTCTTTTTTTTTTTTTGAGAGTTTTTAATATTTATTTTTTTTTAGTTCTCGGCGGACACAACATCTTTGTTGGTATGTGGTGCTGAGGATCGAACCCGGGCCGCACGCATGCCAGGCGAGCGCGCTACCGCTTGAGCCACATCCCCAGCCCAAATTTTTCTGAGGCTGTTGTGAATGGGATAGTTTTCCTCATGTCTATTTCAGTTGATTCATCAGTAATATTTAGGAATGTATTTGATTTATGGGTGTTAATTTTTATTCTGCTACATTGCTGAATTCATTTATGAGTTCTAGAAGCATTCTGGTGACGTATTTTGGGTCTTCTAAATATAATATCATGTCATCAGCAAATAGGGATATTTTGTATCTTATTTGTATCCCTTTAATGTCTTTCTTTTATCTAATCACTCTGGCTAGGGTTTCAAGGACTATGTTGAATAGAAGTGCTGATAGAGGGCATCCCTGTCTTCTTCCAGTTTTCAAAGGGAATGCTTCAATTTTTCTCCTTTTAGAATGAATTTGGCATTGGGTTTAGCACAGATAGCTTTTACAATGTTGAGGTAAGTTCCTATGCCGCAGTCTGGCTGGGCACAATTCAGGAGCCACTTGTCAAAAGAAACGAACTTTATTTTTAGAACCACACAGGCCAAACAAAACAGCTCCTCAGGAAAAACCCTCAGAGCCCAACTGCCACCACTGGCTTCCCACAAGCCTCTCACACAAACACAAGCCTCACCATCTCCCACAATCCTCCTGCTCTTGAGGCCGATTGGCTGGGTCGTGTGGGCGGAGCCAAAGAAGTCCCCCAATGAGCATCACCACAGAGGAGCCAATCAACTAGATGTTGCTGGGCCGCTGTGAGCCAATCATCAGCTGGCAGTCTGAAAGGGCGGGGAAACAGCCCAATGAGCATCACCACAGAGGAGCCAATCAGCTAGATGTTGCTGGGGCCGCTGGAAGTTTGCTAGGGCCCTTCGGCTGTGGCTCTCAACATTCCTATATCCCTAGTTTTTCTAGTGTTTTAAGCATGAATGGTTGCTGAATTTTGTCAAAGGTTTTTTCTACATCTATTAAAATAACCATGTGATTCTTGTCTTTAAGTCTATTTTGATATGATGAATTACTTTATTGATTTCCATATGTTGAACCAACCTTGCATCCCTGAAATGAACCCCACTTGATCATGGTGCACTATCTTTTTAATATATTTTTGAATGCAATTTGCCAGTATTTTATTAAGAATTTTTGCATCTGTTCATCAGGGATATTGGTCTGAAGTTTTCCTTCCTTGATGTGTCTTTTTCTGGTTTTGGTATCAGTGATACTAGCTTTATAGAATGAGTTTGAAAGGGTTCTCTCCTTTTCTATTTCATGGAATAATTTAAGATGTATTGGTATAAGTTCTTCTTTGAAGTCTGATAAAACTCAGCTAAGAATCCATCTGGTCCTGGGCTGTTCTTTGTTGGTTGGCTTTTGATGTTATCTTCAATTTCACTGCTTGAAATTGACCTATTTAAATTTTTATGTCCTCCTGATTCAATTTGTGTAGGTCATGTGTCTCTAGAAATTTATCGATGTCTTCATGATTTTCTGTTTCATTTGGAGTATAGATTATCGTCTGTATTTCAATAGTGTCTATCATGGTATTTCCTTTTTCATCATGAATTTTAGTAATTTGAGTTCTCTTTCTCTTTCTTTACTAGCTTGGCTAAGTGTTTATCAATTTTGTTTATTCTTACAGGAACCAACTTTTTGTTCCATTGATTTTTTTTTGAATTTTTTGTTTTAATTTCATTAATTTCAGCTGATTTTTAATTATTTCCTGTCTCTACTGCTTTTGGGGTTGATTTGATCTTTTTTTCCTATGAATTTAAGATGTAAAGTTAGGGGGCTGGGGACGTGGCTCAAGCGGTAGCGCGCTCGCCTGGCATGCATGCAGCCTGGGTTCGATCCTCAGCACCACATACCAACAAAGATGTTGTGTCCGCCGAGAACTAAAAAATAAATATTAAAAATTCTCTCTCTCTATCCTCTCTCACTCTCTCTTTTAAAAAAAGATGTAAAGTTAGTTATTTATTTGGTGACTTTCTATTCTTTTAATGAATGAGCTCTGTGCAATGAACTTCGAACCACCTCCCTAGTGTCCCAGAGACTTTGATATGTTGTGTCACTAGTCTCATTTATATTTCATTCAATAGCATATTATTTAGTCTCCAAATGGTAGAGTAGCTTCTATTTTTATTTTTTAATTGCTTTCTAATTTCATTCCATTATAATCTAATAAAATAAAAGGTATTGTCTCTATTTTTTCTGTATTTGCTAAGAGATGGTCTATTTTAGCCTAAGATATGGTCTATTTTAGAGAAGGATCCATGTGCTACTTAGAAGTAAGTACATTCAGTCATTGGAGGGAGACAGATAATAACAACAACCAAAGCAAACTATTTACAACATTAAAACAAACAATTCTTGCTATGAAATCTACAATGTTGATTGTCACAATAATGAGAAATGATATGATCAGTTATTGCCCACAGTAAAAACAGTAAGTTTATAAAAGGGTTTACAATTTCAGCAATGAATAGGGTTAGAAGAGATGTGACGTAGGATGTAATAATTATGAGGGAAGAGGACAGAAAAGAGAAGTAAAAAATTTAAAGGAAAAGTGAGATATCAGTAGAAATTGACTGTTAGCAGAAGGAAAGAGAGAAAGAGTTGAGGAAAACATATAAGTGAGAATGTTTAAGATAAAAAATTACAAAAAGAAATAAAATAATACAAGAACAAAATTGTTATATACTAATCAAGCATCTTAGTCCTCAAAATACTTATCCATAAAAAATAACTGTCTTAAAAAAAAGTGCTAGATGTAAGAAACAATAAACAGATGTGAATCTGTATAAATATCCAGTTACAGATAGAGTTCATTAAGAGGAAAGAAGAGATGGGGGCAGAAAAGGGTTTTCAGATTCAAGAGATGAACAAGGCAAATGCAGAAGCTATGTAGTTGTGTTTATAAGGGGGAGAATAAAAAGAAGAATAGAAGTAAAAGAATTAACAGAAGAGTGAAAAAAAAGTTTGGCTGTTAGTAAAAAAAAAAAAAAAAGAGAGAGAGAGAGAGAGAAACAGAAACAGAGGGAAATGGAGTTGTGAAACAAACAATAGAAAAATCAATCCAAAACAAAAACCCTAACCCTCAAAAAATAGAGCACAGAACAATTACTACCCTCAAAGAAACACTAAAAGTGAAAAAGCAGAAACAGTGGCTGGGGCTGGGGCTCAGTGGTAGAGCACTCGCCTAACATGTGTGAGGCTCTCAGTGGTAGAGCGCTCACCTAACATGGGTTCGCTCCTCCACACCACATAAAAATAAATAAATAAAACAAAGGTATTGTGTCCATCTACAACTAAAAAATTTAAAGAAAAAGCAGAAACAAATATGTATGTATACAAATGTATAAACATCCATTATGAATCAATCAGTACACATTCAAAAACAAAACAAAAACAAAATAACAGAATAGTCAATGAGAGTATTTGCCAGCTGTCTGTGCTAAACTGCCTTTCCATTTCTCATCCTCCCTTCTCAGCAGAATGCTGAGAGGACCTATGGAAGATACTTTTAGCTTCACTTCCAGGATATTGTTACTGCTGGGTTCTGTGAGATGAGTTCCTGCAAGTGAAGCTCCCAGGGCAGAGCTTAGGTCTGGTATTGCCCCAGGTGTTTTACTGCATGGGTATTAATAAATCAATATCCCACTACTCTCCCCAGGCCACCACTCATGGGACGGGGGGAGTGGGGTCTTCCCCAGTTCTGGTCTTTGGAGATACTGTTCTTTTGGGCCTCACCAGGACTGGTTTCCAAGCACTGAGCTCAGTCACTCTGACACATTCAAATTCTCCCTTCGGCTGGTTCTGCCCGCTGCCAGATTCAAGGGAGCCGGATGGAGGGCAGGTTTTCTCTGGCCTTTCTGATCTGTATTGCCGCCAGCCAAAATGGTTTCAGTGCCAGAAATTCTGCATGCCAGAAATTCTCCTGATTTTCTAGGCTTAGTTTAGATCTTGCAGCTGGCATCTGCTTGATTCATGTATTGGACTCAGCCTCAAACTCATGAACCTAAGTTCCCAGTCTGAATTAGAACCACTGTCACAAGGATGTACCAAAATATCTCTTGCTTAGGCTCCCTGTGCACATGTGGCAGACCTAACTTTGGTGTACCAGTTTAATGAGCCGAATAGCCTCTGGGTCGGCCCACAGCAGGCTGCCCCTTCCATCCTAGGACTCCCCACACCAAGACTTTTCCAGCACTTTAGGATCATTTTCAAACTTGTGTATCAATTTTACTCACTTCCACCAAGAGCCTTAGCCTTATCTGATGTACCCAAAATTTCCTAGTCTTCGAGGCTCTCTGTCCAATACTGAGTATCAGTAGAGTGCTTTTTTTTTTCACTTACCTCACAGAGAAGTAGTTTTCTTACTGTATGAGTACTAAGTCACGGAGTTGTGAGAAAAGCCACTTCCTGATAATCTGCCATCTTCTCTCCCCACTCCCATTTTTTTTAGTTGTAGATGGCCACGATACCTTTATTTTTTTATTTATTTTTATGTGGAGATGAAAATCGAACCTAGTGTCTTGCACGTGCTAGGCAAGTGCTCTACCACTAAGCCACAACCCTACCCACTATAGATAAGTCTTAGAAAATAAAAAAGTTTAAATCTAACAGCTCCTATCATGATGAGGGAGATATAGAAGGGCTTAGGCAATAAGGGCTAGATAGTGAGGAAGTCAGGGGCAGGGACAGAACAAAGGAGCATGGAGAGGGTCTTCTGATGAGGTCAACTTCCTGCTTGACAAAAGTGCTCATGGACACAAGTGGAGTACCCAATCAGACAGACACTTCTGTACTCATGCTCCTAAGCAGGGGATCCAATAGAAAAACTAAGATATGTGGACAGAGGGGGCACTAATCAATAATAGTAGAAGAGTATGGATGGGGAGGAGATAAGGAAAGGAGGAGATTCCAGAGACCATAAAAAGAACAGACCAAAACTCCCCCACCAAATTCCCAGCTCTGGGACCTCTTTTCTTTGGAGAAGTTTCTCTCTGTATCTCTGTCACCTTTGCAATAAACCTACTTCTTGCTTGCTATCTCTGTGTCCTGTTCTTCAAATTTCTTTTTTAAACAGAGACAATGAGCCCAGCACCCCTAGATGGGAATAAATAAAGGATGAGGCAAATTCATCTATTGAGAGTAAAGGTGGAAGAGGAGTTTTAAGAGGTTTGAACACAGGCAATCTGATATGAAACATTCATCTCAATACTAACTTAACACATTTCAAATATTCTTATCTCAACTCCAAAGGCTGCATCTGTTTTGTTTTTTCATTTTGTTTTTGGAGTTGGTTTTTGGTTTGGTTTGGTTTTGGTGTGTGTTTGTGGGTTTTGGAGGTGTTAGGGGGTATCTTTTGTTGCTGTTTTGTTTTGCAGTACTGAGGATTGAACCTGGGTAACTCTACCACTGAGTTATATCCCCAGTCCTTTTAATTTTGAGACAAGGTCTTTCTAAGTCACTGAGGCTGACCTCCAACTTGTGAACCTCCTGCCTCAGCTTCCTGGAGTTGCTGTGATTACAGACATGCAACACCACACCTGGCTTACATTATTATTAATGGGCTTACTAGTCAAGGTCCAATCACCCAGAGACCAGACCACTCTTACAGCTTCAAACATAAGAAATATAATGTAGCCAGACATAGTGATGCACACCCGTAATTGCAGGTACTTGGAAACCTAAAAATAGTGAGAATCACAAGTCAGAGGCCACCTTGAGTAACTTAATGTGACTCTGTCGAAAAATAAAATGAAAAGGGGTGAAGGTGTAGTCCAGTAGTAGAGTGCTCGCCTAGCATGCATGGGGTGCTGGGTTCGATCCTCAGCACCACATAAATGTAAAATAAAGATACTGTGTCCACCTAAAACTAAAAAGTAAATAAATTTTTAAAAAGTTGGGTAAGAAGCTTGAAAAATACAGATAAACGACTACCTATGAGAAATTATTAGAGACATTCCCATTAATTTCAGGAAGAAAAGGACTTTAGTGTCCATCTCACTATTTGATATTGTTGACCTTAAGCAAGAGAAAAACAAAATTGAAAAGAAGTAAAATTATCATTGTTTCCACATATCATTTTGTACCTGGGAAACCCAAAAAATGAAGAACAGTCCCTCTTTTGTAATAATAAAAAGGTAAAATAACTAAGAATACACTTTCAGACTGTTCGATAGCTGCATGAACCTATCTTTACAATGCTTCTTTGGAGCCATATCAGTGGCACACACCTGTAATCCTAAGCTACTCAGAAGACTAAGGCAGGAGGATTGCCAGGACAATTTGGTGACACTCTATTTCAAAATTAAAAATAAAAAAGTCTGGGGATGTAGCTTAATCCCCAGTTCAATCCCCAGTACAAAAAAAAAAAAAAAAACACCTTCGTTTGGTCACTATGCAGTTGGTGTGCAGCCTTCAATACACTAATGGAGAGCTGCTCCCGAGATGCTGAGGAGGCTTCATCCAAAAAAGAACCATTGGGGCTGGGGTTGTGGCTCAGCGGTAGAGCGCTCACCTAGTATGCGCGAGGCCCTGGGTTCGAACCTCAACACCATATAAAAATAAATAAACAAAATAAATGTGTACAACTAAAATAAAAAAATATTTTTAAAAACCTATTAGAGAGAGAGAGAGAGAGAGAGAGAGAGAGAGAGAGAGAGAGAGAGAGAGACCATTAATAACCTGGGACCTGGGGACTTTGTACTGAGACACCTGTGACCCAAACACCTTTTGTCTGCCACTTCCCTTCTTCCACAGCAATTTCTGGCCTAGTCCTGAAGCCATGAGGGGTTACTGTCTGAGGCTGTGATCCAGGTCCCCAGGGAGCTGTGAGGACACCCAGGGTCACCTGCTTCCTGCTGTTACCCCACTCTTTGTAGATCACACAAATGTGAGAGCATGGGGACACTTTGGAAATTGTATAAGGCCCTCCAGCCTTTCCTTATACTCCCTATTTTATATAAATTCTCTTTATAAGAAATTGAAACACAGAAAGTAAAAACACTTGCCCAAGGGGACACAGGCCAAAGTGGCAGAACTAAGACTTTTTTGAACCCAGGTCTCCGAATCTGCTTTTCCTTCCCCTTCTTTTCTCCTAATTCTGGAGCCTGGAGGCCTTGGATAATAATAAACACCAGTAAACTCAGTAAGTGCCTTTCTTTTGACCAGTAACCACCCTCCTTCTTATGACCAATCAGACCTAATCCTGAACATTCTGTTTGGCCTTCATCTGGGGCAAAGGCCTGTTACAGTTTATCAAACCCTGAGGGTGTGCTCCGGAAACCCAACCAGAATGTCCAGCTTGCACAACCAATTAAAGCAGACCTGGGATCAGAATGAGACTAAGACATCCCCCCATGACTCAGCTCTTCCCTGACATTTGACTCCCATGAAGCAGTAATCTGAGACATAAACCCTGGTCCCCCTTAACATCTCTCTAAGGTGAGTCAGCACATGCCACCCTCCTCAGCTGGGCAGTGCTCCCCAGAACACAGGCACCACCTGTCCCTTCGCCCCACATAAAGCTTTTGGAGAGCCCATAGGACTGTGAGAACTTTGCCCTCTGGAGGAATTCCACACACCCTCTCCACCCTGTAAGGAAGATTGCCAATCCAGACCCAAGGAGCAAAGTCCTAAAACAGGAGGAGAGGAGATTGGTTTCTGCCGAGGCTGGGCAGAGAAAGAAAGCCAGTGCCCCAACAGAAGCACCACCAGAAGCTGGTGCCATGGATGTCCTGGTCCGGCTCCTGCAGCTGCTCATGCTGCTCCTGACGCTGCCCCTGCACCTGATGGCTCTGCTGGGCTTCTGGCAGCCCCTATGCAAAAGCTACTTCCCCTACCTGATGGCCGTGCTGGCTGCCAAAACCAACCGCATGATGGAGAACAAGAAACGGGAGCTCTTCAGTGAGATAAAGGGGCTGATGGGAACCTCAGGGAAGGTGGCCCTGCTGGAGCTGGGCTGTGGCACTGGTGCCAACTTCCAGTTTTATCCTGCTGGCTGCAGGATCACCTGCCTGGACCCAAATCCCCACTTTGAGAAGTTCCTGAAAAGGAGCATGGCTGAGAACAGGCACCTCCAATATGAGCGGTTTGTGGTGGCCCCTGGAGAGGACATGAAACAAGTGGCTGATGGCTCCATGGACGTGGTGGTCTGCACTCTGGTGCTCTGCTCTGTGCAGAGCCCAAAGAGGGTCCTGCAGGAAGTCCACAGAGTGCTGAGGCCGGTGAGCAGAGTGGGAAGGACGGGGGCCTGGGGCAGGCAAACAGCATTGGCCACCCCAGAGTTCGGGGGCCCCAGGAGGGGGAACTGAGGTACTAGTACATTAGACACCCTACCACCGCCACCTGCTGCTGAATAAGAGTGACCATGGTGGACCCAAGAGGATGCTGTTGGGGCAGACAGGAGAGTCACCTAACAGGAAGTGGAGGGAGGTGGAGAAGTCACCTAAGGAAGTGAAGTTTAAATTGAGATCAGAGGAATTAAACAGGACATGGAGGGTGGGGGAATAAGTGTGCCAGTAGAGATATTAGGGGGAGTAGAATCCACACATTTTTTAAATCCATATTTCAAGCGGGGCATAGAGAGAGGGGAGTTTAGGATAGTTTCCAAGTTTCTGGCGTGAGCAACTGAAGGGATAATGGGTGCTAGACCATTTGCTGGAATGGAGGAACACTGTTTGGGACTTGTTAGATCCCAGGAGCTGCTGAGACAGCCAAGCAAGAAGCCATGTGGGCTGTTAGAGGGCTAGAACTGGAGGCAGGAAAAGATGCAGCGTGGAGATAGAGAGTTGGACATCGCCAGCTTGTAGCTGCTAATTAAGAGCTCAGGGGTGAGTGAATCACTAGGGGAGGGAGTGGGAAGAGAAGAGCTGGAGAAACCCCCTGTGGTTATCGGGCAGGGTCTGGGGCTTCCTTGGGATGTTGGAGGAGATGTCAGGAACAGCTATGGCATGCACCTGAGTCTTGATAGAGAGGCCTGGTGCATCTGTATATAGTGAGCCATCTGCCCTTGTTTCTTAGTCACCCTCTGTCTGCCCTCTGGACCTTCTTTAAAGATCTCTCAGCAGTAATTTCCCCTCAGTTACAAGAGGTTCTTCACAGGCCCCTTGAGGGAGGGTAGGAGCAGGGGGTGCAGAAAATGTCAGAGCAGCAGTTTGCTCCATAAACTCTCAGACCAGCTGCTCCCACTTCACTAAGTGATTTGGCCAGGCTTGATCAGAGGGAAGGAGGTGATGATAGAAGGAAGGAGCAGGATGGAGCAGCTAGTGACACTGACCCTCTCCTCCCTCCCAGGGAGGAGTGCTGTTCTTCTGGGAGCACGTGGCTTATCCGCGAGCAAGCCAGGCCTTCATGTGGCAGCAAGTTTTTGAGCCCACCTGGAAGCACATTGGGGATGGCTGCTACCTTACCAGAGAGACCTGGAAGGACCTGGAGAATGCCCAGTTCTCTGAGATCCAAATGGAACAACAGCCCCCTCCCCTCAAATGGTTACCTGTTGGGCCCCACATCATGGGGAAGGCTGTGAAATAAACTTCCATGGAGGGGGGTCATTTGCTCCCTCCCCTGTCCCCAGTCAGAAAAAGCCACCCACTGCCAAATCTGTCTTCTGCTGAGAGGGATCTAATCAAGAATGAGAGAAGCTTCCCCTACCACCATCATCCCTAGTTTCTCCCTCCCTCTCCCTGAGGGGAATCTCTAGCTCTAAAAAAAAAAAAAAAAAAAAAAAAAAAAAAAAAAAAAAAAAAACCTATTCCTACCCTGACTAGAGGGAGGAAAACATTATGCTCTGTCATTCCTTAACTAAAAATTCCCAGACTTCACCCACCCTCTTCCTAGGACAGCTCCCATCCCTTCCCTTGTCCCCATGGGAAAGGTCCCCCTGCCCTCCTTAGGTTACTCCTATGTGCCCCTGGGACTAGTCACAGAAGCCATGGTACTGCAACCCTGCCTGGCCACCAGAGTGTCCCTCCCCCCCTACCACCTTTATCCTGAGCTATGGGGGTACCAGAGAGAAGGGGAGACCCTGGGGAGGAGGGAGCAGCACTTAGCAAAGAAGCCAGAGGTTTTGTCTTCAAATGTTTTTTAATAAATAGACAAAATCCACTAGACTGATGCAGCAAACTAAGGTCAGAGGAGAAGGGAAACTGAGGAGGGAGAAGCCCCTGAGTCAGCAACACAATCTCCTCCCTGACTGTCCTGCTAAGGCACTTTGGGGGAGACAGGTTACACAGGGGGAGTGGCAGAAGGAGGGATTCTGATCCCCACCGTATAGCAGGACATCCCTGCCCTTCTTTCCCTGCCCCACAGCCCCATCCCTGGTTGACACCCTCTTGTCTCCCAGCATTCCAAGGGGAAGATCGGGCTGGTTCTCATGGGTGGGTGAGGTCTGTGCTCCTGAGAAAGCAGATCCTGCCAAATCTTGAGGCAGTGTCAGCAACCAATTCTACTCTCTTCATCCAGAGGAGCCACTCAGGAAGAGATGGAAGGGACCCTTGGGCCAGGCTGAGACCAAGGAAGCTAGGCAGTGCCTGGCACAGGGTGCACCTCAGGGCCCAGATCAGGGTGCCCATCCGCGGCCAGGATGGGGTGTGCGTCAGGACTTTCCCGTCGGGGACTGCCCCAGTTGTTCCTCAAGATGGTCCCTGTCTTCTCTTCCTTGAACTGTTGCCGGTCTTCACGGGGGATCTTCACTGCATGGTACTGGGGCACTGTGGCCTCGGGGTGCTTTGCCCGCTTGAAGAATCCCATCTATAAGGATGCCAAGCCAGACTATGAGGAGCTGCGGGGCTGAGGTCCTGGGGACACACACCCACAGCACAGAGCCTTGCCCCCACCACCCCTGGGAGAGAAACAACCAGCTGAAGCAGAAAAGAGACAGGCCAGCCAGCACCCAGCACCATGGGCAGCACCCAGGGTGCCACCAATGCCAGGGCCCCAGGTTCTCATTCACAGCAAGAGGAAGATCAAGAGGGGGCCCGAGGAGCAGGAAAGGAAATCTCCTTGAGCCTCTGAAGGGGAGGCTTGGAGGTGGAACATCAGGACCTCTAACTCCCAAGATTTCTATCCACCCAAGCTTCTTAAGAGGCCAACAGCATCCCCCATAACACTATCAAGATCTGAGGAGGAAATGGCTTTCTCAACCCCTGCATACCTGGCCCCTTCATGCCTTACACACCCCCTGTGTGCGTGTACACTGGGTAGCACCTCCCTTAGGCAGGGACCTCTCCTCCTTGAATCCAGTACTCCATCCCCTCCTTACATCATGACCATGCTGGTCCTGCACACCAAGACGGCCATGTGGCCTTCCATACTCATACTCAGAACTGCCCAAGACTCCCACAAGCTCAGGCTGCACAGCATCTCTTTGCACATCCATCTCTGCACACTCATGCCTACAGAAGAGACATGCATGGAGCCTCCCCACACTCCTACATGCTCAGCCATGAGCCCACCCAGCTCTTAGTGCATGCCCCCAGCTATATACACACACCCTTATAACCTCAGCCTCCTTATGATTTCTCGCCTCCGTCACTAGGATTCACAACACCCTCATGCAAACACATTCCTTATTCCTGATCCCTGAAGGCTAGAGCTCTATTCATTCTCACATACATACATACATACATACACACACGCGCGCACACACACACACACACACACACACACATAGTTGCAGACACACTCATGCACACATACAAGTTACCCCACAGTCCCTGGACCCCCAACTTCCATGGCCGACGGCTGTACAGCCAGATGGGCTCTGTGATAGTTGGTGGGGAAAGATGAGCTCTGACTGCTCCGATGGAAGAAGCCACACTGGGAAGTTGAGGGAGGAGGGGAGCAAAAGAGGCAGAGGATGGAAAGAGTGAAGACGAGGGGGCCTTATCTCTGCTGTTTCTGGGGTGCAGGGGGCAGGCATCCTGGGGCCAGTTTCATGAAGACATCAATCTCCCTTAAGACTGGGCAGGTTCCCCACTGCTTAGATGCCACTCCAGAGCCTGGTCCACTTGCCAAAAGGTGTGCTCACTCTGTGATCGGTCCCAGGGGACAGGTGGGAAGTAGGGCAGTGCCCTGCAGAGCCCAAGGATATGCACGGTTCTGCAACCATCCCCAGATGTGGTGTGTGGCTCAGAAACGATGAGCCCTGGTGATGTATGTGACTGCCTGTACTGATATGTGGGTGGGTGTGCTTTTACGTTGCACTCCAGATGTCAATGGGATTCTGTTACAGCTGGGTGTGTTCAAGAATGGTTCCATGTGGACCTGGTATGTGGAAGCTCAAAGTCCAGCCTTGCAGGCAGCTTCCTGGAACTAGTTCTCCACACTTGGTGGCCTTTTGGGCCACAGCTTTCTTTCCAGCCTTCACTGCCACACTCATTAAATCAGACCATACTTTCCCAGCTCCATGTCTTTGCCTACCAGGGGCCTTCTGGAAGGCTCAGGCCCCACCCACCCCATCTCCCCATATCCAGATTCTATCAACTCACCTTCCTTTAAGACCCAGCTCCACAGCCCTCTGCTCTTGAGTCTCCCTTCCTCTGAACTCCCCCTTTCTCAACTCAACCCCTTCTGCCTTGTCTTTGACTGTGAGGCTCAATAACCCCACTACGCTACAAAATTCCTGAGAACAAGATCTGCATCAGACTTATCTTTGAAACACTCAGGGCTGGATAGAGTCCCTGGTGCATGCAGGGTCAGCGCTTAATGTAGATTTGCTGAATATATGGGTGTGAAGGTGAATGAGAGAGCCACAGTTCAAATGTCTGCCTGCCCAACCAGGAAGTCTAGCCTCCAGCAAGTGCCCCCCTCCCCAAGCCTCACCTTCCACAGGAGCAGCACCAGCAGTGCTAGCACCAGCAGTCCGGCCAGCACAGCCAGGAGGATGACCCACCAGGGGACTCCTTCTGCCACCACAGCCATGGGGTCTAAGTATACCATCACTGGAATCTGAGGAATAAGGGGTTAATGGAGTGAGAGCTGGAGGGAGAAGGAAAGAAGAGAGTCTCCCCACCCAGCCAGCCCAGCCCTGCAGCTCACCACAGTGGAGGCATCTTTGAGCAGCAAGTTCTTGATGGAGGACTTCACTGTGATGTTGGCTCGGACAATCACTTCCAGGGACTTCACAGCTGAGTACTCCTAAGGGAATGAAGAAGGGGACCCTCCTCCTAAATGCCCCACGTTCCCCTCACTTTCCCCCAGCTCCTGAAATTATAAATGGAATGGTGCCCAATGCCAAGGTTGATTCTGTCTGTCTTGGTTCAGGAATATGCTGCATTTAGACAAGAACAAGGTAGCGATGAATCCCAGTGGGGCCTCTGCAGAAGAAGAAACCCAGCCTGAAGCCCAGCAGAGCCCTCACCTCCAGAAAGGTGCTATTCCACAGGCGGCCCCAGACGTGCAGCACAGCCGCACGGTCAAAGCTATAGAGTGGACAGCTGAACACCACACAGTTGGCAGTACCCCAGGCGCAGTCCTGAGGACAAGAACAGGCAGGGTTCAGAGCTGCTCAGCCCTACCCCATTAAGCCTACCATCTCTCTTATTTTCTTTTCAGGACCCCTAACTTCCCTCCTCCAGGAAGTCTTCCCAAACTAACCCTATTGTCCAAAATAGCTGCCTACCCCAAATCTGAGCTATTTGGCTTTGAAATGCATGAGGGGAACAGAGGGGATCTCTTAACAGGAAAAGGCAAAGTAGCTTCTCCAACTGATTCTTATTGCTACCTTATGATGGTTTCATTTTTGAGCACCTACTATCTGCCAGCAATTACCCCACTTAAGTATCCTGCAAAGTGCATATTATTAACTTTTTTTTTTTTTTTGCAGTCCTGGGAATTGAACCCAGAGGTGTTCTACCACTGAGCTACATCTCTAGTCTTTTTTATTTTTTATGTTGAGACACGGTCTCACTAAGTTGCCCAGGGTGGCCTCCCTCCTGCTTCAGCCTTCTGAATTGCTAGGATTGCAGACATGTACCACCAACCCCAGAATTACTAACATTTTTCAAAGGAGGAAATTGAGGACCAGGGAGGCCAGGTGACCATCTAGCAAAACTATTAAGTTGTGGAGCAGGTATTGCAAGTCAGGTCCACGTTATACAAAACCACAGGCCTGCACTAAGCTCAAACTCACTGAAGGAGGAGAAGGTGACACAGGATCTGCTGGAAGGACAGGAACTCAGTCTGTTCCTTCCAAGACTGACCTAATCCATTTGACCAAGTTGCCACTAATAACCTATTTGTATAAAAGTTATGTTATATTCATCATGCCACAGTCCATTTACAGAAGAATGGCTTTGAGAGTGCTTGAAGTTACTTTGAGTCGTCCTTTAGTTTGCAACTTTTGAGCAATTCAAGAGCCCTTAGTCAATTTGTTTTAAAAGCAAAACTATCTGCCTTAACTTTGTGTATGTTATTTTCATATGTTATGTTAAGTGAAACAAGCCAGGCATGGAAAGACAAATACCACCTGATCTCACCCATATGTGGAATCTAAAAGAGGTGAACTCAGAAGTAGAGAGTTAGCATGCTTACCAGGGGCTGGATGGGCGGGAGTGAATAGGAAATGTTGGTCAAAGGATACAGTTTCAGCTAGGCAGGAATAATAAATTCAAGAGCTCTATTACTACTGTACATTGTGATGACCATAACTAATAACAATATATTGCATTCTTGAAAATCATCAAGAGCTGGGTGAAGTGGCACATGCCTGTAATCCCAGGGCTCAGGAGGCTGAGACCGGAAAATCATAAAAGAATTCAAAGCCAGCCCCTGCAACAGTGAGGTGCTAAGCAACTCAGTGAGACCCTGACTCTAAATAAAATATAAAGTAGGGCTGGGGATGTGGTTCAGTAGTTCAGTAGTCAAGTGCCCCTGAGTTCAATCCCTGGTACCGCACCCCCCCCCAAAAAAAAAAAAAAACGATTAAAAAAAAAAAAAAAAGAACGAGGTTGTAGCTCAGTGTTAGAGCACCTGCCTAGGATACATAAGGCCCTGGATTCAATCCCTAGCACTACAAAAAAAAAAAAAAAAAAACAGATCTCAGAGACCTATTCTATCCTGTATAGATATTTTATATAAATCTAAGGCAAATGGATTGCTAGCTAACTGACTGACTGGTCAAGGGTTCTGCTTGGAGTGAGCACTTGGAATTGGGGAGTATGTGGGGTCAGCAGTTGCCTCATAGGCACCCGCTCCCTCCAGCTGTGCTGCAAACTGTCTTGTCAACTTGTCCTTGCCCAGGTGTTTGACCACCACGTCTTGACAGGCCACTCTCCCTGAATGTCCACCACCTGAAGCTCTGGACCCCCACAGCATTCCTATCATGTTATGCCCCAATTGTGTTCACCCTTCCCTCACCAGGGTGATGTTTTTCTTCTTCTCAGCAGAGGACACTGGCCACCAGGACGTGGCGGGTGCCAGCTGCTCACGAGGCTCCTGCTGCTCCGGCTGCTCCAGCTCTCGTCGCTTCCTATCCCTACTGTCCACATCCTACACATACAGAAAGGGAAGAACCAGTGACATTCCTCCAAATGCAGGGATCCTGAGGTCACATAACCTCCACACAACTCACACATGCTCCCCAGGCCCATAACATCCCTCCCAAGTCCTACCCTGCCTACCCTGCCTAAACCTCACCAGGCGGAGGATGTTGGGCCTGGGGGAACAGAGCCCTTTCTGCCCAGGCCCCTGACCGCCCTCCAGCTCCACTCGCATGGGATACAACAGCCACTTCCCATTGGCAATCTCATGGGGCCACATGATGTTGAGGAAGGCGGAGCCCAGGGTATTGAGCGACTGGCCTTGGTTGGAGACCTGTGGGAACAGAAGGAAGGGCGCTCAGTTTCTGAGCAGACCCTAAACCCACAGAGACAAGGAGACAAGGCTGAGGAGATGGCATCAAGAAGCACAGTTTCAGCAAAGACTTGGGAACAACACCAGATGAGGCACCATTCTCTCCCCGGAGGCATCCTGAGCAGGCATGCGGGAGGCTCCAGCCAAGCGAGGACAGAATTCTAAAGACAGACATCAACTCTTCCCCAAGGTCCCATCCCTCAGACCAAAAGGAAATAAAATGGCCAGTCAAAAAGAACAGGAGATGGTTAGCTGAGGACTCAGCACCAACATATGCCCACAGCCAAGGTCCAGGTGTAAGGCAGAGGCCCCAAAATCACTGGACCATGCAGCCCCTTATCCTCTGGGCCAAGAAGGGAGAAGGGCCATGGAGGGCCCATATACCAGGACACTTACCGTGACCTCATACTTGACCTTGCTGCCCACATCCCGCTCAGACCGCATAGCACTCTCACCCCTCACCACACCGGAGAAGAAGAGTTGCTGTGGTACAGCCACCCTGGTATGAAGGGGTCAAAACAGGGGCTGAGAAAGCCTGGGGTCTGGCTGAATGGAGAGCCAGAAGTGAAAGGGCAGGCAAGACAGAGCCCAGGCCAGGGTTTAGGAGTGGGGATACCCCCACCGTCCAGCAGAGCACCCCACTTGGGCAAGGCTTACCCTGCGATGGACAGAGGCAGCTCAATGAAGACACGGGCTCGAGCAGACACTGGATGCAGCTCCTGCTCACTGATCCTAGCATGTAGATAGGGGCAGGGGTGGGCAGCAGGCATGGGCACCCCCGTGGGGTCAACGAGGACAGTCCAACTGCTATCATGCTGCCAACATCCTGCCCCACCAGGCTTACGTGGCCAACAGCAGCTCTACTTCCAGTTCTGTGGTCTCAATGGTGATCCCAGAGGTGCTGAGGATGAGGTAGAAGGTGACCTAGGCCAGAGTGGAATGAGAGAGTCATGGGGGTAGGGGGTGGCAGTAGGAGATTAAGGAGCAGCCACTCAGGCAGAACTAAGGGCAGATGTACCCACCTGGGCACCTCTCTTCATAGGGTTCCCCAGCTCACACTCGACATGGGAGGCATTCTCATTGGACAGGCAGAGCGGCTTTTCCTGGAATGGGGTAGGAAGGAAAGGTGAGATTGGGCTACTGGAGCCCTTCAAGACCCCACCCAACCCTGCCCAGGCCCCTCACCGCAGGATCCAGGGCCCGGACTCCTGAATAGTGCAGTGAGGCAGGGAGGGTGACCAGGAGCTGGGCTTCATGAGCATCGTCCCCATCAGCCTGGGGCTGGGCGGGGTTGGAGGGCAGGTTGGTGACCATCAGCTCAAGTCCAATGACTGGCTGCCCACTCAGTGCAAACAGGGCCGTTGTTCCATCCACATCCCTGGAGGGTCAGATCTCACTCACTCTAAGATCAGAACACCCTCCCATCCCCTCCACTCCTGCCTCCCCCACACTCACCCAGTGCACACTGCTGCCTCAGCATCCCTGGACTCTCCCCCACCCCAGGTCTCCTGGATCATACACCAACCCAAGTCAGGTCTTTCTGTGCACCAATGAGAGCCAGGGGATCACCGTCCTCATCCCAGTCCACTACTTCTTCCTTTGGGCAAATAACCTTAACCTTTCTAGGCCTCAGTTCTCCATCTGTAAAATGGGACTAATAACTCCTACCTCACATCTGTGAAGACTAAACAATGAGATGGAAACTGTATGTTATGGTGTTGTGAAGGGTTGTTACTTATGCCAGGCTCCTCTGGTGCCCCAGCCCCATCACTGACTCAATTCCCAGTCTTCTGGATGGTCATCTGCTCCTCTCTGGCCTTCTTTCTACAGGGTCAGACCCTCCCTCTGCCTGGTCTTCCTGAGGGTACTCCTCCCTTTCCTTGAGCTCTTGCCATCCCTCCCCCTTCCATGTGCTCCCCACTCCTCTCACATGGGCAGAGGCTGGAACTCTGTGTCGCTGACCCGGGCACAGAAACGGGCATGCACCAGCTGCAGATTGCTCTGACAAATCTTGTCTTCACCACAGCCTTGCTTCAGAAAGTGGATCTGGAAAGCGATTTGAGGAGAGGGTCATTCCTAAGGGGCAAGGCATGGGTTAAATGTGTCACAATGCATATAGTAGGTTGGAGTATTACAGGATTAAACAACCCAGATCTGCTGTTTACTGGCGGTGTGGTACTGGGATGGTCACTTAGCCACTCCGAGCTGTAAAGTGATGGGTGTATTGCCATGCTGTGGTAAAGACGAGCAGATCATTCCATAGCTACACCACATTTCCCCAGCTATGACTGCAGGCACTGAATTCCACATCAAGAATGACAAGAGTGGCAAAGGGTACCACTCCCAGGCTGCCTGTAAGAACTGTGCCAGGAGATTCATATTTCTCCATGCTGGCTGAAAAGCAGAAAGGACCTTGGAGGCCACATTTGATGGTGTGACCACTTTTGATGACAGACCCTCATCAGCCTGGGACCCTAAAGGATTACAGAGATTGGAGGAACACCATCCCCTGGACTGGAACATGTGGTTTTTTGGGCCATTTAACATTTGGGGGGGTCTACTTATTACAGCACCTAGAAACATGAACTACCAGGGTGACATGTAGAAGAGATTTGCAAGCAATGAGTGGGTGTCACTGGTGAAGGACCAGGATCACTGCCCCTCCCAACACCTCTTCCCATGCTCACCTCTGCCCGCTGGGTGCTGGGCTGGTGGGCATTGAGGATGGGGGCCACTGGGGGCAGTCCCTGGCCAAGAGCCTGTCGCCGGAGCCGAGGGGTCTGGAGACTATAGGACAAGGTCACCACAATGGCCCGAAGTTTGTCTTTGACATTGTCCTGAGAAGGGGAAAGATTGTTGCTCACTGGAACACCCCTGCCCCTATCCACATGCTAGGATCAGTGAGCAGGAGCTTCATCCATTGTACACCTTGAATACATCATTTTAATCCCCTAAATGACTCCCCAACCCTACCCAAGACTCCAGCCAGACACAAGACACATTCTGAAACTTAGAGAAGTTTAGAAAGATTAAGGACAAAGATGGAGAACTGAGCAAGGAAGAAGGAGGAGAGACTGCATTAGGGAAGGAAGGCGACCCAGGATTTAGGACACTGAGGTCTAGATGTGAAAATGGAACCTGCCATCCCCACCTCCAGAGACTACAGGAGATACAAGAAAGCAGTCATGAGGAGAAGGTGAAACCATAAGGGAGGTTTCTTGGAGTGATTCAGATCTCAGAAAGAGGTGTGAGCGTGTCAGAAGCAGCTAAGAGGAATAAAGGAGAAGACATGCGGTGAGAAGGACCCCCAGGCCGGGAATTGGTGTCCACCTGAAGCTGGAACATGGTGTCTCCACAGACTCGGTCATGCTGGTGCTTCAGCCACACAGTGCCTGAGGCCTGGTGTTTAGGGTCATCTGGGCTACGGCTCAGGAAGGTCACACGCGGAACCTGGCCCCGGAGCCTCCTATCTGTGTCCCCATCTAATACATAATCCAGGGCTGTGGTGTGTGGAGAGAAGAGAGGGGCCGTGAGTTGGGAACATCTCCCCCTGACTCTGTCCCCAAGGTTCCCTCCTCTCCATTCAGGAGTGACCCTCCCTGGAAACCCAATGAGATGACCAGAGGGAGAGGACCTCACTCACCCACAATAGGGCTGTAGCTGCTGGGGACTGCAATATAGCTGAAACAGATCCTTAGATCCACACTGTGGGGGCAAAGGGTGGCTTCTGAGCCAAACAAGGCTGATGTTCCAAGGTCCCAGGCCCACTCTTCCCATTCCTCCAGCTGGGAAACTGGAGAGAGACAGGG
Organism: Spermophilus citellus; assembly: GCF_964194105.1. Classification (NCBI taxonomy): domain Eukaryota; kingdom Metazoa; phylum Chordata; class Mammalia; order Rodentia; family Sciuridae; genus Spermophilus; species Spermophilus citellus. The sequence goes on from NC_138197.1 coordinate 76,684,893, forward strand.
ACAGGAAAACTAGACCTTGCTTGCTCTGACCTCCTCGGACCCCGACTCACCAGACTGAGTGGCCACCAGCACAGTTGGGCTGTTCTAAGTCGATGGCTCGGGGAGCAATGAAGACCTCGTGGGAGACGTGGAGAACAGGCCTGGCCCTGGGGGAACAGGGAGTCCAGGGTACAAGAAACATGAGGACAGGAGGCTGGACACTCATTAGCTTCAGACTTGAAGTGGAAATCAGAGTTACAGGGAGGAGATGATGGCCTCAAGGAGGGAGAAGGCAGCCAAGAGGGAGGGGCTTACCTGAAGAGTGCAACAGTGTCCGCCAGGGAGCCCACCAGCAGGTCAGGGTAATGGTTCCCATCCACATCCAGGCCACCCGACAGAGAATAGCCAAAGCTCTTGATGCCCACAGCCTCGCCCTCCAGCACCTGGGGACCAGCTGTCAGCCTCCTTCACTGAACCCCATCTCCCCCATCTGCCTCCCCTGCCCTCTGCAGCCCTTATTCCACCCACACCCATTCCCTCATCACCATGAGTCTCCTCACCTGTGAAGGTTTGATGACCACCCCCAGGCTGCTCCCATGGTAGATAAAGACCTTCCCATCCCCATCAAAGGGAGCTCCCACAGCGATATCTGAGGGTCATGGGGGAAAGGCATCACACTGGGGAAGGAGTAGACAAGGGTAGGCCCCAGTTTCCCTCAGGCACTTGGTCTGTATAATGAGTTTTCTTTTGTATTGGGAAACTACAAAGTCCTAGACACCTGGAATACATCATTTTTAATCCCCTAAATGACTCCCTTCAGTTATTATTAGCTCAAAAAGGTCACAAAGCATAGTAAAGTTCATATGTGAACCCAGAATCCTCTCTCTAAGCCCTCAGAAGACCACCCCCCTGACCTCTGAGGGGCTTCCCCATTCCTCCCCTGACCCCATCCCTCCACTGAATCTTTTCTGTTTCCAATCACACCTGGGAAGCCATCTTGGTTGAGGTCCCCCAGGACAGCCAGGCTGATCCCGAACATGGAGTCAGGGGAACCACAGAGCCGGAGTGGGGAGACCCCTGTCCAGTGACCACCCTGGTTCATGTACACATACACAGCTCCCCCCAGCTCTTCTTGGCGCTCAAAGAAGTAAGGGGCACCCACTATCAGGTCTGGCCAGCTATGGAGAAAGGGAGACAGTCAGTGTGGGGTCCTCCTAGGCCAACGGAGTCAAGAGAAGATGCCCAAGGTCACTTATACCTCCTGGACCCAGCGCCCCCTAGACCCCACTCCCCTTGCCCACTCTCACCCATCATTATTCAGATCTGCCACAGCCAGCGAGTAGCCAAAGCCAGAGGTCAGACGCTCTCCAGAGAGCATCACTTCGGGTACTAGGCGACTGGCACTGTCTTTGCGCAGAATGACTACAGCACCCTTGTGGTTGGCACGGGGGGCCCCTGCCACAAAGCTCAGCTCTTCTGCTCGCACCAGACCCTTCCCAGAGTCAATGGAGAATCCTAGGAATGAGGGATGACTTACCGGTTAGTGTTTCCCTAAGATTCAGAAGCCGGGTGCACCCCAGCTACCCCCACCCTGCCTGAGTCTAATAGGTCTGGAGCCAGAAGGTAAAGGTGCCCCCAAGTCATCACCACCATAGCTGGACTGCTCTTCCTCCCGCTCCAGTGGTCTGGCAGCCCTCCCACACTCTCCTGACCCAGAGACTAGAGTTTGGCACAAGAATTGTGATGAGGTCAGCCTCAGGGACTAAAGAGGAGGAAAAAAAAGTAATGACAGAGAAGCCCAGATGACCAGCGGTGGGAGGGGCACAGTGGCAGGAGCTGGGCTGAGGCAATACCTGTATCTACACACCCTAGGAGGCCCCAGTCCCACCCAGTGCACCTTCTTTGGCCCCACTCCCACCACCCTGACAGGAGAAGACTTCACGTGGATGGGAGGGAGACACAGACAAGCAAGGAAGAGCCTGCTTCACCCAAATGTCTCTCAGGCCTCTCCTTCTCCTCCTTAGCAGAGGGATGTAGATGAGACAATGGGGGGACTTACCAACAAGCTAGACCATTCTCCAGCCTGAGCCCACCATCAACCCCTCAGAGAAAGGCCCCCCAGAGGTCAGCACTGTCCTTCCCAGGACAGTCTCAGCCCTTTCTCTGTCATTTCATCAGGATCTTCCTCCATGAAGACCCCTCACTCACAGCCCCCAAGGCCATGACCCTTGGAGTCTCCTCTTCTTGGGTCTAGTGACTAGGTGCTCAAAGGTCTTCTCTGTAATTTGGGCCCTGGGTGAGTATTGGTGGGGCAAGGCAGGAAAAGAAGGTTCCCTGGGGAGAGGGGAGGCCAGGGCCAAGCCCCCAGGGCCCAGGAAATGGGAGCTTACAAACCTAAGTAGCTATTCAAGGCCAAGTCTCCGGCTGGTCCTGGAAGCCGGTCAGCAGGATCCAAAGTTTTATACACGAGCTGGTCAGGGTCTGAGCTATCAATGTTGGTCACAAAAAGCAACCCTGTGGGGGTGAGGGGGAGGTGGGGAAGAGACACCAGGGAAGGGACATCCAGAGGAAGGACCACAGAGCAAGGAGAGAGAGCCAGACAGAGAGGCCAGAAGAAGATGGAAGAGGAAGAGGTGGAGGAAGAAAATGAGAGAGATGAAGAGAACAGAGAGATAAGAAAGACAGGGTGAGAGGCGGACAGAGACAGAGACAGAAGGTTGGGAGCATGGAGGGTGGGGAGGACGAGAGAGGAGCAGAGGGTTAGAGCCGTTGTGGGCCAGGGAAGGGTCCCTACCAAAGTAGCTGTTGGCAGGGACCGGGATGAGGCGGGGGTCCTGCTCCTTCTCACCCCCCGCCTCGTAGGGCCCGTCGTCCAGGTGTGCCAGGTCCGCTGAGCCCTGCACACAGAGCTCCACCCTGGCTGTGCCTGCAAGGACAGTCCTGTTAGTGCCTGAAGCAGGGAGCAAGGAGCACCCCGCAGGTGGGACACTGAGTTAGGCACATGAGGACACCCCTCCTCTCCTTTCCAGCCTCATCTTCACCCCCCTCCCTAACCCAAGCATGCTGGGGTCCCCTGGACTTGGCATCACACACTCACCGAGTGTCAGCTCAGCCAACAGCAGCGTGCGGAGGCAGGAATGGCAGTGATGAGGGCTGGGCTGCATGTCGGAGCAAGCAGGCCCTGGCTGGGTGGGCAGACCCAGCTGTGCATGTGGGGGCTCATGCCAGCATGTGGAGGAACATTTAGCCATGCAAGGAGAGAAGATACCCAGTTCATGTGTGTGGTGGCATGATGTGGGTGGAAGGCATGGCAGTGCCCCAGGGCAACATGCCAGTGAAAGCATGGTCATGCTTGGCCACCTGCTGCCTGCAACCCCATCTCTGGGGTAAGAGGAGGTTTTGGTCCCCTTCTCCCCACTCTCTAAGGAGTGACTCACCCTTCCAATTATAAGTTCCTGGAGCCCCAAAGAGGAGGTAGTGGCTGTCGGGGGAGAAGGCAGCAGCTGTGCCCTGCTGGCAGAAACCAAATTGTTCGTGGCCCTGGGGGCGCCCCTCACAGAACTTCCACTCCCCACCATCCAGCTCATCACGGATGGCCAAGTCCTGGCTTAGCACAAAGCATCGACCGATCACATCCCTCGATTCCAGGATCTGGTCTACTCGCTGCCTCGACTCATATCGATGTGCACAGGTCTGTGAGAAGAAGGCAAGAAAAGTCATTTATTTCCTGTGTGGACCCGGGATCTGCATGCTACCCACATGCAGACATTTGGCAGACATATCACACACACATGCACACACCCAGATGCCACATCACTGGAGCATACCGCCCAGCCAGTGTTAAGCAAGTCCTTGCATTACCCAGCATCCCGCCTGCATCTACTTCCTTGCCCTCTCAGAACATCACCCTTATTCCACATTCTGCGTAGGCACCCACAGACACAGGATATGTCCCTCCCTGGTCACAATCCTGCAATACGCTGAGCATGGTCCTGTCCTTGGACCTTTTAAGGCCACCACTTCATTTACAAAGAACCTCCTTCTCTTTTCATTCCCCAGGCCTGACCTATTCTTGAAAGTCCAGGTCAAATCACTACACTACCAGAGTCCTTCCCTACTCCTTCTGTACTTATATGCTGGGGACTGGACCTCTCACTTAATGTTAACCATATTCAGCCCTGTGGCGACTTGTATTGAAAATTGTGTGCCTATGCATGTTAGTGAAAGGCCCAAAGAAACCTATAAAAGAGAGAATGAGGGTGGGGGTTGTAACTCAGTGGCAGAGCGCTTGCCTAGCACATGTGAGGCACTGGGTTCGATACTCAGCACCACATAAAAATAAATAAATAAAATAAAGGTATTGTGTCCATCTACAACTAAAATTTTTTAATTATAAAAAGATAATGTGTCCATCTATAACTAATATATATATATATATATATATATATATATATATATTAAAAAGAGAAAGAGAGAGAAAATGAGAATCCCCATGACTATTTGGCAGAAATCAGGCCTTCCACTGTCCTTATATTTCCTCTCTCAGTAACTAACACAGTTTCTTATGCTTAAAAGGTTCTCAATAACAGTTGGTAAACAGATGAGTGAAAGAACGGATGGTTAGATGTTTTTAGATTTTTAAGGAACAGGTACCGTGTCTTATACTTATTTATAATTGCCCTGGGAATCATACTATGTGTCCATCCTGTGCTCCGTAAGCACATCTGGGCATATGCACACAGATTACGCAATCATCATCATAGTCATCATCATCATCATCCTTGCATTCAGCCACAAGACGCAGTACTCACGACAATCTTGCCCCCAGGTCCCTGGCTCCGAACACTGACTCCCAACCACTGGTTCTCCTTGCTTTCCTTTTGCACATCAGCTGGAGGCAAAACACTGGGAATTAGGGATGAGAAAAGGAAGCCAAGTCCTCTTCCCCACTCCACCCAGCAGGGCCGCACCTCCTCGGTCAATGTCCACTCTGTAGCAGTCAGTCTCCTCCAGGCTCAGAGGGCAAGCGAAGAGGCCTCCAGTGCGATTTGCCTGCTGCCCAGGAAGAGCTAGGGCCTGGGGAGCACCCACCAGCAGCCTGCATGATGGGGCAGAGGCCAGAGTTAGAGGTCAGTGTTCTCCAACCTCCCGTGAGCTGCCCAGGCCCAGGGGCCAAGCAGTGTTTAAGAACTAAAGAGAGGGAGAAAAAGGGATTTTTCTCAAATTCTGGTGAGAACAGACTAATACCCTTGGCCATACAAATGTCATGTTACATACTCTCTGGATGAAGGACCAACACACACAGCCTGGCCAGCACTGCTTGTTTGAAAGAACCGCCTGTTCCCAGCACCTGTTCCTGTCTAGGCCTTCCCTACTGACTGCTTGGCCCCATCCCCAGGCTCTACTCTCCTCCCCAACCCTCTTTAGTTGAAATCCTGCCAGAAATGCCAAGAATGCTGGGAGCAAAAGCAACAGGGGCCCAGAGTGACACCACAGTATCACTCTGAAGCAGGCTTCTGAACCAGCTTCTGAAGCAAGACAAGAAGCTAGATATGGGCCTTCCTCTCTCTCATCAGGGGCCCAGCAAATATACCCCCACCCCGACCCCCAACAACTCTTCCAGCCCAGGATTCTATCAGCCACGCTGGCTATCATGGAAGAAGGGACAAGTTTCTCATTCTGTGGCCAATCCTACCCCCATTCTCCTCCTCCCAACCTGAATCCCCTTCCCCATTCTTCCTTCTCCTCCCACAACCATGGTCCTCTCCTCTCTTCCCACCCCCTGCCCTCACCCAGTCTTCTCTCCACCTCCCCTTCAGCCTCTTTCCCAGCCACGGCTTTCTTGGCAGGACAATTTTCCATGATCACAGCCAAGGCATCTTCCCCAGGGGAGGACTGTACTGGGAATGGAAGCTTCCTGGGTCCCCCAGGGCTGAACCCCCAGGCCAGGAGTGAAAGAGGGATGAGGTGAGCCAGCAACCCCCAGCTGGCCACATGGGTCCTCTCTTTGCAGAAGGAAGCACTCAAAAGTGGCAGTAGGGGCTGGGGATATGGCTCAAGTGGTAGCGCGCTCGTCTGGCATGCGCGGGGCACTGGGTTCAATCCTCAGCACCACATAAAAATAAAAATAAAGATGTTGTGTCCACCGAAAAACTAAAAAATAAATATTTTTTTAAAAAGTGGCAGTAGGACAAACCTTAAGGCTTCTCACCCACACTCTTATTCCACCCCCCTTCCTGGGGGGCAAGGCCCAAAACTACACGGCAATATTACAGACAGTCATCTGTGGGGCACCATGCCAGTTCTGATGGGGTTGGGGGAAGGCACAGAGCCATTCTCCCTTCCCACAACTCCTCCTCATCTCTTAGCAGCTGTCATCCCATGTCAGAGCCAGTGTCATAAGAGAGAGGGGGATGGGGAGCAATAGGGAAGGGAACATACATTCAACATTCATTTAACAACTATTTATTGAGACCCTATCATATACCAAACCCTGTGTCAGGCACTAGTGAGACAAGGAAGTAGTATTATTCAGCACCTACTATGGGTCATAACCTAAGCTAGACTCAAGGAATGTGAGAAAATAATGTTTATCATTCTCCAAATAAGTGTCAGGCATTGGGCAAAGCAAGTCACATTCATTATCCCATTAACCTCACAACAGATTCGGAAACTCTATTCAAAGATATTAAAAAGTCTTGCTGGAATTCAAATCTACATCTGCTTAACTCCATTACTTAAGGTCATTTCACCGAATGATTGGCCTGTCTTCAGTACACTTAGACAACTGTAGGAAAGGAAAAGGAGGAAAGGGAAAGGAGGGTATCTTACACACAAAAGAATCTAGATGACAGGGCCCTATGCAAAAAAAAGTCAGCCTTTAGACTATTCAGCAGTGTCCCCAACCTCCAAACATAGGAAGCATGGGGCTGTCTTATTCATCTTTGTGCTTACCTCATAGGAAGTGTCAAGATGAGCTGGGGATGTAGCTCAGTGGTAGAGTGTTTGCCTGGCATGCCCAAAGCCCTGGGTTCAATCCCTAGTACCACAAAGTGGACTCACAGAGACACCCAGTACCCCAGCTGGTCGGGATATAGCTAAGCACACAAAGAAGCTGAAGTGTTTCATGCTTACATTTCCCCTAGAAGATAGGAGTAGGGAGGAAGGGAGGGGCCTATATGGAGAAAGGAAAGTAAGTGCATAGACAAGCCTAACGCTGCTCTTGATAGAGAAGAAATCAGCCAATTCTTTCTGGAACAAGAGCAAGCACACATGGCCTCTTCATCCCCTCCACCTCTGCCCCAGCCACACCTTCCTGGCTCCATCCCATGAGTCCCAGCAGCCCAGGCCCCCAGACAGAACAATAGTCACAGCTGCACCCACCACAGAGAGGATAAAAGGTTGGCAGCTGGAGGTAGAGAGACCCTTGGGGGCCCAGCTAAATGCAAAAGAAGGAGTAGCCCAGGGCTGGGGTTGTGGCTCAGCAGTAGTGCTCGCCTAGCATGTGTGAGGCACTGGGTTCGATCCTCAGCACTACATAAAGTAAAAGAAAGACATTGTGTCCACCTATAATAAAAAATAAATAAATATTTTTTTAAAAAGAAGAGTAGCCCAATACCCCTGAACTTCTCAATTCTCCACACATGTCAGGGCTCCAGCCTAAGTCTGAACCCTTTCTGACCCCTTTCAACCTGGGTGGCCCACTGGGAAGGCTACTTTACCCAGCAGGTTGGTTCAGCCTTGGGGGGCCTCAAGGCCTTTGGATTCAGGATCTCTGTAAGGCACTAAAACTAGCCTCTGTGGATCACAGTACAAAAATAGCCAAACTACAAACACTTTCATAGTACCCGTTATAGGCTGTGAACTATTCTAAGCATTTTATATATATTAAGAACTCTTAGGGCTGGGGCTTTAGCTCAGTGGTAGAGTGCTTACCTAGCATGGGTGAAGCACTGGGCTTGATTCTCAGCACTGCATATAAATAAATGAATAAAATAAAGGTCCATCAACATGTAAAAAATATTTTAATACTCAAATTATATATATATATATAATCTTAGAATATATATAATATTACTCCTCAAACAATCCTATGATGTGGAAGTACAAATTGTTTATCTCTGTTTTATAGTTGATGGAAATTACCATGGAGCAAAATAAGAAGGTTAGACCTCAAAGTCTCATTCAAAGCCTTTCCATCAGTGAATGCTAAGGATAGCCTTTTTTTTTTTAATTGTTGGTTGTTCAAAACATTACATAGATCTTGATATATCATATTTCACACTTTGATTCAAGTGGGTTATGAACTTCCCATTTTTACCCCGTATACAGATTGCAGAATCACATCAGTTACACTTCCATTGATTTACATATTGCCATACTTGTGTCTGTTGTATTAAGGATAGCCTTTGAAACTAAAAGCTAGGGACTGAGTAAGGTACCTGGCCTCTTAGGGCCACCAAGCAGCAGAGTGCCCCCTGCCGGAAAAAAGGACAAGGTTAGGCAGTCAGACCCCTCTGCAAATGCCCCCAAGCTTGGCTCTGGGAGACAGAATCAGGAGCCACATTCAAAGAGAAGGGGAAAATGACAAGAGACCAAGCCATTAAAAATAACCTAGAATTTGCCTGGAAATAGCACAGAGAGTTCAGCATGTCCTAAAAAAGCCTCCAGTCCTGGAACTCTGGCAGATGGGGGAAAGAGAAGGAGGGGTGGGGGAGGAATGAGACAGAGATGAGGGAGGAAGGGATGGCAGCCTGAAGAAAAGGTGAAGTCAGTTCCTTTTTTACATCCTAAAGTTTTAAGGGCTGTTGACCCTGCTCCCCCATGACTGTGATAATGGAACAAGGAAGATTAGAGCTAGCCCCCACTTTCTGTGACTAAAGAGAAATAAGCTCTTATCCCTGCCCTCTGCCCCCAGGGCAATAATAGGAATGGGGCAGTCCCAGTGGACAGCATTGATCCCAGTAATGGACATTTAATGTGTCTTAGGCACTGGCTTAAGAGAGAGAAGCCCCCCTGGCAGGATGGGAGTGGGAAGCTTTGTTCCCCTTCTGGTCTCTCTTTTTAGCAAGAGCCAAGAGTACAGGAAGCATGACCAGTTGCAAGCTCCACCTAACTGTGTCCATCTCCCAGGGGTCCTGAACTGATGAGAAGAGAACTAGAATTGTCCTCTGCCCCTCACTCCTCCTCTGCTGAAATTTTTGGAGTTGGAAATTTCCTAAGGGGGAGGAGAGGGAGCAGCCTGGCCAGCATCCTTCCTGGATCTCTCTCACTGCTGCTGGTGCTGCTGTTGCTGCTGCTGCTGCTGCTGCAGCCACCACTGCCACTACCACTACTTTGGAGACTGTTTTCTGCCACTCTATCACCAAACCACCAATGCAAGTTGCCAGGCCCTCCAGTCTCTCAATCTTCCTGCTGCCTTGAGCCTCAGAAGTGGCAGCTGTGCTCTCCTGGCCTTCCAGTGTCCTGTAGCCCTCACTCCATCCCACAGCAATGCTCTGGCAGAAAGTTATTTCTGGAGTCTTACCTTCCACCTTCCATTCCTCCCATGACACCCTCATCCTCTCTGTCCTTTCCCTTTCCTTCTGCCCTAGGTAGAGACAGAATGATCAGTCTTCCTTCCTGAGGGAATTTAGCCCTCTAAAGGAGAGGAGCCAGAGACCCTGGAGCTGGAACAAAGATGCAAATTAAGGGAAAAGGCAGAAGGAGATGGTTCCCTGCCAAGGCAAGAGCCTTGCTCTCCAACTCATCCCCAAAGCAAAATTCTGGGTCTAGGACCTGGGTGGGGGTGGGCTCTAAACCCAAGACACACGAGATAAGTCTCCAGGTTGGGATATGGGATGTCTCTGGGCAGCGTAGGAGTTGGTAGAGTTTGAAGATAGAGAGAAGAAGAGGTGACTGGTGAGTCGGGGGTGGGGAGTGATCTGTGGCTTGGGCCTGGGGACTCTGGGCGGGGGCGGTGACTCACCAGCTCTGGGGTCGGGGCTGCAACTGCCGATGCAGGGCCACAGAGAAGCCGAAGAGGCTGCCTGGCTCTCCTTCCTTGCGCAGAGCGCCCATCACATCCAGATTGAAGGCGACAGCCCGTGGAAAAAGCAGTCCGGCGAACAAGGAACCAAGAAGATAGCAAATCCCAGGGGGCCCCCAAGAATCGCAGCTCCGAGCCCCGGCCATGGGACGAATCCCGTGAGTGCTCCCCAACAGTGAAACAACAGTGCAAAGAAAAAACAGGTCTCTCCGGGCGTGTCTCCAGTTTCCGAAGTCTAGCTGGTCTTTCAGGGAGTCTTCCAATCTTTCGCCCGGACACCCCGTCCTCGCTCGCCCCTCGGCAGCACCAGCATCGGCTAGGACAACTACAGCGGCCGGAGCTTGGGAGTCCACTAGGCTCCCGCCGCCTCTCCTGGGGTGCCGCCCAAGTCCCGCCCTCGGCCCCGCCCCCTCTTTCCCGCGGCAGGTGGAGACTACAGCACGTTTTCAAAAGATGCCCGGACCCTCAGTAGGAATTGGCCTTGTTCCCCCTGTACCCCCAGCCCAACACCAGCTCCGCCCCACCCCAATGCTGCCTTCTCCTCCCCATTCTCCCGCACCCCTATCCTAAAGAGGCGGAGATGGCGCCTAGAAATGGGGAGGGAGCAAAGAAGTACAAATAGGAGGATCAGGAGAGAGAGTAAGAGAGAAGTAGGATGAGACCGAAAGACAACCTGGGAAGAGAGCTATACAGACAAAAAAGCAGAGGAGAGGAAGGGGAGAAATTCTGAGGGTATGGTCCCTTAGCATCCAGCCTCCCCACCATAGCACAGAGCATCCCTCAGGCTGCTGGAAAACCACTTCCCACGCCCCAGAGACTGGCAATGGTAGAGGCAATGCTAGTCACACTGTCAGCATTTTTTCGTTTATTTTCTTTTGGTACCGGGGATTGAACCCAAAGGCGCTTAATCACTGAGCCACATCCCCAGACCTTTTTTATTTTTATTTTGAGACAGGCTCGCGCTAAGTTGTTTAATGCCTCGCTGATATGCTGAGGCTGGCTTTCAACTTGTGATCCTCCTGCCTCAGCCTCCTGAGTCGTTGGGATTACAGGCCTGCGCCACCACACCCAGCACATTATCAGCATTCAAAGAACAGAGAAAAAGGCCAAGGCAAAGAGCACAGAGAACAACTCCGGAAGTATAGGGAGGGTAACAAATAGAGAAATGGAGAAAGAAAAAAAAATAGAGAAGGAGAAAGAAGTGCAATAGTTCCATCAACAAAGACTAGAATAAAGGAGGGGAGGGCAAGAAAAGCCTGAGTGTTATATATGAAGAGCAAATTAGCTGGTAGGAGGAGATAGGTGGTGTCAAAGAATGGCAGGGGTGAAAGAGACAAGATCCAAGAGACTGAAGGATGGAAAGGGTGTCTCAGTTACCAGACTTCCCAGGACTGTACACTTCCCATGCATCAAAGGGGAAGGAGACTGGAAGACCAGAGTCCTGGGCTGGCTCAGGCAGGAGCTGGGTGGGGCAGAAGAGGGATCTCCACAGGGACCTAACAGCCTGTCCCTCTTTCTCTCCCTTCCCCCCAAGGCTGGGACAGAAGCAAAGGGAGGGGACATTTTCCAACCCTCTGCTATTTATAACTCCAATCCAGAAATGGAGCCAGGAGAAAAGATAGAAAATAATTTGGCAAAACCGGAACTTTGCAGGCTCCTACTTTCCCTTCCCACTCTCCTTTCTTACTCGATATTGGTCATATGTATATTCAACTGTCCATCTTCCCTTCTCTCTCTGTTTTTTGTCTATCACAAATTCTATGTTTGCCCCTCCTTCTCTCTGTCACATTTGGAATCTTTCTCAGATCTCTGCCCTTCAATAGCTCTCATAGTCTTATGATTCTCTCCTTTCCTTTCCTCAAAGCTCTAATACATAGCTTACCTACCACTTCTTCCCATGTTCCCTTTATCTCATTTGCTTCTTTGTTCAGAATCATACTTTTTTATAGGAAAAAAAAACAGGTGGGCTCTCAGTCTGCTGTCCCTGGAACAATCCTTGCTCCAGGTAAGTTAAAATATGTTTAATGATTTGACCTTCTGTTTTTGTAATACTTCACCTGTAGACATCCTCTTTAAGAAAGTAGTTTCACCTCTAAACAAGTGCTATGAAGGAAATACATGTGCTGACCAGTATTCTACTTTCATTATTCCCCAGATATGCCCTCTCCATATGTTTTATCAGAGCCCCTGACAGTAGAGAGGAGCTGGTAAGAGAATGCAGAATAGCAAAATCAGGATAGAACCCAGGACGTCTAACTCCCAGTCCAGACCTCCAACTCAGGCCATAAAACCTTTAGTGTCCCAGCCACCTTCCTCCCTGCACCTGCTGCTTCTGCCTGCCTCCATTTCCACTTCCCTGGCTTCTGATAAATCTAAGGGTGAAATCAAATGCCAAGAATCTGCATCTGACCTCCTCTGCCCAAATATTTGAGAAGTCACCTCACATGCCACAGAAGGAAAAAGCAGAACAGAGATTGGCCACCCAAAATTAGCCTGTCTATAAATAGTGGGGCAAGGCAGTGCTGGTAACTCACAAGAACACTAGACCAGACTAGTAAATTTAGACAAGTAGATTTTCCCTAAAGCAGAATTGAGACCATAATGTTGAAATGGAGCATAATCAAGATACAGAACTCAATTCCATAAAGGAGATCCCTTCTGTTCTCCTGCTATCCCTTTATAATGGACCCATCCTTCCATCTTTGTGACCTGGAAACTACTAATATGTTCTTCATCTATACAGTTTTGTCACTTGAAAATATTATATGAGTGGAATTATGCAGGAATAATGCAGCATCAGTACTTTGGGGGGTTGTTTTTTGTTGGTTTGGAGGGTTGGGGATTGAACCCAGGGTTTTACACCTTGTGCACCACGATAGACAGGTGCTCTATCACTGAGCTATTTAATTCAATTCTCAATACAATATTATGCTCCACTCCAACATTCTGGTCTTAATACTGCTTTAGGGGAAATCTATCCATCTACTTGGGGTTGAGCTGATTCTATACATGCGATAAAACTGCATAGTGCCACATACACACAAATAAATGCATGTGTGAATGGTGAAAATTGAATAAGGCTGTGGGCTACTTAACAATTCTGTACCAATGTCAAATTCCTGGTTTTAATATTGCACTACCAGTTATATATGATGTCACCACTGGGGGAAACTAAATAAAGGGACCTCATGCACTATTTTTTGCAACTTCCTCTGAGTTTAAAATTATTTCAAAATAATTTCAAAATTCTTTAAAAATTGAGAAATGTCCAGACCCAGCAAAGACTTTGGCCTTTGTCTGAGTGAGGAAAATAAGGCTTTCTCCATTCCCTCCCCCCTTCCTTGTTCCCCTCCATCTGGGATCCCTATATTTCAGCTCCCCAGACCACAATTTTCCAGTTTGTCTCTAGCTTACAAACAAACCAGAACACACACTCCAGAGTTAACTTCTCCCTCCTTCTCATTTGGCAACAAAGACTTGAAGCATAGGTCCCAGGGTCAGGCTTTCCCTCCTCAAAATACACAGCATGAAGACTTTCTCACCCCACCCACCTCTCCAGCACTGGAATCCTCCTGCCTGCCTCTAAATGCTGGCTGTAGCCAAAGCTTGAACTCTGGGAGTGGCTGTGAGAGAAAGAACATAAATGTGATTGAGGGGAGTCTATGGGGAAATGGCTTGACCGTTCTGGTCTTTGAGGGTCTAAGAAATACTCTTGCATCTTGGGTAGAGGACTGGAAGGTCACTTCCCACAGGGAGCCATTTAGACCATCTTGAGGGCCCCTTTTCTTTGAGCCCTGGCTTCAAGCCAACATTTGGAACTTGGCCACACCACCAACAGCCCCCTCACTTGAAGCCCAGCCAAATTTCCCAGTATGCAAAGCCTTCTCCACTTCCTCCAGGGCCTCTCTCAGTCCTCTCCTAACCCCTAACAACTCAGCAACTTCCAGCCCTAGTGCTTTCCCAGTCAATCAGTTGGAGCTTGCTAATTAAAACTAATTCTAAGCCGGATGCAGTGGAAAACACCTATAATTCCAGCAGCACCAGAGGCTGAGGCAGGAGGCTCGCAAGTTCAAAGCCAGCCTCTGCAACTTAGTGAGGCCCTAAGCAACTTAGTGAGACCCTATGTCTAAATAAATTACAAAAAGGGGTGGCAATGTGGCTCAGTGGTTGAGTGCTCCTGAGTTTAATTCTTGGTACAAAAAAAAAAAAAAAAAAACCTAATTCTAAGAGTTATCTCCAAGGAATAGGGAAATTAGTGGAAACATGACCATGGAGTTGCATTCATTCCATCTAAGGGAAAAGAATCTGGGTACGAGATTGTAGGGAGAGGTAGGCAGAAAGGAGACTTCAAATTTCAAGACTCAGTCTCTGGATATACATGCAACTTGTTTTCATCTCTACCACAGGAAGGTGGATTAGAGCTTCACTCACAACAGAAACTGATGTTAGACAGTGAACAACAAGGACCTGGGAAAAGAAAAGATGGAGGATTACCCTGGAGAGATCAGATGGGGTCCAACTCTAGGGCAAAGGAACAGCCAGTGTACCATAGGAGAGGTAGCCAGGGCTAATGACTGCAGAATCTATGCTGTCTCTACCCTAATTGTGGAAATGTTGGGAGGTATGCCAAGAGGGGTGAGGGTAAGAGAAGATGAGCCTGACACTCTCCCTGAGTCAGCCTAATCTTTTCACAGACTTATCCCTGAAGCCCCCAACACTAACCCCCTTCACCCCTGTGTTTCACTTGTACCATGTCACCATCTCTGGTACCCCTGCCAACCCATGTCCTTCCCTCCCAAGTCCCCCAACTTGGAATGAAACACCAGGCACCTTCCAACCTGCCTCTATTTTGCTTGCTCACTGCAGTTGGAAGCAGGAGCCAGAGAGGGGGGAGGAGTGGGCCACGCTGCCCTGTGATGCTCTCACTCTTCCCGCTTCTATTGATCAGCCCTTCTCTGGAGAAGAGCCTCTTCCCAAAAGCTCCACCCTTGCCAGGATTCCCTCCAGCTCATGCCCAGCAAGCTAGAGGGGCATGATGACCAAACGGGGAGCTTCCTTGAGAAGTGCATCTGGGCCTCTCCTCCTGGGATCTCTCCCATTAATATGCTGTATAGAGTGGTCACACTCAGGCTGTGGAGTCAGAGCCTAAAGGGTATCCTAGCCCTATACTGATGAGCTTCATTACTTAGATACTCCATACCTCAGATTTTCCCTTCACAAACTACAGATGATAATGATACTTCACAGGTTTGTTCCAAGGATTAAATAAATTAAAAAATGTGAAGTGTTTAATCTCTTGTAAATACTCAGGAAATGTTGGGGAAATGTTCCTAGTATATAGATGAGCACACAGACACTTACATACAAAGTATCCAACACTTTTACTTAGATCTTTTTTGACGGGGGGGGGGGGGGGGGGGGGGGCAGTAGTGCTGGAGATGGAACCCAGGGCCTCCCACATTCCAGGCAAACTCTACCATTGAGCTACACCCCAACTGCTATTTAAAATTTGTATTTTGGCACTTAATGTTCTGCGTTATGTGGCCACTTAACCATTTCATATGCTTCTCCTCACTTATAATTTGTATTTTGGCACTTAATGTTCTGCGTTATGTGGCCACTTAACCATTTCATATGCTTCTCCTCACTTATAATCTTTCAGGATTTAGGGTATTATTCTGGATATAGCTGAATTGACCAAACAATCAGTAATTTTTAACTCTTATTCAGAAAATTCATAAGAATGTTTTATTCTAACTCAACCAGTATCATTTATCCTCCCCTGATAGTAGATATAATGAAATAAGTTTAATTATGCCACTGAATCATAAAATGTGTTCATGTCAAAGTTGGAAAGTCTTAGATGTGGTTTAGCCCAGTGATTCTAAACACTGAGTGCACATTAGAATCACACATCCTTATATAAAATACTAATGTCTGGGCTTCACCTCTTTTTTTTTTTTTTTTTTAAGAGAGAGTGGGGGGGGAGGGAGAGGGAGAGAGAGAGAGAGAATTTTTTTTAATATTTATTTTTTAATTCTCGGCGGACACAACATCTTTGTTGGTATGTGGTGCTGAGGATCGAACCCGGATCCGCACGCATGCCAGCACGCATGCCAGGCGAGCGCTTGAGCCACATCCCCAGCCCCTGGGCTTCACCTCTTGAGAATCTATTTAATAAACTTGAGATTAAAGAATTTTTTAAAGCTCCCACATGGACCTCCATAGTAGTACACATCTATAACCCCATTTACTCTGAAGGCTGGGACGGAAGAATCACCAAGTTTGAGGTGAGCCTTAGCAACTTAGCGAGACCCTTTTTTTTTCTTTTCTTTCTTTCTTTCTTTTCCTTTTTTTTTTTTTTTTTTTTTTTTTCCTTAAGAAGCTGGGATGTGGTGGAGAGTCCCTGGGTTCAATACCCAGTATCCAAAAATAAATAATTGAAAGCTCTCCCATGTGATTCTAGTGTTTAGTCAGGGTTGAGAATCACTGATTTAATACAATCCCCCTATTTTACTAAAAAGAAAACTAAAATTCAGAGTGGGTAAGCAAACTGCCCAAAGTCACTCAGCATGTTAAGATGCACCAAGAGCTGGATGCCAGTACTTAGGAGACTGAGGCAGTAGAAAGGCGAATTCGAGACTAGCCTGGGCAACAAAGCGAGACCCCCTCATCTCTAAACAAAGTTTCTTTTTTTATTAAAGAAAGGAATAAAAGAAGAAGATGTATCAATAGTCATTGTAGCAACAGCAATATACTGATGATGTTTATAATTTTTCTTGTTGGCGTTAATCCTGGAAACATTTTTCTACAGTTCAGAGAAGCGTTGTATAATTTACCTTTTACTTTGGCCACAGCACTTCGCATTCCCTGACCACAAAAGGACAGAGATGGAATTGCACATTCACCACACAGAGTCCGCCAAGTTAGCAAACCTCCTTAGAAGGCCTCTTGAAGGGCATAAAATGCTTCTCTATAATGACAATTGAGGGACCTCGGCAGCGTGGTGAGAAGAGAAAGGGCTGGGAGAGACGAAAGCGTTCTCTTCTAGAGAGAGGGAGTTGGGAATCAACTGAGAACTGTTCAGTACTGCCAGGAGGTAGGGCGAGGGAACGAAAAGAATTTCAATAAGCCGAGGGAGCCTCGGCCGCCCCAACAACCGAACCGTGATGGACAGCCTGGCAACGCCTGAGAGCCAAGGGAGACGTTAAAAACTGGCTCTGCAATATGGGCACTAAAGAAAACTCCTTCCAACACTCACCAGAGTGAGCGCCCAATAAAGAAAAGGGCTCACCGGCCGTGCCAATCCTCTAGGGTTGGAATCGTTAAGGTCCTCTTTCCTAACCAACCATCCCACATCTCTAAAAGAGGGCGGTTCCCGACCTCACGTGACGTTGCGGTCACGTGACCCCGGCCCCGCGGGAACCGAGGTGCATCCCAGCTACGGCAGCAGGAGGGGGGCCGGCGTGCCCAACCCCCAGCCCCGTCACGACCATGCTGTCCCGCCTGCTCAAAGAACACCAGGCCAAGCAGAATGAGCGCAAGGAGCTGCAGGGTGAGCCAAATCTCCTGTCGGCCTTTTCCTCCCCGGCCGCGGCCTAGCTTCTACCGGAGGCCTAGACCTCAAGTAACAGCCCAGATCCAGGGAAGGGCTAGGGCTGACGGGCAGCGGGGGTGGAAGAGAGAGAATAGGGGGCGCTTTTTTGGAATTTCGTTCCGGGACCCACAGTCTCCGGTCCTTTTGGCAACTCTCCAGTGCCCTCGGCAACACCCGCAATCCCGCCTTGGCGTCATCCTAACCCCGCCCCTTGCTCAGGGGCGCCTTGCCATTGGTCGGGGGGGGGGGGCGGGGAGGCCTCTCATACTGGAAGTGGGAAGGGACTGTCCTGGAGAGAGCAGTGTGTCAGGGACCTCCCAGAGACTGGATTCTAGGAGGCCCGAAACCACCCAGGAGGAGATGAGGCACTGCTTTTCCTGAATCTAGGCTGAGAATCCCGGAGTTACAGATCCTTTAGCCAAGTCAATGGAGAAAGAAGGCCTGGGAGTCAGGAGTCCTGGGCGCTGGAACTGACTGGTTGGCATCCCTGAGCGCTTCCGTTCCCCTCTCAGGGTATCATTTTCTCATCTCTAAAATTAAATGAGATTGCTTTATGTTTTGCAAGATCCTTTTCGGCTAGGGCATTCCCAGATTAGTTGGATGTTTGGGGAACTAACAGAATAGTAATGGGTGGGTGAGGAACTCTTGGCACCACCCTCAAAAACCATGTCTCCAATCCCTTTTCCCCCACACCCAGAGAAGAGGAGGCGCGAGGCTATCACTGCAGCGACCTGCCTGACAGAAGCTTTGGTGGATCACCTCAATGTGGGGTATGAACCTCTTCCTATGAACACCGGCTCCCTCCCCCAAGTCAGACACTAACAAGGTGTCTGACCCTTAGGCTGTTTTAAAGGGTTGGGATGTCCCATTTGTTCCCCTATCCTACCCTGACCTCCCAGTTCAACTTTGTGGAGAGACGTTGTAGTCAGCTCTGACCACTAACACGGTGTGAGGGAGGAGCAGCTGCCGTGGTTGGAGAAGCAGCCAGATTTCCCCCTCCTCACATTAACTTGCCTGGCACCTAACAACGTGATGCCATCTGCCCACATCCCTTTGCCCTTCCAAGTCCAGCTGTCACTTCTGTGGGAGAGAGAACACCCTCCTTCACCACAGCTTACCACCCTCTCCTTCTTCACCTCCCACCCTCTGGCAAGCCTGAGCAACAGCTGGCAGGAAAGGGATGGCACAGCTGGTGGGGGTGAAGGTGGAACCTATGCCAGGAGCTAGGGCAGAGCCAGGCTGTCTCTTAGCCTCCTTCTGAGTCTCCAGAGATGACCCCTACCCCAGCCTTAAATGAGAATGCCAATAATCGCCAAAGACTTGGGAAGGAACAAAGAACATTGTCTCCTGACCCTGAGTGACCCAGAAGAGTTCAGAGGTTTTGATTTGATCCTCTGTTGGAAGAAAGGAGGCAGTGTGGTGCCTTCCACCCTAGGGCAAGTGAAAGAACTTGGTTCTGAATCCAGAGATTGAGTCATCCTAGGGAGTCATGCAGGGGCTGGGGTCATCTTCATTACTCATCTGGGGGGAGATGAGGGAAAAGGAAGCCTGTGGCTGTGGTTGGGATCTCTAATTTCCCTTCCCTCCAGGCAGCTCTCTTCACTCAGTGCTGTTTCCCAAAGAGGAGGGGCAGGTTTTTGTCTCTTCTCCCTCCCACATTGGCGCCTCCTGGGCTATACTATGCCACCATTTGTGCAGTTGGCCCAGGCTTTTCTCTTTTCTAGAAGCTACCCTACTTTCAGCTTGGAGGGCAGCTAAGCCAAAGCCAGATTAGAAAGGGTTTTGTGTTGCTGCCCACAGCTCCTCTTATTCCCCAGAAAGAAAAACAAAGACTCAGTCTATCTCAGCCCTTGTCAGGTGTCCTGCCCACTCTCGTGACCACCCCCCATCCCTTGTCTCCTTCAGCCCCCACACATTCCTGTGGGTGGGGGCACCGGATGTGGATTCTCCTGGCTGACCTAGAGCTTTGGGGTAGGGGGGTGAAAGATTAATTGGCCAATAAGGAAGGGCGAATAATCATTACAGGGGAGGGGGAAAGCAAAAAACATTGTTAGAGGATTGGGGACACCAACCTAGTAATAGCAATGGTAACTGCTGCCAGTTAACCTTGGTTGAGGAGAAGAGAAAATGATTGCCTGGAGAAGAAGAGAGGCAGTGTGTGTGTTTTCTTTCATCTGTGTGGGCAAAAGAAGAGTTAGAGGAGAGATCCAAGAAGAAACCCCTTGATATTCTCTCCTGACCCAGGGTTTCTGGGGAGAGGGGGTTGCTCTCCCACCCTCCCCCAGATTCAGAGAGGGGCCCAATTCTCTTCCCAACTTCTTGCACAGATCCCTGGACTTCCAGTCATTGCCAGATGTGTCCCTGCTGCAAGATTTTCCCAGCATCACCATACCCTCATTTCCCTCAGGGATGTCCCTCCAGGTTAACCCTCCCTTTCCCCGACCCAGCTGCAGGAACTCCTTTGGGGAATAGGAGATGGTATGTTTCTAGTCAGCTCTCAACTTGGCTCTCCTGGGAATCCTGGGAGTGGAGTAAAGAGCTGGCTTCATTTGCATGTACTGGTAGTCATTTGTATCACATATATGAAGAGCCAAAATCTTAAGATTTTCCCAGCCCTAACTACTAACTGGCCTCCCAATTACAGTGGAATATTAGTTCTGGAGACCACCCCCCACAAGTTGGATGAGCTAATCTCCTCCCTCCTCCAACCCTTAGTGTGGCCCAGGCCTACATGAACCAAAGAAAGCTGGACCATGAGGTGAAGACCCTTCAGGTCCAGGCTGCCCAATTTGCCAAGCAGACAGGCCAGTGGATTGGGATGGTGGAGAACTTCAACCAAGCACTAAAGGTGGGCCACACTCCCCATGTCACAACCCTATCAGAACCCTCAATAGCTGCCTCCAGTCTGATTACCTCAGGCCTTGGGTTAAGGAGGAATTGGGTATTGTCCCAGGTACTTCATCTATGGTTACAGTGTCAGAGAAGCTAGAGAAAGAAATAAAATCAGGGGTTGGGTGGTAGAAGTAGCTCATTAGTAGAGGGCCAATCCCTAAACTAACAAAAAAAAAAGAAAGAAAGAAAGAAAAAGTGCTCAGCGGGGCACAGTGGCACATGCCTATAATCCCAGCAGCTCTGAGGCAGGAGGATGGAGAGTTCAAAGACAATTTCAGCAACTTAGTGAGGCCCTAAGCAACTCAGCAAGACCCTGTCTCTAACTAATATATAAAAATGGGGTTCAAACCTTGGTACCAAAAAGAAAAAGTACTCAGAACATCCCCAGTTCTGTGAAGTACACCTATAGTCCCAGCTACTCAAAAGGGTTGAGGCAGGAAGACCTTTTGGGCAGAGGGTGGGAAGGCCAATCTGGACAAAAAAGAAAGAAAAGAGGGGCTGGGGATGTGGCTCAAGCAGTAGCGCACTCACCTGGCATGCGTGTGGCCCAGGTTCGATCCTCAGCACCACATACAAACAAAGATGTTGTGTCTGCCGAAAACTAAAAAATAAATATTATTAAAAAAAGAAAGAAAAAGAAAAAAAAAAAAGAAGAAAAAAAAAAAAGAAAGAAAAGAGATAGATGCAGTGACAGACTCCTGTAATCCCAGCAACATGGGAGGCTGAGGCAAAAGGATCATAAGTTCTAGGCCAGCCTCAACAACTTAGTGAGACCCTGTCTCAAGATTTAAAGTTCTTTTAAAAGGGCTGGGGGGGGGGGGGCTGGAGATGTGGCTCAAGCGGTAGCGCGCTCGCCTGGCATGCGTGCAGCCCGGGTTCGATCCTTAGCACCACATACAAAGATGTTGTGTCCGCCGAATACTAAAAAATAAATATTTAAAATAAATAAATAATAAAAATAAAAGGGCTGGGGATATAGCTCAGTGGTAGAGCGTCCCTGGGTTCAATCTACTACAAAAAAAAGAAAAAAGAAATACAATCCATTAGTCCATTAGTAGATCCAAGTAAAGACCTTTCCAGATGAATGAAAAATGTTCCCACACTGGGAAACACTCTACCCACCCTACCCATCCTGATTCCTGGATTCCATCCCTCCTGTCATCCTTCCCAGGAAATAGGGGATGTGGAGAACTGGGCTCGGAGCATCGAACTGGATATGCGCACAATTGCCACTGCACTGGAATATGTCTACAAAGGACAGCTACAGTCTGCCCCCTCTTAGCCCCTCTATCCGACCCCTCATGCCTCACCCACAGAGGCAGGAGGGAGACTGACAGGTAACCGATGAATAAAACTGAAGTGTCCATTTCTATGTGGTGTGTGTCAAGGAACTACTAGCTTCAGTGTGAGGATGGAAGTAGAGGATTCAGAGGTTTCCCTGAGGGAGAGGGGCCTTTCTGATAGAGGGTGGAACTAGCTCCATCTTTACAATCCCATACAAGTACTTTTTGGGTTAGCAGAGTGTGGGAAGTTTTCCACACCTCTGGAGAGAAAGTCCTAGTGATTCCTGCCCCATGCTTCCTAGTTCCAAACTTCAGTTTCCTGCAGAGGAGAAATAAGACAAGGAGCAGGCCTATTTCCCAGCTCTGGCTTTCTGCCTTTCCACGTGCTCGCGGCCTCTCCCAGGCTGGCACTAAGCAGTGTCATGAGTCTGGACCAGGTGAGAGATTAATTCTTGGGGGCATTTCAGGACAGAGAAGGGAGAGGAATGACAGTTTCAGGGCCACCAACAGAGAGGAGAAGCTGCCATCCTTGACAGCTTCCTTTTCCTGGGAGACCATGGCATAAATGATCAGGAAACCCAGGCTGAGAAAGACAGCCCAGGAGGTGGCTTGGGCAAATCTGGCTTCTGCCAAACCCTAGCTTCAGTCAGATAGGCTCCAGCCTCCCTAGCTCCTCCTCCTCAGCCCTCCCCTTTCTCATCACATTTACACTTAACACTCCTGACGCCCAAGTCCACCCACTCTGGACTTTGGGCTTAGCTGCTGCTAGTGTGGGAGACTGGGAAGACGGAAAGCAAAGTCTCTTAAACAGAAACAAAGGGAGCAGCTTCATACGTTGTAATATCTACCAGCTTTCCCCAGAGTAGGTAAGTGGGACAGTGGGAGTTGTGGGTGCTACAGGAAGACTGGATATGCTTCTTCATACATTATCTCTGATCCTCCACAATTTTGAGTGGGCCTGGTGGGTGGTAACCCAGCTTGCTAGATGAGAAAACAGGTTCAGAGATGCAGAAAGATACCTACCATTACACAGCAAGTTTGGGGCCATCATGACTGAAATGCAGGGCTCTTAGCCCTATGTGTGGTTCTATAAATAAGGCTCAGGTTACACTTAGAGGTTTCCAGTGCCCCTGGTTTAGTAGGAGAAAAGGTGTGAGAACAAAAAAGATACCTCTGTTCCCATGGGGCAGGTCTGCACACAGAACCTACCTCATCTTTTTAGTTAGCCACAAATATAGGGTCTGCCCACATCTTTGTTTTGCACAATAAGCCATACTTGGCCAATTATCTGCCAATCAGATAATTTCTCAATCTGCTCAGACCAGACACTTTAGCTAAGGAGGATGTTAGAGGCCCAGGCTTTGGGGCCAAAATAAAGAACAAGCCTTCCTGCCCAGCTTGGGCTGCCACCTGCAGGTCATTTGGGTCCAGCCATGTGGCTACTTCTGTTGCTGGGTGCCTTGTTCTGGGCAGTGCTGTGGTTTCTGAGGGACCGGCAAAGCCTGCCTGCCAGCGATGCCTTCGTCTTCATCACCGGCTGTGACTCAGGCTTCGGGCGCCTTCTGGCACTACGACTGGACCAGAGGGGCTTCCGAGTCTTGGCCAGCTGCCTGACCCCCTCTGGGGCAGAGAACCTACAGCAGATGGCCTCCTCCCGCCTCCACACCACCCTGCTGGATGTCACTGATCCCCAAAGTGTCCAGCGGGTAGCCAAATGGGTGGAGACACATGTTAGGGAAGCAGGTGAGTATGGTAGAGCCACCAGGAACATGGTATGGGGTGTTCCTGGTTCCCACAATAACCCCCAGAGTCCCTTGCAAGAGCTGTGGGAAGCTAGAGGGACCAGTGGGGAGGAGCAGTGTTCAGATCCTCCCATGAAGGAGAGGACATGGAAGTGTCTCATTCCCCCCCAACACACACACACAAAACCCATCTCGTCTCCCCACAGGGCTTTTTGGTCTGGTGAATAATGCTGGTGTGGCTGGTATCATCGGACCCACACCATGGCTGCCATGGGATGATTTCCATCGGGTGCTGAATGTGAACACTCTGGGTCCTATCGGGGTCACCCTTGCCCTATTGCCGCTGCTACAGCGGGCCCGAGGCCGGGTGGTCAACATCACCAGCGTCCTGGGTCGCCTGGCAGCCAATGGCGGGGGCTACTGTGTCTCCAAGTTTGGCCTGGAGGCCTTCTCTGACAGCCTGAGGTGAGGGGTGCAGAGCTCTGGGCTCCAAGCCAAGGGGCAGCCTACTCAACATTCATGTTAGTGCCTGTTTGGCACTGATCCACAGAGATGATTAGGACAACACCATGGAAGGTTGACAAGGAGACAGGTTAGGGCTGGACTTCATAGGTTCATAACCCAGCTTGTTTGTAAGCTTTATGACCTTAGGTAGGTTACTATCTTTATCCAGTCTTTCCTCACCTGGTAAATCAGGATAAGAAGACCTGCCTCATGGATATTGGGAATGAAATGAGTTACATGGAAGAACCCAACATAGTTAATGTTCAAAAAAAAAACCTGCTATCATCAGGAGTAAAGAAGGAAAACTACTAACAGCTATTTGAGTGAGCAAGTAGCTTTACATTACATTTTCTCATTTAATCCTCCCAACAATCCTATAAAGGTAGATATTAATACAAAGCTCGTTAGTGGAAGTACTGGGATCTCCATCCCCAGGTCTGCTTGCCTCTGGAACTTGGTCATTATATTCTTCAGCCCTTCATCTTTAAACAATAATGTTCAAAAGCTCCATGGAAGCACAAAGGAGTCTTGATAAGGATAGCAGGGCCTGAATTCAAAGCAGAAGCCCAAGTTGTACAAGCTGAGCCCACCTTTTAAGAAAGCTTGCCCTTACCACCATCACTCAGCAGATCATTTTTGTCCTTGTCCCTTAGTCTTTAATTTAAAAAAAAAATAATTTTTAGTTATACGTGGACACAATATCTTTATTTTGTTTATTTATTTTTATGTGGTGCTGAGGCTCAAACCCAGTACTTCACATACGCAAGGCAAGCGCTCTTGGTCTTTAATTTTGTAATTGGCATCATGTAACACATACTTTTTACTTAGATCTGTACATCTGGGCAAGGGCAGTGGGATATATCACCACTCTCCCCATTAGATTACATGTCCATGTAATCCCATATTTTGGGAGCTAGGGAATGGGGTTTCTTTTTTTTTTTTTTTTTTATAATATTTTTTTTTTTTTAGAGTGAGAGAGTAGAGAGAGAGAGAGAGAGAGAGAATTTTTAATATTTATTTCTTAGTTCTCGGCGGACACAACATCTTTGTTGGTATGTGGTGCTGGGGATCGAACCCGGGCCGCACGCATGCCAGGCGAGCGCACTACCGCGTGAGCCACATCCCCAGCCCCGGGAATGGGGTTTCTTTAGATCAAGATTGGCAAGCAGCCTTTCTCAGGCCAAATCTTGCCAATAATGGTTTTTGCATTTTTAAAGAGTTACTTTGTAAATGGTTATATAACTACCTAGTAATATCATTAACTTTGTTTCTTGGCCTGCAGCACCCAAAATATTTGCTATCAGGCCTTTTAATAAAGTTTTCTGGCCCTTGCTCTAAATTATAGATAGGAAAAAATACCTCCCTCTGGGTAGAGGCATAACTTGGTGATAACACACTGGACTAGCATACACAATCTCCTGGGTTTGACTTCCATCGTACACAATACCTCCCTTCCATTGCCCCACTTGCCCCTTGTCCCAGAACAGCAGGGATCTCTCTTTTTACCAGGACTCATATCCCTAGCCTGTGATAACTGTCCATCTTAGATTCCCCACCTATGTTCCTGAAAGTACCCTCCCTATTGAGCAAGAACCCAGAAACCTCTCTACCCACACTCCAGGCGGGATGTGGCTTCTTTTGGGGTACGAGTCTCCATCGTGGAGCCTGGCTTCTTCCGAACCCCCGTGACCAGCCTGGAGAATTTGGAGAACACCCTGCAGGCCTGCTGGGCGCGACTACCTCCAGCCACACAGGCTCACTATGGGGAGGCCTTCCTTACCAAGTGTGAGTAGCTGGGCACATACAGGGGTACATGAAGAGAAATGAGAGGGCCAGTAAGGCCAGACCCTCATCAGCTGGGAGGAGGAGGTGGGCAAGCTTATAAATGGAAGGCCCCAGGAAAGTGTCCAGGCCAGTTAGAACCTGCCCACTCCCCAAAATGGAGAAGGAACTTAAGAGTCATCTCTACTGGGCAACAAGCCCAAGGATCTAGAAAATAGGACCTAAGATGGGATGGAGTTAGGAAAGGATGCTAACTGCAACCATTCACGGGGCTGCAGACCTGAAAGTGCAGCGGCGCATCATGAACCTGATCTGTGACGCGGACCTAACCAAGGTGAGCAGATGTGTGGAGCATGCCCTGACTGCTTGTCACCCCCGAACCCGCTACAGCCCAGGCTGGGACGCCAAGCTGCTCTGGCTGCCTGCTTCCTACCTGCCAGCCAGCCTGGTGGATGCTGTGCTTGCCTGGGTCCTTCCCAAGCCCTCCCAGTCAGTCTACTGAATCTACCCTTTCAGGAACAGATTGTTTTTCAAGGGCAAGGACTTGTATTTTGGTTTCCCCCCCCCCCCCGGCACTTCCTGGTGCCTGGTACAAAATAGACAATAAATGTATATTGTTAAAAAAATTTTAAAAACCAGTAGGTGGGCAAAATGAATGTGTCCAGTGGGAGACTGACCCCATTTAAGGGCTAATTACCCTAAGCTGTTTTACTGCCCAGAGTCTCTAGCCTGTTCAGTGCCTGCAAAACAGCTAGCACCCACTGGGGGACATAAGGGAATTGCCTTGCAACTGTGATATTTGAAACTGCAGGAGGAAGGGTGACCACTAGAAGGCGTTTTTCTATATAAGAGTATTATCTATTTTTCCTCAGGGGAAGAGAAGGTGATGAAGAGGGTTCAGGGCCAGCTTGGGTGTTTTTCATGTAAGGCAGTACTCACTTAAATTCACCTACTGAGTGAAGAATGAGGGACACTGGCCATACAGGTCTCAAGCATCTTATCACCACTCTGAAAGGGGCAAACTCCCCTTGAGGACTAGAGGGGGAAGGAGTTTGCTGGCCCTCAGAGGTGTACAGAAGACCAGAAAGATGTGCATAGTGGATCTGGACTGGGTTCTACCAGGTAGGACCTTTGTGGAAAATCCCTTTGGCTTATACAAGAGATGGCTTCATGTATGTTCCAGTGCTAAGCCTGGGAGCACAAAAAAGGAAAGGCACTTGGCCACAACCTCCTCTAGATCCTCACTTCTCTCACCCCCAGTCCTACCCACACCTTTAGCAAAATTCTCCTTTCCCAAACACCCGCCAAATCAGGCCTGCCTTTCCCAGAGCTGCACACAGAGAAAGTTTCCAGAGGACAGGGAATATGGAAAATGAGAGAAAATGGATCAAGGATCATTCTACGACAAACTGAAACCATCTCTTTTTGGTCTGAAAAAATAATTTTCCGTTTAATTGGAAAACCTGAAAGATTCTATTCCACTCCCCTAGAGGGGCTAAAGAAACCAGACCCGCCTACATTACTTCATATCCACTTCGGATACTCTTCACAAGGCAACAGGCAAAGACAATTCCTAGGACCTAGAAAGAAAGATGGAGAAGAGGGTAGAGAAGATTCAGAATGTCAAGCTATCCAGGACACACCCACAGGATCCCAAACACAACCAAAGCTCCCTACCCCACTAACCAGTACCTCTTGTTCAGCACCCTCCTCCCTATTTCCCCTGTCCCCACCCAAGAGGTCCCAGCCCCTGCCTAGGGCACCTCACCTCTACAAAAGCAATGCCCAGAGCTGCTGCAGCCACCAGCAGCACATTCTTCCTCAGCCACATGCCAATCTTCTCCACACAGCCCTGCAGGGAGGCAGGCACACAAGGCAAAAGACCATCAGAAACTTCATACACATTTTCATCGGCCCCTCTTGTCTCTTCTCGACCCCTCTGTCCTTTTCCCCACCCTTTGCATTCTCACAGCCCTCCCCATCCCTGACCATGTAAACTGTCCTACCTCCTAAACATTTCCCAGATTTCCCAAGTCCCATACTATCTCAATCTTCCCCCAACCTGGGTATTGATTGCATGCAGGTCGAAATTAGTTCCACAGTGTGCAGTGACATTGATGCAGCAGGAGTCAGGGACTCGGTCCTTCCCCATACCGGGTATGTTCTCCCAATCTGTGTAGTTAGCAGCCCCACAGCAGTTAAACTGGAAGTGGAGAAATATGGGAGGAAATATGCTAAATGAATCACCATCTTCAGTACAGAGACAAGAATCCCCTTCCCCCATTACTTCTGTTCCCAGCAGCCCCACTCACCTCTTCCTGCATCTTGTCCAGCAATGAAGCTGTACCATTGTTTTTTGGGTAATTCTGCATCTGCTGCTGGAAGTTCTTATTAAACTCTGTTTTGACCTTAGAATAGGAAATAGAGTTGTTGAGAGCAGAATTCAGGCCACTGAGTCCCAGAGCAGCACAAAGCAGGGGTCTCCCCTTATGCCCTGCTTACCTTGTCTTTAAACACGTAGCCAGCAATGGCCACGGCCACCTCCACTAGCATGATAAGAGTGAGGAAGATGGCAAACTGCAAGAGCAAAGGAAGGGAGTCAAGTATGGAGTCTGGATGAGAAAGACCTGCTCTGGTCCAGCCAGTCCCTGGAAAACTTACAGAGGTCCCCAACTTACCCACCCTAGTTAGCCCTAACCATAGAAATTTTTTTGCCTTCTGGCACTCCCAGGCACCCATGCTGGTCCCACATCCCACTCACCGTCATCATGAGACAGTAGTTCTCCTTGCAGGCCCCACAGCAGCCCACAAAGGCCACCAGGAAGAGGAAGGCACCCACTACAATGATGACCACAGGCAACAGAGTACCAGGAGTAGCCCCTTGGGTTATGGTTTGATTCAGAACAAGCTGGACTGCTACACCCACAACGATCAATCCCACTGCACAGGCCTGAAGGGGAAGGCAAATGAGGGTTAGGCCAGAACCACAATACAGCAGCACAGGGACACAGACCAATCCAGGAGAGAGATTCTCACACCACCAGGGAACTTTGGATTGGGAACAGGGAGATACCCCACTCTTGACCCTGGGGATCTGTTCAAAGCACTCGGAGAAGGGGGAAGCCAGGCCTTCCTTTAGACAGCTCTTCAGCCAGAAGCAAAAAAGAGAAGTACAGAGAAAGCCTTGACCCCAGGGCACACACTTTCCTGACCTAAAAGTAGCACATTTTATGGGCCCCCAGGGCTCCTGGCCAGATTCTCTCTCAGATATGCACCCTCACTACCCTCCAATAACTAAGGTCTTCAAGACAGGGAGGAGAAAGCAGGAAAAGGGGGCAAGGGTGGTGTGCCCCTCCCTGAACAAACAGTAGCCTCTCAGGCCAGGATCCCAGGGAGGAGTCCCGGGCAAGAACCAATTAGGGTGGGCAGAGCTCTTCCTCATCCCCAAGCAACTGATAGGGGAAAAGTGGGAAAAGGGAATGGAGAGGGATGAGCAGGGTGGGGAGTGGAGGAAAGCCTCGTGGAGATAGCATCAGGCCGTTGGCGGTTGCCCCACTGCTCCATATCACAAGTGGTTGGGTCACCAGACAGGAAGGGCCAGGAGAAGTGGGGGTGGGGGTGCTGCACATCCAGTTTGGCCATTCTCGGTCCAAACTAGCCTCAGGAGTTCCTGAAAGCTGGAGGAGGGAGTATCCGCTCCTCCTTCGGCCCTTTCCCCGGGCTTTCTTTCCACATCTGGTCTCCAGCTGCTTTCATTCTTGGTCCCTCAGCCCTCACCACTCCTGTGCCTGGGCTCCCTGCACCCCGCCAGCGCGCCCCCAACGCTCCCCTTCCCCACTCACGCAAAAGGCCAGCAGAAGAACGTAGAGCAAGAACTTGACACATTTCATTCCTCCTTCCATCGCCATGGCTGCTGGGCCTGGGGCCGAGGAAGGGCGGGTGGGGAGGAATTAGAACAGGCCGAGGGGGGCCGGGGCTTCCGGGCTCCCCGCCTGCCCTCAAGGCCTTCCCAGCCCGACCTCCATTCCCGGCCCCTCCCACCCGGAAACCCGCGGACAGATCCACGTCTCCCAGACCCCTCTGCTCCGCGGCCAGAGAGGTGTGAGGGCGACTGCCCGGACCTCCCCCGCCGCCACCGGAGCCCGGGACCGACGCGAGGGCACCCACAGAGGCTCGAGCCTGACGCCGACCCTCTGCCCGCAGGAGTCAAACACCCACTGCCCGTCCAAACAGCTCCGCAGGACAGTCCTCGGCCCAACCCCGGCCCCAACCTCTTTCCGCCAGGTGCGGTCCTCCCCGCGAAAAAGTGCGGTCGGTGTCCCCACCCCACCCTGCCCAAGCTTCTCGAACTTCGAAGCAAAGTTATTCGAAGGCCTCGGGAGAGTCGTGGGGCTTGGGGCGGGTATTCGGAGGCTGAGGCCAGCCCCTGGAAAAGGACATTCAGAGTGGTCTCCCCAACCCAGGCTCACGTCCGCCGTGGGTCCCGTGGCCTCACCTGGGCTCCCAGAGGTTGTGCGCTCCTCTCCCGCCGCGACTCAGGGGCTCTCTAACTGCGCCCCCCAGCTCTGCCCCGCCTGCCGCGCGGCCCCGCCCCGGCTCCAGCCACAGCCCCCTCCCCCGCCGCCTCCGCGCCCGGTGGCCGCCAGCCTCCTCAAGTGACGCGGGAACAGCTGCGGCCTGAGTCACCATGGTCAGCCAGGGGAGGGCCGAGCCCCCCGCCCGGCCAGGGCCACGTGGCCACTAACCCAGAAGACAGTACCCACCCCCCGCAAGGGGAAGGCCCTCAGGGCAGCACTTCACCGCGCCCGGGGCCCTTGTGGAAGCAGGACGGAGCGCCGCCGGTTCTCTTTGATTCTTGGAAGCAGAGGAGGCGGGTAAGAGCCAAAGGAAGGATGGTCGACCCAGAGTTGCCCTCTAAGCGCCCAGACGGCAGAGCTGAGGCAAAGTGAAAAGGTGGTCTGCGAGAGGCGTCCTCATCCTTCATCGCCCAGAGCCCACCCGGATCCTCCTCGCGCTTTCTGTTTTAAGCTCCCGCCCCCATTCTCGGGTCTGCAGAAAGCTACGGGCTGCCTGGGATCGGGTGGGGCCAGAATAAACACTTCCAGAAAGTCCCTGGCCTCAGGTCCTGGGAGTCTCCCAACATTTCTAGCCTGCGTGGAGGGGCGGCGGGGAGGTTCATGTCCCCTTCTGTGAGCACAGTTTCTTCGTTTTCCAGGGCTCTTGAACTAAGAAATGGGGAGGAGGCCTTTATCCAGGACCATCCTACTCAATTAATATATGTCAAATGTCGGGTCCCTCCCTCTGGGGGGAAGATTGAGAACCTGTACTCCCCTGCTCCGGATCATACCGTTATATGAGGATGTGGGGGAAGATACTAGACAAGGGAGGTTTGTATCTTCTGAATTTCCCCATCTCATTCTAGCAGACAGCCCTTCTCATCCCAGAAGGCAAAGCTAGGTGTGACTGTAAGGCGGGGGTGGGTTCCAGCTGCCTCCCTGCCTGTGTGCCACTAGTGGTCCCTAGAAAGCGCTGGTATGAACAGGCTAAAGGATATAAAGGACCAGACAGACTTCACACTCCCAGTCTGGGCCCCCCACACACACACTTAGGTTCTTAAGGTTCTGCCTCAAGAGCCACTTCCCTTAGTTTTGGGGGATGGGGTGCACAAAGAAGGAAACCATAAGAGCAAAGGGAAGGCATCCACCCTTGGCTGAGAACTAGTTACCAGGATCACACCCTTCCAGCAGATTATACCAATCCCATTGTGGACCTTGCTTCCCTTATCATGGCAGGCAGGCTGTGGAGGAGGAGTCAAGATGCCAAAGAAAGGAGTATTTATCAGGTTTTTTGTTTGAGGATTTTTGGTTTGGTTGATTGGTTTGGTTTGGTTTGTTTGTTTGTTTTTTGACCTGCCACTAGATGCCAGGTATTTGCTAGGCATGGGGCAAAAAGGAGAGAAAGACAGCAGACCTGCCCTGTGCTTAGAGGCAGAATCAAGTTCTGTCCATCATGAAGGAAGGTAGAAGCCCCTGGTGCAGCTGGATGAGCTCAGAGGAACAGACAGGGAGTAGGAGAGGGAATTTCACAGAGATGGATGAAATAAAGAATAAATGGCAAGCTTTGAGTTCCAGAGACAAGGAGAGGGTCAACTGTAAAAAATATTTTTGTGTGTGGGGGTGGGGGTGAACCCAGGGGTGCTTGCTTTATGATTGAGCTATATCCCCAGTGCTTTTCTTTTTATTTTGAGGCAGGTTCTCACTAAGTTGCCCAGGGTGACCTGGAAGTTTAGATCCTCCTGCCTCAGCTTCCCAAGTCTCTAGAATTAAAGGTGTGTGCCACCACAGATGGAGAAAGGGATAAATTTTAAAAGTATATGGCAGGGGATGAATAAATAAATAAGTTGCAATCTTTAAAAAAGTTATATGACAGGTTGGGTTGGAGTTGGCTGGCTCCAAGGGCTCACAAAGGATGCGGGAAAGATGGATGGGAAGATGGTCTGAAGATCAAGGTTGACTGACCTGAGGTACATGGTACATAATAAGCAAGTACAGTGCTTGGTCCTTTATTGAATCTTTTTTTAAAAAACATATTTTTTAGTTCTAGATGGACACAATATCTTTATTTATTTATTTGTATGTGGTGCTGAGGATTGAACCCAGTACCTCACACATACAAGGCAAGTGCTCTACCACTGAGCCACAACCCCAGCCCCCTTTATTGAATCTTTATCCAAACAATCAGCTGCAAAACACACTTTAGAACAGTTCGGGGAACGTGAATATGGTATGAGAATTAAACATGACAAAATTATTTTGTTAGGCTAGGGGTGTAGCCCACTTGTAAAGAACTTGCCTATTGTGCACAAGGTCATGGGTTCAATCCCCAGCACTGAAAAAATGTTTTTTTGTTTTGTTTTGTTTTGTTTTGTTTTTAATTTTGTTAGCTCTGATAGTGATAGTTAGGGAAATTATTCTTTCTTTAAAGATGCACACTAAAGGGGCTGGGGTTGTGGCTCAATTGTAGTGTGTTCGCCTAGCATGTATGTATGTATGTATACATATAGCATGTATGTATGTATATATATATATATATATATATATATATATATATATATAAAGATGCACACTAAAATATAAATGGTGAAATGTCTCATCTGTAATTTGCTTTGGAATACTTCACAAAACAATAGATAAAGCAGAAAGATGGTGGTCTAGGTAATTTGGACTATAGGGGTATTGAAGGCTATGTTGGGTATGTTCTTTGAACATTTTTTTTTTAAACTATGGTACTGGGGACTGAACCCATGCCATTAAATTATGTTGGGTATGTTCTAAAGGCAATGGGCAAGATAAAAGCTTTTGAGAAGGTGGCACCATCCTGGCATTGATCCCAATGTGGGACCAGGCCCACATTGAAATGAGAAGAAATGAATGTCATATGGCCTGAAAAACAACTGAGACATGACAGCACAGTCCACAGGAGAGAGGATGAGACCCATTACAAGAAAGGAAGAGGTAGCCACCCAAGGCAGGAAGCACACAAAGGGCATCCAGGTGGAGACATCCTGCCAGGACTTGGGGATGTGAAAATCAGGAGAGGGGTCAGAATTAATATTAAAGTTAAATATTAACCAGGCAGGGTGGCACAAGATTGTAATCCCAGTGGCTCAGGAGGCTAAGGCAGGAGGATCACAAGTTCAAGGCCAGCCTCAACAGTTTACCAAGGCCCTAAATCAACTTAGTGAGACCCTGCCTCAAAAAAAAAAAAAAAAAAAAAAAAACATTAAGACTAGGGATGTAACTCAGTGGTAAAGTACCTCTGGGTTCAATCCCTTGCATAAAAGAAAAAGGGCTAAGGAAAAAGGGCTCAGTAGTAAAGTGCCCATGGGTACTAAAAAAAAAAAAAAAAAAGTGATATCTAAATCCATGGATGGAAGCCAGGTGCAGTGACACACATGTAGTCCCAGCTACCTGAAAGGTTGAGGTAGGATTGCTTAAATTCAGACATTCAGGGACAGCCTGGACAACATAGCAAAACCCTGTTAATTAATTATGTTAGTTAATTAATTATGGGCAGGGGTTATAGCAGTGGTAGAGCGCTTGCCTCACGTGTGAGGTACAGGGTTTGATCCTCAGCACCACAAAAAATAAATAAATAAAGATATTGTATCCATCTACAACTTTAAAAAAAATGTTAATTAGTTAACTAACCCATGGTGGTGAGGCCCAAAGCAAGGGAAAAAAAGAAAAAACCTCAGGGAGCCTTTGTTTAAGAAACAGGGGGGGCTGGGGTTGTGGCTCAGCGGTAGAGCACTCACCTAGCACATGCGAGGCCCTGGGTTCAATCCTCAACACCAAATAAAAATAAATAAATAAAATAAAGGTATTGTGCCTAGTGTGGTGGCACACTCCTGAAATCCCAGCAGCTCAGGAGGCAGAGACAGGAGGATCTCGAGTTCAGAAAGCCAGTCTCAGCAAAAGCAAGGCGCAAAGCAACTCAGTGAGATACAAAATAGGGCTGGGGTTGTGGCTCAGTGGCCAAGTACCCCTGGATTCAATCCCTGGTACCATCCCCCAAAAAATAAAATAAAGATTGTGTCCAACTACAACTATATATATTATACTTTTTTTTTTAAAGAAAGAAACAGGTGTGGTGGCCTATACCTGTAATTCTAGTACCTAGGGAGGCTGAGGCAGGAGAATTGCAAGTCAAAGGCCAGCCTGAGCAATTTAGTGAGACTGTGTCTCAAAATAAAAAATTTAAAGGCCTGTGAATGGAGCTAAGTAATAGAGCACCCCTGGTTCAATCCTCAGTACCAAAAAGAAAAGAAAAAGATACATGAGGATGGGGTAAAGGGACTGAAAGGGAAAGAGCTTTGTAGAGCCGGACCTCTGAACTATGCCAGACACTGTGCTGAACTCCAACATCTGTTCACTCAGGGTTTAATCCTCACAACAACCCTGGAAGAACAGTATTATTTTTCCTAGGTTGTTTTGGTTTGTTTTGGTACCAGAGATTGAATGCAGGGGCATTTAACCACAGCCCTTTTATTTTTTATTTTGAGGCAAGTTCTCACTGAGTTACTTAGGGCCTTGCTAAGTTGCTAAGGCTGGCTTTGAACTTGAGATCCTCCTGCCTCAGCCTCCCAAATTGCTGGGATTAACAGGTATACACTACCACACCCAGCTGTTTTTTTTTTTTTTTTTTTTTTTTTAGAAATAAAGAAACTGGCTGGGGATGTGGCTCAAGCGGTAGCGCGCTCACCTAGCATGCGTGCGGCCCGGGTTCGATCCTCAGCACCACATACAAACTAAGATGTTGTGTCCGCCAAATACTAAAAAATAAATATTAAAAAAAAAAGAAAAAGAAACTGAGGCTTGGAAACATGGTATAACATACCCATAATCCAAGGTAGTGAAAGTCAGTCTTAGGATTTCAACCCAGATCTCTGCAGTTCCCAAAGCCTATACTTTTTTCTCTTTCTCCAGGAGGCCAAGAGAAAAGAAAACAAGACAGGAAGTGGAAAATAGGGCCTGAAGTACTGAATAGTGTAGGGAGGTCAACTTGGGTGATAAGCAAGAGAAGGTCATTTAGTGGGATGGTCTCCAGAGCAATGTCAAGAGCACGTGCTGGGGCCAGGAGTAAAAAGAGGAAGTGGAGACATCCAGGTGGGTAAGGGAAGAGTAAGGTGAAGGTCAAGAGCCCTCCTAGAGAACACCTGGGGAAGGATAGAGGCAAACTATGGCAAATGCACAGTGGTGGCAGCAACTTGGTAAAGCAGTGACAGGCCAGGGAGACCCCCAGAGAACAAGCCTATGTGGGATTAGAAGGGGAAGGTAAGAATAGCCCATTCTAGGCTGGGGGTGTAGCTCAGGGTAGAGCGCTGGCCTAGCACGTGTGAGCCTTGCCTAGACCAGGGTTCAATCCTCAGCACCACTTAAATAAATAAGTAAGTAAAGTATTGTGCCCATCTACAATTAAAATATATATATATATATATATATATATATATATATATATATATATATATTTATTAAAAACAGCCCATTCTGAGACAGAGAGTAAAATGGTGGTAGCCATGTGCAGGGGTGAGGGGCATGGAGAGTTAGTGTTTAATAGGTTCAGAGTTTCAGTTAGGGAAGGTGAAAAAGTTCTGAAGATTCATGGTGGTGATGACTGTACAACAGTATGAATATACACAACATGAATGTACTCTAAAAAATAGTTAAAATGATAATTTTCATGTTATATGTATTTTACAATGATAATAATAAAAGAACAACCCACTCCTACATCCTGGAAAGTCAACATAGAGCCCTGTGTATCTGCTGGGCTGCAGGGCAGAGAGGCCTCTGAGTGGAAAAGGGGCTGACCTCAGACCTGGCCCTTCACTTCATATCCTTCAGAGCCTCCCGTACCTACTCCAGGTGTGTGTCCAGATACACCACCAAATCACTCTGGTTGACCCAGACTGCTGCCCCTTGGGTGCCTGGCACTGGCTGGTGGTAGGTAAGTTGGGGCAGGAACCTTCATCCCTCCCCACCAAGCAAATCCAGTCTACCCTACAACTTCACCAATGCCTCTACCCAGGGCTAGTTGGAAATAGTCAAGAGTCTGGGTCTGAATTAGGGGCCTGAGATTTAAGGCAAGAGGTCCGAGCTTTGGATAAGGAGGGAGGCATTGGTGCCTAATGACAATTTCCAGATTCCAAGCTTAGATCAAAACAAGGTATAGATCTGCAGGTCCTACTAGTAGAAAGACCCAGAGTCTGACAGATACCATTGCAGCCTGGAGGGGAAGATACCCTGGGATGGCTCTCCAGTGACATCACCACCAAGGTACTGGTTGCTAGAGTCTGGGGAATAGTGGGGAGTCTCTAATCACTGTGGGTGGTCAGTTCTGACTGTTCCCCTACTGTCTAGGGAGGCCATATGCTTCATGATGGCAGGACTAGATTACTGTCCTACCCAGGAAAACACACTGCCAAAGTCCCTTTATGTTCTCACTGCAAGGAAAGTGAGGCTCTGAGAGATGAAACCACTCCTCAGCAGCAACTTGCAGATAAGGACCAGGATCTTGACATACCTTCTCCAATACTAGGTCCATTACACCTACACAGAACACTCCTGAGGTAGAAACATTGGTATGAGACCTGATTCTGCCAACTCATGGAGGGGGGTGGTGACCTTGGGTAAACTCTTGCATTCTCCCCCCCCCCCCCCCCCCGTTGAATAGGAGGAAAACAGTCCTTCCCCATCTCATAAGGTAGTTCTGAGGATCACAGAAAAAAAATGAATATTGATTTTATTACCTGAAAAAATGATAAAGCAAGCCAGTGCGGTAGCACATACCTGTAATACCAGCTACTCAGGAGGCTAAGGCAGGAGAATTGCAAGCGTGAGGTCAGCCTAAGCAACACAGTGTGACCCTGTCTCAACTCAAAAATAAAACAGGGCTGGGCACAATGGTGCATACCTGTAATCCCAGCTACTTGGGAGACTCAGGCAGGAGGATCACAAGTTCAGGGTCAGCCTGGACAATTTAGTAAGACGCTAATCAAAAATAAAAGGGGCTGTGGAGGTGGCTAAGCGGTAGAGCCCCCAAGTTCAATCCCCAGTACCACAAAACAAATTTTAAAAAATAATAAAATAGTCTGGGGGTGTAGCTCAGTGGTAGAGCACTTGCCCTGCATGTGCAAGGACCTAGGTTTGATTCCAGCACCTGGGGGAAAAAAAGGCAGAGGTTGGAGATACAGCCCAGTGGCAGAACACTTGCCTAGCATTTGTGAAGCCCTAGGTTCTTCTATCCCCAACACCAAGAAAAAATAAAGAATGACCCAGGAGTAGTGGTGCATGCCTGTAATCCCAATGACTCAGGGGGCTGAGGCAGGAGGATGGCAAATTCAAAGCCACCTTCAGCAAGTTAGCAAGACTGTGAGCAACTTAATGAGACCCTGTCTCAAAATAAAAAATAAAAACAGGCTGGGGATACGACTCAGTGGTTAAGCACTCCTGGATTCAATTTGGTACCCCAAAATAAAGAAATAAGGAATGAAAAGAGTAGCTCTGGGGAAATAGCTCAATGATTAGAGTGATTACCTTACATACATGAGGTACTAGATTAGATCCACAGTACCAAGCTTAGATCAAAACAAGGTACAGATCTGCAGGTCCTACTGGTAGAAAGACCCAGAGTCTGACAGATACCATTGCAGCCTGGAGGGGAAGATACCCTGGGATGGCTCTCCAGTGACATCACCACCAAGGTACTGGTTGCTAGAGTCTGGGGAAAAAAAGTGATCAGGGTTCATCATACTCTGTTGTATGCATTACTGGGGACTGAATTCAAGGGCACTTTACCACTGAGCTACATCCCCAGGCCTTTTCACTTTTTAAAAAAATATTTTTTTAGTTATAGATGGACACATACCTTTATTTTGTTTATTTAGTTTTTTTTTTTTGTTTTTGTTTTTTTTTTTTTTTTTTTTTTATGTAGTGGGGGGAATGGAACCCAGTGCCTCATATGTACTAGGCAAGCACTCTACCACTGACCCAAAGCACCAGCCCTCACTTTTTATTTTGAGATAGGGTCTGGCTAAATTGTCCAGACTGGCCTTGAATTTGCAATCCTCCTGCCTCAACCTCCTGAGACACTGAGATTACAGGTGTATGCCACCATGACCAGTCTCATAGCCTGTTTTTATTTTTATATTTTTTAATTTATTTTTTAGGTGGACACAATATATTTATTTTATTTTTATATGGTGCTAAGGATCAAACCTAGGGCCTCATGCATGCTAGGCAAACACTGTACCACTGAGCCACAACCCCAGCCCATCATAGCCTGTTTTTAGACTCATGGAAATTAAAATAATTTTGTTTTGAGAAGTATCTTGACACCCTACCCCAATTGAGGTAACAATATAGGGGTTGGAAGGAAAAACCCAGCCTCCTTCTACCCCTCCTAAGCACTCTGGCCTTTGTCCAGTTTTTCAATACAAGCCCCAAGGCCTAACTCCTATTCCAAATCCACCCCACCCCCACCCTATCCAACCCTTTGCAAGATTGTCCTCAGGGACCTGCCTTTATTCCTTTCCCTACTTCCCGGACCTCCAGACTCTGACCTCTGCCTGGTTCTCCCCATCTTCCCTGGCTCCTGTTCCAGCTTCCTCCCAGACAATGTCACCTTTAGTGATGGGTTAGCCAGGCATGATGGCACATACCCCGTAATCCCAGCTACTCCAGAGGACAAGGCAGGAAGATTGCAAGTTTGAGAACAGCCTGGACAATTTAATGAGACTTTGTCTCAAAAAATAAGCCGGGGGGGGGGGGGGCTGGGGATGTGGCTCAAGCGGTAGCCCGCTCGCCTGGTATGCCTGCGGCCCGGGTTCGATCCTCAGCACCACATACAAACAAAGATGTTGTGTCCGCCAAAACTAAAAAAATAAATAAATAAATATTAAATTTAAAAAAATAAATAAATAAGCCGGGTATGGTGGTGCACTCCTGTAATCCCAGCAAGGCTGAGGAAGGGGACTGGGGATGTGGCTCAAGTGGTAGCGCGCTCGCCTGGCATGCGTGCGGCCTGGGTTCTATCCTCACCATCACATACAAACAAAGATGTGTCCACCGAAAACTAAAAAATAAATAAAAAATAAATATTAAAATTCTCTCTCTCTCTCTCTCTCTCTCTCTCTCAAAAAAAAAAAAAAAAAAAAAAAGCCTGAGGCAGGAGGATTGTGAGTTCAAGCAAGCCTCAAACCTGTAAAACCCTATACAAAGCCCTAAGCAACTTAGCGAGATCCTTTCTTAAAATAAAAAATAAAAAGGACTGGGGATGTGGTTAAGTGCCTTGGGTTAGATCCCTTTCTCAAAATAAAAAATAAAAAGAGCCAAGGATGTAGCTCAATGGTAGGGTACCTTGTGGTTTCAATTCCCAGTTCAAGGGGAGGGGCGGGGCAGTGGGATTTGACCAAGATGCTCAGCTGGAGACTAGACCAGACTGGAGTCCAGAGACTTCAGCACAGGAGCCTTGTTCAACTTCATGGCTTCCCTGTGCACTCTCTCAGCCAGGATGCCATTTGCCTGTGGTTCTGGTCCAGGACGTGGTGCAGAAGCACAGCAGTATCCACCTGAGAATCACAGAGCCTCACAACTAACATTTCTCCTGAAATGAACATGGGAAAAATAGGAAATAGGCAATGCTGGGGGCTGGGTGCCTACCTCAGACCTGTTCCTTGGGCTTGAAAGGTCAAAAGGTCTAGGCAGGGCCTGAAGGCCTTGGGGGAAAACCACTCACCCAGGCTATTCTCAAACCAGTTGTATTCCTCCACAAGAATGTGGTCTTACAGCTCAGAAAACTAGAAGTGAGAAGAGGAAGGGTTGGAATGGGGTGTGGGTGTACTGGCATCCCTAGGTAGAGCCCAGAGCCATTTGTCCTGCCTTTACATCTCTTTACATTTCT
Organism: Spermophilus citellus; assembly: GCF_964194105.1. Taxonomy (NCBI): domain Eukaryota; kingdom Metazoa; phylum Chordata; class Mammalia; order Rodentia; family Sciuridae; genus Spermophilus; species Spermophilus citellus. Next base: position 76,725,162 of record NC_138197.1, read on the forward strand.
GGTTCCCCCTCTTAGCCACACCCTCTGATTGTCCTCATACCCTCACCAATGCTATTTCTCTCTCTCTCTCTCTCTCCTCTGTGTGTATGTGTGTGTGTGTGTGTCTCACACATATGCAAGTGCACATACATGAACATGAAGATGCATAAACATACCACCTCTCATCTGGGAACAACTTTGATCTGCATTGCCCTATACTCTCTCCTTACTTTTCCACTAGAGAATGGATTTCTTCCTAACACTTCAGCCTTCAGATGCCCTCTGCTTCTCTCCAGCTTCCCCCACCTGGCAATCCAGGTCATGCTTTGTAACCTCCTGGATCAGCCCAGCTGCTGGCGTTTTGATAACGCTGGAGAAGCAGAAATTGCTCTGAGACCCCACCTTTTCTTTGACCAGGAGCTGGAATGTGGCACCTCCTGCTGGCGAGGCTAGGCAATGCAGCCTGCTTTTGCCACCTTCTCCACCAGGGCCTTTAGTAAGGACTTCACCGTTCACCTGAAGAGGGAGCAAGTGAGAAAAACAGGGAAGAGGTGGGGAGACATGGGAATAGCAAGCCTTAAGATCTGGAGGTAGGCTGAGGCAGGAGGATTGCAAGGTCAGAGCCAGCCTCAGCAATTTAGCAAGGCCCTGAGCAACTTAGCTAGACCCTGTCTTAAAATTAAAAAAAAAAAAAATTAAAAAGGGCTGGAGATGTAGCTCAGTGGTTAACCACCCCTGGGTTCAATCCCCAGTAGCAAAAAAGAAAGGGGGGCGGAGAGAGTGAAGAGAGGAAGGGGTTTGCCTCCAGTTGAGTTAGGAAGGCTGGCCCATTCCTTAAGACTGAAATCATGACCCTCAATGATTCTTGGAGTTCTCCAGTTGTATCAAATCTACACTACCATCACCACAGCCTCAAATGCAAACTCTTTGGCTCTCTTCTCTCAATCCCCAACTTCTCTTAGTGGACCTTGGGGCAAAAGAGGTTAACAGCACTGCCAAGCAGCTCAGGCAAGATAATTATAGGGTTTAGAGCCCAGTGTGGGAGAGAATGAGAGGACACTAATTACATAGTCAGAGGTCTGGGAAGGGTCTAACAACTCTGTACAACCCCTAGCCCAGAAGAACCTCCCCATATCCCCAGAGGCACAAGCTGTGGTGTTGAAGGGGAAATAAGCCTTTAGGAAGGCCTCTCCACCAGAGCTACAGCTCAATCACCCAACGCCTCCTCTCTTGAGAAAGTCCCTACACCAAGGAATGAGCACACTAAACCCAAAAATAGGACCTTTAGGAACATAAAAAGGGAGAGGCGATTTAGACTGGGAATCCTCCCTGAGGAGGAAAGGAAAATTTCTACTCCTACCTGATACAGTGGCACATGCAATGGAATCCCAGTGACTTGGGAGGCTGAGGCAGGAGATCACAAGTTCCGGGCCAGCCTTAGCAACTTAGTGAGACCTGTCTCAAAATAAATTTTAAAAGGGGTTGGGGGTGTAGCTTAGTGGTAGAGTGTCCCTAGGTTCAGTCCCCAGTACCAAGAGGAAAAAAAGAAAGAGAAGTCTAGTGCCCAGCTCTGATGGACAAGGCAGTCCATCAGACAAGGTGGAGGTGGCCTGCACCATAGGATAACAGAAGTCTCTCCTGCTTAAATCAGTTCCCCTATTATGGCAACAGCACCTGTAGTGGCTCAGGCATCTCTGACCTTGAACTGTGGCAACTGGCTCTCAGGAGCTTCATCAACTTTTCCTAAGAATGTTAATGGATCCTCTAACAGGAGGAGGAAACACCAGCACCAGCACATTTTTCCCTCTGCTAGGTCCTGAAACTTCATTCGCTCCTCCAGCAATACCATCTCCTCTGGTGACAACTCACAACCTTCAAATCTAAATGCCTCCCCTAGGCCCCATCCCACATTTGCTGTGAACCAGTCAGGACCTTAAAGGAGGCGGGCCTGAAGGTTATCTGGGTAATGCAGGGAGTTACATCCTTAGCAAGCTGACAGTTGCCTGGGAGACCAGGACAGTGGGCAGGACTCCAAGTCATGGTTACCACGTACTGGGATAAGCAAAAATGTTAAAGTGTACTGTCTTCCAACTCTTTTTTTGTAAAATCACCAAGGACCCTTCTTCAGGACTGGGTCTGGGACAGCTGGAGTTCTGAAGCTCCTAAAAGAAACCTCCTAGGGATTAACTAACTCCTTCAACTCAGAGGTACCCAACAGGACCAAACCTGATGGAACTCAAAAGGCAAGATCTATGAGGGTTTATAGAAAAGACAAGATGTAGCTCAGCTCAATAGAGAGAGTGCCTAATTCATGTGTGAGACTCTGGGCTCGATTCCCAGGGGCAGGAGAGACATTTCTCCAACTAGAAATCTAAAATGAAAATCCTCCAAGTACTAGTAAGAAAAAACAGGATGATTTTAGTTCCACCTCCAAAGAACTGGCATCCTAAATTATACCACCAGATGGCAGTCTTGTCAATTTATTGGATTACCTGTAGTCAGTGAGCAGAAAGCCAGGAGATGGAAATCCTTTCTGTCACACAAACTGTTTCTGATTGTAAGTCCCCGATATTTGGCAGACAACAGAAACCCCTCATGGATACAAATATACAGTTTTCTCTCCCCATCCAACTCTGACCACTTCCACTTACCAAGGTTCATTCATTGTTGTATTCAAAGCATCTGAGAAAAACTTTGGTGAAAAAGTTAATGCTCTCGGGCTGGGATTACAGCTCAATGGTAGAATGCTTGCCTCCCATGTGGAAGGCACTGGGTTCAATCCTCAGCACCACGTAAAAATTAAAAAAAAAAAAAAGTTATTGTGTCCATCTAGAACTAAAAAAAAAAAAAGTTAATGCTCTCAAGTTCCAGTGTAATGGTTATAAATTGGGGGAAGAGTATTTATCCTATTAGAATGGTGTTTTACCAGATATTTAATCCTAATAATTCTATGAAATAGGTATAATATTTGTATCTTCATCTTACAAATAAGATGTATCTCATCAAATAAGATGTATCTCATCTTCTTTAAAGACTTTTAAGAACTTTCAAAGCTGGGCACACACATGCCTGTTAATTCCAACTACTTGGGAAGCTGAAGCAGGAGGATCACAAGTTCAAGGCCAGCCTGGGCAAATTAGTGCGACCCTGTCTCAATAATAAACACATAAAAAGGGCTGGGGATGTAGCTCCAGTAGAGTGCCCCTTAGTGGTAGAATAGTAAAAATCGTTGAAGTTCACACAGCCAGAAAAGGGAGGCTACTGGAACTGGAGCCCAGGCAGCCTTGTTGCAGTCAAGAAGCTTGAGTCAGCACAGGACTTCTGGATGTCATGCCTAAATCTCATCTATACTGAGAGCTAAGGAAAGAGATTGTGGGAGGCAGGGGGAATTGGGTGCTGGGTATCTAACCCTGGGACTCAAACATACTAAGCATATACTGTATCACTGAACTCCAACCCCCAGCCAAGGAGTTGTTCTGTGAAGAAGAAAAACTTATGCAGATTCAAGAGTATAAGAAGAATGGAATAATACTTCCAGGTATCTATCTTAGGTGGTTGCCATTCACTAAATGAAAAACTGAAAGCGGGGGATGAGGTTGTGGCTCAATGGTAGAGCACTCGCCTGGCATATGTGGGGCACTAGGTTCCATCCTCAGAACTACATAAAAATAAATAAATAAATACAGTATTTAGAAAGAAAGAAAGAAAGAAACCCTACAGGTGAGCCAGGTGCAGTGACACATGTCTGTAATGCCAATGGCTCAGAAGGCTGAGGCAGAAGGATCACAAGTTCAAAACCAGCCTCAGCAACGTAAGGAGACCCTATCTCAAAATAAAAAATAAAAATGGCTAGGGCTGTAGTTCACTGGTTAAGCTCTCCTGACTTCCATGTTTGGAACAAAAAAAAAAAAAACTTAGGTGGGTCATATTTTAGGGAAGAGAAGGAATTCTCTACTTGAGCTGTGATGTTTGAGTGACTCGGATTATCCAGATGGACATGTTCAGGAGGCATCTCTCTGTCCTGGAGTTTGGGCTAATACTGTTTATTTATTGTCTTGTTTGGACTATCCATTCCCTGAGTCTTATCTTTGCATACCATTTCTCTGCACCTGCCATTATATTCATGTTTGGTGAGGAAGTAAAGATTGGGCTGCCTTCATATTCATTTATTAATTTTTAAAGTACTGATACTTAAATTTCAGGGCTCACACATGCTGGGCAAGCACTCTACCACCGAGCTACACCCTTAGCCCATGTGCTGCCTTCTTTACAGGAGCAGAAGGAGATGACACCACCTCTTCTCTCAAGGTGTTTACAAATTTGTTGAGGAAGTGACATTACAGAAACATTTTAGATGATGGGACAAACCAGAATAATGTGGTAAAGCCTCTGGGAGATCAAAAAGAAAAAAAAAATAATCATTAAGAAGAAGAAAAAGAGGCTGGGGCTGGGGCTCAGCGGTAGAGCGTTCTCCTAGCACATTCGAGGCCCTGGGTTCAAACCTTAATAAATAAATAAAATTTATTGTGTCCAACTACAACTTAAAAATAAATATATATTTTTTTAAAGATGGAGAAAAAGTAGGCTGGGGATATAGCTTAGTTGGTAGAGTGCTTGCCTCCCTTGCACAAAACTCTGGGTTCAATCCCTAGCACCACAAAAAAAAAAAAGGAGGGAAAAAAAATCAGGTACAATGGCACCCACCTATAATCCCAGCTACTCTACTCAAGAGGCAGAAGCAGGAGGATTACAAGTTTGAGGCCAGTCTGGGTAACTCAGCAAGACCCTGTCTCAAAATATAAATATTTTAGACACCTTGGTGGCACATGCCTGTAATCCAAGTGACTCAGGAGGCTTAGGCAGAAATATCAGAAGTTCAAGGCCAACCTCAGCAACTTAGCAAGACCCTCAGCAATTCAGTGAGACCTCATCTAAAAATAAAAAGGACTGGGGATGTATCTCAGTAGTAAAGCATCCCTGGGTACAATCACCAGTTTATATATATATATATATATATATATATATATATATATATACACATACATACACACACACACACACACACACATACATATACATACATATACATGTATATATGTATATATATACATATATATGTGTATATATATATATATATATATATACATACATACAGATATATAATTTTGTAAAGGAATAAGGATATAGCTCCATGGTACAGCATTTGCCTAGTGTGTGTGAGGCCATGGATTCAATGTTCCATACCACACACACACACACACACACAGAAAAGTTCACGAACACCTCTATCGACTGATCACTATGTAATTCTCACAACCAGTTGAGGGTAGGCATTGTGATCCCCATGTTATAGGTAAAAAGAATAAAAAAATTAAAAAAAAAATAAACTTGATGAAATTCTGAGATACCCATATCTTGGTCCAAGGCAAAGGAAGGAACGAGCTAAGTTTTTTGTTCATTCCATTGTTATCTCAGTTCCTGTTCCCCATGGAAACGGATCATCTATTAAAAGCTCCATGGGTTGTTTTTCCTAGCCCCTCTCCTCACACCTGAACCCTCAGTTTCTTCCTTATTCCACTCCAGTTCTCCAACCCAACTTTGCTCTTATGTTTATGTCAAGTCAACTTTATGATATTTTATTGGGCTCAAATTCCAAAGAGTAAACCCCTCGGCTTGGTCTGAGCAGCTCAATAATGAAATTCATCCATTTATTTAACAAACATTTAAAGTGCCCAGGTGGTGGTACATGCCTATAATCCCAGCATCTCAGGAGGCTCAGGCAAGAGGATTTCAAGTTCAAAAGCCAGCCTCAGCAATTTAGGGAGGCACTAAGCAATTTAGCAAGACCCTGTCTCAAAATGAAAAATAAAAAAGGATGTGGCTTAGTAATTAAGCACCCCTGGGTTCAGTTCCTTGGGGGGGGGGATTGAAAGTTCCAGGAGTGCTTATTTTGGCAGCATATATACTAAATTTGGACCAATACAGAGAAGATTAGCATGGCCCCTAGAATGACACACAAATTCCCGAAGCATTCCATAACTTTGTTTTCTCTAATAAGTGGATGCTGATCCATAGTTGTGGGGCAGGCAGGAAAAAAAAAATGAAGAAACTTTGGATTGTGCAGAGGGGAGTGAGTGGAGAGGTGGCACGGTAGGGATGGGAAGGATAGTAGAATGAGATAGACATTATTACCCTATATACATGTATGTTTACACTACTGGTGTGACTCAGCACCATGTACAGCCAGAGGAATGAGAAGTTATTCTCCATTTGTGTACAATGTGTCAAAATGCATTCTACTGGACAGGCACCTTGACCCATGCCTGTAATCCCTGTGGCTTGGGAGCTGAGGCAGGAGGATCTCAAGTTCAAAGCCAGCCTCAGTAACTGTAAGGTACTAAGAAACTCAGTGAGACCCTGTCTCTAAATAAAATACAAAATAGGGCTGGGGATGTGACTCAAGGGTTGAATGCCTCTGAGTTCAATCCCAGATACCACACACACACACACACAAAAAAAAATGCATTCTACTGTCATGTATAACTAATTAGAATCAAAAAAGAAAATGTCAGGAAATGAGTAAAACATGATCCCTCAAACATCTTCAGTTTTCCTAGTGATCTTCTGGAACTTGGGATTAAGAAATAAACCTGGGCTAGGGATGGTAGCCCATGCCTGTAATGCTGGTGGCTTGGGAGGCTAAGGCAAGAGGATCACAAGTTAGAGGCCAGCCTCAGCAATTTAGTGAAGCTGTGAACAACTTAGTAAGACCCTGTATCAAAATAAAAAATCAAAAGGATTGGGGATATAGCTCAAAGGTAAAGTATCCTTAAGTTCAGGTCCCAGTATCAAAAAAAGAAGAAAGAAAAGAAATAAGGCTGGAGCTGGATGTTGTGGTGGCACATGCCTGTAACCCCAGGTACTCAAGAGGCAGTGGCAGAAAGATGACAACTTAGAAGCCAGCCTGGTAAAGCTTGGAGAAACTGATGTCTGGGAAGAGGTATCCAGCATCAGATGTTAAGCACCTTCAAATAATTTTGTCACTTAGCACTCTTTCACTCTGCCTTCTGGCTTTGTCCATGGTCATACTTGAAGATGACCACCTCTGGATTTCTCCTCTTGTAACTTGCTGCCTACAACTCAGACATCTGAAAATAGACCTCTCCCCATCCTCACCCATGCAACTTTGAGCCCCTTCTCAGGCATCTAAGATCCTGCAGGTCCAAAGGCATAGGTAGATATTCATAGCTCCAGATTCCTCTCTAAAACATAGTGGCCTCCATGGTTTTTGTTGTTGTTTTGGGTGGAATGAGGGATACTGGAAATACTGGGTATTGAACCCAGGGCCTACATGGTAGGCATATCCTCTACCAAAGAGCTACACCCCCATTCTCTTAAAAAACAAACAGGAGCTGGGGTTGTGGCTCAGCAGTAGAGCACTTGCCTAGCACGTGTGAGGCCCTGGGTTCAATCCTCAGCACCACATAAAAATAAATAAATAAAATAAAGGTATTGTGTCCAACTACAACTAAAAATAATAAATATTTAAAAATTTAAAAAACAAACAAACTTTATTTTGAGGGCTGGGGTTATGGCTCAGTGATAGAGCACTTGCCCAGCACATGTGAGGCACTGGGTTCGACCCTCAGCACTGCATAAAAATAAATCAACAAAATAAAGGCATTGTGTCCATCTACACAACAACAACAAAAATTAATAAAATTTAAAAAAATAAACACTTTTATTTTGAGATAGGATCTTGTTAAATTGTCCAGGTTTGTCAAATTTGCATCTTCCTGCTTTAACCTTGGGATGACACCAGGATGAAAGGTGTGCCACCCTGCCTGCTACTGTGCTGGGGCTCCCTCATTATTTTGTTCTTCATTTTATGTTAATTAACTTATTAGTTTATTAATTATTTTGGGAGGTACTGGGGATCGAACCCAGAGCACTCTACCACTGAGCTACATCCCCAGTCCATTAAATTTTTTTGTTTTGAGACAGCGTCTTGCTAAATTGCCAGGCTGGCCTCAAACTTGCAATTCTCCTCTCTCAGCGTCATTAGTGGCCAGGATTGCAGGTGTGTACCACTAAGTCTGGCTCCTCATGTCTTCTTCTTTAGCTACCTCTGGCAGATGGGGCTCTTTTGGACTCAAGTTCTTCACCTTCTCCCTTTTGGGCTCTCTGTGCTCCCACCAAGGTTGACTCTTATGGCTGTCACCCTTTCCTCAGGAGTCTGCTTTTGCCCTGATCCTTTGGTTTTGCCTTCTCAGGGGCTCCCTTGGTATCTCCCAGTCTGTGGCCCTCTCCCTTTGTCTTTCCAGGGTACTGGTCTCTGTCCTATCGGTTCCTCTGCCCCTGTTCCCATCTCTATGTCCCCTCGTCTTTCTGGTCT